>NC_089838.1:19876278-20186278 GCF_035609145.1 Eleutherodactylus coqui
AGAGGCTTTCTTTTTGGCGGAAGCCTTGGATGATCAAATGAACATAAAGGCACAGTAGATGTCAGGTGCCCTCGAGAGAGACTATTTCAGCAGGAAAAAGATATTGGTCATATACATTTTTTCAACCAATTTTTGTTTCCTACCAAGACTAGTGGTGGCAGAGGAACCTGCCAGTGATGCATACCCACCTCTCATTTCAAAAAGGGTTTGAGTTCATGCAAGGAACTTACATTTTTGGTCAGAGCTAAGAGAAACATTTTGCCTAAACTTTAGTATCATTGAGCTAAGTCTAAGGATTCTTTTCTATGGAAGTTGGAACAGAATATGGTTTCGCAGAAAGTGACCAAAGGAAATTGCTGGATTATTGACCACCGCGAATACTTTTCTGTGAATCAGATTGATTTTAACATTCGTTGTACAACAGGACTTTACATATAGCTTTGCTCTTAAAATACATTTCATTTAACTAGTTCATACCAACGTAATATGGATTTTCCCAAAAAGCAAGATAATATTACTGTGTGTTGGGGGGTATCTTCCTGTACCAATGGTATGGAGGACAACATGTTCTTCTCGTATACAGTAGGAAGGTTACGGCCCAAAAGCTTTTTAAAAATGGGCAATATGAAGGATTTTTAATAAATTACTTAATGAATGTGTCATCCATGCAAATTGACAGTGCTGATAAGTGTTGACCCATAGGAATAGAAAACTGTCACAATGCAACTTATAGAGAATACTTAAAGGGGTTGTCCAGGATTAGAAAGTGATGACTGCATCTTTATACAAAAAGTGCCGAACATATCTACTGGTTCTACAGCTCCATTGAAGAGAAGGGGCTGAGATGAAATGCCACACAGAACCTATGGACAAGTGTCGCACTGTTTCTGAAAGAAGGCAGCCATGTTTTTGTCACCCTAGCTAATCGTTTTAAATGTGTTCTTGACTTCCCATTGAACCTGGCACACAGCGTGCCATTTTTTAAGAAAGTTAGACTGCTTGGTGCACCACTAAGCACACTATATGCACAGAAATGAGCATTACTGTAAAGACCCTCCAACATCAGGTTCTACTTCTAAAGCTTCTTCAAGGGATGTATGGTAGACCCTTCATTTGGTGCCTTTTCCAATGACAAACACATGGCTACATTTTTATGCCAAAAATCTATAAAGTATTTTGGTTTCTTTGCATCAGCTTTTATGAATGAGGTGGCCACTAGAGATGAGCAAGCACCCAAATGCTTGAGTCCGCGGTATTCGAGTCAAGTTTTTCGTAAAATTCGAGAGCTCTACTCGAATAACGAACCCCATTGACTACAATGGGAGACTCGAGCATTTTTGTATGTGGGACGCCGGATGTCGAGGTTTTTTTTTGTCCTAGGTTTCTCTCTCTCTCCCCTGCCTGCCAGGCAAAAAATTTGCCAATGACGCGCGCTGCGTCACGGTGGGGAAGGGCCAAAACAGGCAGGTCACAGCAGGGAGGAGCCAAAAACTGGGGCGGGGTCGAACACGGCTTGATACTCGTTTGAGTAATGAGCACCATCGAGTACGCTAATACTTGAACGAGCATCAAGCTCGGCAGAGTATATTCGCTCAACTCTAGTGGCCAGCATTCAAGTCAAGGTCTTCTGTGCCCAACCTTTCCAATCCTTGCCATTCAATGCTTTAAAATAATTTCTGAAAGTAGACGGAATATCAATGTCTTTTTGACAGTTTTTACAGTATCTTCTGCTTTAAAAGGTAGTATGCGTCATATGAGCTAATTGAATAATGGTGCTTGTGTTATGTTCTTCCCTATTCCACTCATAAATGACGTCTCTAGTTCCTTTAAGTGTCCATATCCATAAACCCAGAAGAGGCAGCTATATTTCTGAAGGAATATATGTGAAGAAGAATGACTAGACCGGTGGTACAATCCATGAAATGTCCTTTAACCAAACATTTTAGCTTATTTTTATAGAAATTAATGAACTGTCTTCATTGAGTCTTCCCATTGGTTTGGAAACCCAAGCTGTATTGTTGTCTTCTTAATTCGGTTGGTGGTGATAGGGTGAGTCCCTTAAGGCAACACAAAAACATGAGAATTCCAGCATCCTCGATTTATATTGGCTTTCTCTTCAAGCAAATGACGGCTGAATTACAATTTCAAATCTTGTTTTTCTTCTGCAGAGTTGTCAGCCGTGTTGGATTTTTTTCCTTTTTCTACTTTGTTGCCTTCGGGCCTTTGGGAAGTGTTCTCAAATGTATGCTGGGCTTGTGGATTAATAGTATGACTGGAATGATCGTCGTTACTAACCTTTTCGGAGTAAGATAAATATATGATAATCTTCAGAACTATTTTCTAATAAGAATGAAAGGTTTATAAGAGTTATTGATATAGTGAACTTGAATTGGATTGGTCAGCCTTGGAAGATCTTCTCAAAGCCTCAGATTCCTCAAGATTTTTACAAGGAAGAACATTGATTTTTATATATGGAGATCATTTGTAGGGAATACCAGTCGCTGCAAGTCAGAAGTACCAGTAGGACTTAATGTGGTGGCATTTCCTTCTCCTTTAGATGTGCGCACATTAAAAAGTATCTCAAATGATCCTGAGACCTATATGAATGCTCTCTGTCCTCCTAAGATACATTTATTCACATCTGATTGTAATGCATGGCTCGGCCACTAGAGTGGCACTTTAGATAGTTCATTGTCATCTTTCGAACCTTTTAGCATTTTTATATTTTTTAATGACCAGTCACATTACACATTCCCCAATATTCTTAAAGGAATCTTGTCAAAAGAACAGAAGAGTGTAGATAAGGACATCTTTAAGATGTCTTCTAGCTAGTTCTCACCTTGAACCTGTCAAGTTATAGTGGCGTCTACTAGATACTCTAATGTGATGGGGGTCTCTACTAGGTCATATAATACTATATAATATATCCTTAATACCAGACTTGATTCAATTCCAAATTCTCCAGATCCATACTCTTAAACTAGTCATAAACATGTGGCTATAGTTGGTGGACCCTAGTAGGATGTACCAGCAATCTTATGTCTCAATTCAACCCATACAATTTTATCATATTTCCCCAGATGAACATTAAATTGTCTGGGAGTCACTTATCTCTGCTGCCACTGTACACTATCCTTCCAAAAGTTATTGGACACCAGAGCAAGAATCAAAAGTAGTATATATTTCCATATGTTAATACTTAGTTAGGCCTCTTTTGGCCCTGAAAACATCAGATACTCACCATGGCATACTTTCTATCTTTGTCTGATACACTTCAGATAATATTTCCCTCCATCCATCCTGCAAATGTGTAGTGAGTACTCTCAAAGAGGATGGGCGCTGTTCATATTTCCTGACTCGATATTGCAGTTCATCCCAAAGTAGGGTTCAGGTCAGGACTCTATGCAGGCCAGTGCAATCATGGAACATCCACATCCCCAAACCAACAGAAAAAGGTGTTGGATTTGTGCTAAGGCACGTTGTCTTGTTAGAAGTATAACTGACTATTCCCAGATTATTGCCACATTATCGACAGCACATTATTGTCTATAATGTCAAGGTACACCTCTATCATCATGGTTCTTGTCACTACAGCCAACAGACCAAGGCCATGGCACATAAAACATCCCCAAACCATAATGGAACCCCTGCCATACATAATTGTTTATACAATACACTCAGGCAGAAGGTGTTCTCCCAGCTCCTCCATATCGAGGTACAGCCATCTGATGTGAGGATGGAGGAGCGTGAATCGTCACTCCGTAGAACGTTTTTCATTTCTCAACTGTCCAATGATGAAACTCCTTGCACAATTGTAGATGGGCTGATGCATTGTACTTAATGATGGACAGCTTGTGTGCATTGGCACAACCCGTATATCCAATAGTGCACAGTTCCCATGAACAAACATTGGCTGACACCTCCAAGCGTCTGCATCTTATGTAGCATGGTTTAGGACACATGACATGCTAATAAGACACAAACCATTCTACTGATAGGGGTGTCCGAATACTTTTGATAGGATAGTGCATATGGCAGATTTAGGAATACTAATGGGTCTGCTAATGCTGGACACATGGTAGAGATACCATAGCTTGAATGTTTGAGAGTTCAGTTACTGTCTAAGACCTGAGGAGCTTAGTGGGTTCATAGATGTCATTTCCATCCCACACATAAGACTCAGTGGTCGTCCTTCTCCTTAAGATGTGAGCATGATAGTCTCCCTGTCAAATGAAAATGTAGCATATGATATGCCGGGTAGAAGTGTTGCCCGAAAACTGTCACCCATGAAGAGAAATCTTAATGTCTTGAATATGTTAGATTTCACAGATACATTTTGAGAGCAATACAATGAGGTGTTACTTAACAGATCTGCAAACAGAAGCTTCCATGAGGATGAAGCAATAAGGACATTAAGAAATAATCTCAATACTTAACGTAGGCGGTTTCCTACTATATAAATTAATACTGTTGATGAAACCAAATTTGAAGAGTAAGCCAGATGGTAAGTCGGAAGACAGATAGCATGCCAAGTGATTCCTAGCTGTCAATCTGATTTTTTTTCTCTCTATTGAATTGGTATTTTCTATCTGGCTCATATTGATGCCGCTTTGCTACAATTAGCATGTGGCCCTTGACTTGAAATAAGACCGGCTTATTACTTAACATTGAATGGATATTCAGCTCAAAAAGGAACGGAATAGAAGGAAGGAGAAGCGCCGGACCATTCTTTCTACATTTTCTATTTGCATCAAGGATGTACTATTAAAGTAAACCATACAACTACCATGGGGCTCATTTAAAGAGGAGCCTTATCCTTTTTGGGCCCATTGTAGGGGGTATGGTTGTTGATGACTGCTTTATTGTTTATTTGATGTTCTGCTGTGTCAGTGATTTGTAAGCTACTCTGACTTTAAAGGAGGGAAGGAACGAGGAACCAAACTAAGCAGTAAGAAGAGACAGGAAGTAGTTGGTCTGTGCAGCTATGCTGCAGTATTGGGACTGGGGATGCTCCCCTGAATCTATGCAGCCATACTGTGGAGTGAGGGATACTCCCTGGTGTGAGATAAACTGTGGTGCACAGGATTAACCCTATGGGCATGAGGTCCTCAACGGGACAGACATTTCTTTTGGATAAAGGCTGAGTTGGATACAAAAATCTGAGAGACGTCTGACTACTGATTTCCCTCCTCCTTTCTGTCTGACGATGTTGATGTGATACAGGGCTGCCAAAGACTACATTAGTAGTGACTGGGTAAGGACTTTTGAGAATCCCGTTACATGGGGAAAAGAGGACTTAGATTAAAATCCTGGTTACCGGGTTAAGATTTTGAGAAGCCTGATATATGGCTACTGGACTTTTTTACACAACAGTGCTAACATGGATTCACCATAAGAGTCAACCGGTATATGGTCATAAGTGACCTCGGAACAGGACCTGAACTGTTATCTTCTTTCTTCAGTTCATTAAGACAAGCAAAAATGAGTGAGAAATAGGCTCATACAGAGGCCGTAATGCCCTTCCATCCTTGGTGGGAAAACCTGGTACCATAGTGGGGGCACAGTTTGATTTTTGATTATCTACACTGTATATCATTGCTTTTTAGCTAATGTTAGAAACCAAAAGTTGAATTCTGGTTAGCCGCCATCAACTTTACCTACAATAACTGCAAGATGAAGTATTAAGAAGGAAACAGAAGCTGTTATTACAGTTGGTCTATAAAATCAAAAAGTAACAGGTCCCTCTGATTTTTATATATTCCAGGGCAGGGGCGTAACTATAGGGGATGCACCCAGGCCCAGGAGCCTTAGGGGGCCCATAAGGCCTCTCTTCTCCATATAGGGAGCCCAGTACTATGAATAAAGCATTATAGTTGGGGGCCCTGTTACAGAGTAAGCATTGGGGCCCCGAAGCTTCAAGTTATGCCTCTGTTCCAGGAGCATAGTATAAACTATCAAAGCTTATCCACTGGTTGTTACATTACCTTCAATGTGCAAGCATTAATACTGAGTAAATTTCTGTTTTTGGCAGAGTAATGATAATATTCTGCCTGAGAGACATTGCGCTAACATGGGAATTTAGTGGAAACCCAAGCCCGGAAGCTCCTGGGCCCCAATGCAGAATCTGTTCCAGGGTCCACACCAACCATATGCCATTTATAATTTTGGTGTCTATTTATGTGGCTGAGAGTCCTGCAGGCTTCCTTAGTCTCCAGGGTACAGACGAGAGCCTATCTCTGCATATCCTATATTTACTTCTGCGTATAGCAGAAAGCTCTGATGTAGGATACAAAGAGGTTAGAGTGAGAAGGGTTAAAAGCAACCAAAAAGTAAGGAGTTTGGTATCTTTTGAAATTTCTGAACCCCATACATTCAAATGATCTGGGCCCCATAAGCTCCTTCCCATATCTTCTATATTCCATCTGGTACTCTAGTATATACATCTCAAATATAGTTACAGTCTTTAATTTACAGATTGCATAATCTGTGATCCCATCTGGAGGGAAGGGTGATAATATGGCCTTTACCACCCTTTTAGACCCATGCCATACATTAATGGCTTCCTGGAGAGGTGGACAAAAGACGGGGGCCTATAAAATGAAGGGTTCCTATGTTTGCACATTATTGTGTATTGAATAGGGCCCATTCATTTAGTGCAAGTGTAATTGTATACAGTGACTCTTGGGTGGACTGTGGCACCTGACGGGAAGGTATGTGGTCAACGCTAGACGCTGACACTCTATCTCACCTCCCCTTGGCCGTCCAAATACGCCCACTGTTGCCTCTGCTGCATGCATGGTCGACCAGCGCGTTAAAGGTCCAGCGTGCAAAACCAGTTTTCCAGTCCTCAGCCTCCACTGAAAGGTGTCTGAGCAATAGGTTCCTAATAGTTCTGTGGAGGTGTATCTGTATCCTGCTTTATTCTAGGTTCTACCTGATTTCCCAGCTTTCCCAAACTCAGCCTGTCCTGACATTGGCTCATTGTATTGCCTACACTTTGTCTGAACACTCTTGCCATAATCTGCCTGATTATCATATTGTGTGAACTCATACTATGGAGCCTTTTGACCCATCTGGGTCAACTGCAACTCTACCGAGACTGCTCCTAAAGAAAGATCTGGAAGGGTTTCCTGCAGTGAAGACCAGATCGCTCTAAAAAAAGGTTAAAGGAAGAAGACGAGGAACCTCTTAGAGCTGCCCTCATGAGTAGCCATAGCCAAATCAGTCAGTGATAGAGTGGGTTCACTGTATTACAATGGCAGCTCTGGTAGTGTTTACAATTGTCAATCATCTGTTTGACAGATCCACATGCTCAAATGTCAAGCTATTACTGGAGGCCATGATATTCGAGATACTAATCTTATGTGATCTTTAGATTCCAGGGTCTCAGAGTAGGAAGCTTGAAGATCTTCATCCTAAGCTCATGCTTTTGCCAGATCCTGGAGGGCTCCTGTTCTAATTAATACTCACGGATATCCATCGCTTCACAGTTACAGTAGGTGGCTAACTTCATGTTGGCAATTAAAACTGTGAATACAGAGGGCAGTCTGTGTAATGTATATTATGAAGGTTACAGATCTGTTCAGCCAGGAAATTAGTTGCACTTATAACTAAAGGTTATCGTCCCCTTAAAAACCATGCTATTCTAGGACAGGTTCTCAAGGGAATCATACTTTTTTGATATGTCTATCAGAACGGCTGTACATGTACATCTACCTTACTTCTGAGAGCACGGAAAAAAGTTTTCTCATTCTCAAGATCGGTGGAGTCAGTGATAGATTGAGGTTTTTCTGGGCCTTCGAGTATTTAAGGCTTATTCACACAAAGTCAAAGTTGCAGCATGTCCTATTCTACTGCAATTCTTGGAGTAGATTGTAGAATTTTTCTATTTTGCTACCTATACATGACTATGGGGGCGCCCAACTCTCCTGAGCTATATTTAACAGTATTTAAAGAATGTAGAAGATCTGCTCTAACAGCAGCCTCATAGGCCATTCACACAAAGGACAGGAGGATATTCATTGACTTGTATGGGAGTATGTTCTAGACATGTTCCGTGACCTGTACAGAGGTCATTTGCAGGGAGGGGAGTAGAAAGTCAGAGTTGATCAGCTATTGTGAATGGTGGATCCTGTGTTACCTACATATAGGTGTACCAGGTGTAATCCTGCCAGTAGTGTTAGATGAGTACTGCAAAATCATTTCTAGTGATCAGGAAGTATTGGCCTATTATTAGGCTCTGTTGTCAGTGTGGTCAGGATTTTTTAAAAAAATATGGATTGTGATTGAAAAAAAATAATTTAAAAATTCTTAAAAAATATGTTTAACACAAAAAATGTGATTTACATAATAGGTTATTTTCTGATAAATTCCCTTTAATAGGTAACATCCTTGATATCTAAGAAAAAAGGATAGGTCATCAATGGTTTAGTGGCGAAAAACTTCTTTAATACCATAATCCCTGATAGTCTAATGCAAAGAAGGGGTTAATACCAGTATCCCTTATTGTCTAGGGCAGGGGTAATGACAAAATCCTGGGTGGTCTAGGGCAGTGAAGACGTTAGAGCTTCATACGTGAGGTCCAGTGGCCACTCTTCTCTCTAGGCCCCAGGTTTGTTCTGGTTGTAAGAGGAAGATGGACACTGATGATTCAACTTCCTGCTCTCTGTGCTATGACCATAGAGATGAGTGCAGGGAGGGAATGGAGAGTACTGTACAGCTGTAACTTTACAGCCACATAGTTCTCTTTATGATTGGGCAGAGTGTTTCCTAAACGCTCTGCCTACTCTTTATTCAAAGTGTTCAGGGAATCTGTGGAGGAGCATACTTTCGTTAAGTAGGGGAAATTTCTAAAATTCATGGCCATGCTAAAAGGGTAACCCCACCTTAGAGATTTATGGCATATCCACAGGATAGATCCAAGATCTGCATCTATCAGACATATAGAGCATATTTTGTACATATGCCATACTAGAGTTCGGAGACAAGATCCCTAAATCAAAATCTGTCTTAGGAGTGTATAATTTATGCAGTTGTAGAAGGTGCATCATTTGTCAGCACTGAAGAGATTGCCACTGGCCCTGATAACTTGGGCCACTCAGAGCTTGCACCCATGATCCCACATGGAAAAGACAGTTACATTCTCTAGTTTAATGACTGGTTAGTATTATTTGGGCACCTTACCAGTGTGTTATTTGTGTATTGTATAATTATTTTATTTAGAGGGTATAGGATAGACCATAGGGGTTGGTGGGCTCAATAGGAGGAATTGCACAGGTTACTAAGCATCACAACCTTGGATCCCCTCTAGTAACGTTTATGTTTGACTGAGGTAGTCCTCAAAATTTCCTTAACGCAAATGCTATTTAAATGGGTTGTTGTCAAGTGTAACACTTAGCCCTTATCGACCTGATGGGAAATAAGTGGGAAATTAGTGGGGAACCTACCACTACCTTCGTGCTACAACACCATTCAATTCTATGGGACTGAGAGATGGCCGAGTGCTACACTTAGTAGAGATGAGCGAACGTACTCGTCCGAGCTTGATACTCATTCGAGTATTAGCGTGTTCGAGATGCTCGTTACTAGAGGCGAGCACCACGCGATGTTCGAGTTACTTTCACTTTCATCTCTGAGACGTTAGCGCGCTTTTCTGGCCAATAGAAAGACAAGGAAGGCATTACAACTTCCCCCTGCGACGTTCAAGCCCTATACCACCCCCCTGCAGTGAGTGGCTGGCGAGATCAGGTGTCACCTGAGTATATAAATCGGCCCCTCCCGCGGCTCGCCACAGATGCATTCTGACAGAGATCAGGGAAAGTGCTGCTGATGCCGGAGCTGCTATAGGAAGAGCGTTAGGAGTGATTTTAGGCTTCAAGAACCCCAATGGTCCTTCTTAGGGCCACATCTGACTGTGTGCAGTACTGTTGAGGTACTTTTTGCAGTGTTGCACTTTTTTTTTTTGTATATCGGCCATGCAGAGCATTGCGTCCTGCAGTAATTTTACATAGTCCACGGCCAGTAGTGGTGGTGAGGCAGGGACAGTGAAAGACATATACAGTCTATATAGGCAGTGGGCTTTTCCAAAAAAATTTGGAAAAAAAAATCTATTTGGGCTGCCTGTGACCGTCCTGACTGTACTGCGTCTCTGCTGGGGGTAGTAGTCCTAATTCATACGCAGCCAGCTAAGTGTTACAGCAGGCTTGCGCAAAATTCTTTCCTGGCTCTGCGTTGCCTCTTACATCACCGCTGTCATCCTGTCCAGAGGGAAACAGTCTGCAGTAATTTTACATAGTCCAGGGCCAGTCGTGGTGGTGAGGCAGGGACAGTGAGAGACATATCCAGTCTATATAGGCAGTGGGCTTTTCCAAAAAAATTTGGGAAAAAAAATCTATTTGGGCTGCCTGTGACCGTCCTGACTGTACTGCGTCTCTGCTGGGGGTAGTTGTCCTAATTCATACGCAGCCAGCTAAGTGTTACAGCAGGCTTGCACAAAATTCTTTCCTGGCTCTGCGTTGCCTCTTACATCACCACTGTCATCCTGTCCAGAGTGAAACAGTCTGCAGTAATTTTACATAGTCCAGGGCCAGTAGTGGTGGTGAGGCAGGGACAGTGAAAGACATATCCAGTCTATATAGGCAGTGGGCTTTTCCAAACAAATTTGGGAAAAAAAATCTATTTGGGCTGCCTGTGACCATCCTCAGTGTACTGCTTCTCTGCTGGGGGTAGTTGTCCTAATTCATACGCAGCCAGCTACGTGTTACAGCAGGCTTGCGCAAAATTCTTTCCTGCCTCTGCTGTGCGTTCCATAAGCGAAGTCAGCCTCCAACCACAGGCCAATAAGCGGCACATTTAATTACAGCGTTCTGTTTCTGCACTACTGGTAATAGAGCATGCTGAGGGGTAGGGGTAGGCCTAGAGGACGTGGACGCGGGCGAGGACGCGGAGGCCCAAGTCAGGGTGTGGGCACAGGCCGAGCTCCTGATCCAGGTGTATCGCAGCCGACTGCTGCTGGATTAGGAGAGAGGCACGTTTCTGGCATCCCCACATTCATCTCACAATTAATGGGTCCACGAGGTAGACCTTTATTAGAAAATGAGCAGTGTGAGCAGGTCCTGTCGTGGATGGCAGAAAGTGCATCCAGCAATCTATCGACCACCCAGAGTTCTGCGCCGTCCACTGCTGCAACTCTGAATCCTCTGGCTGCTGCTCCTCCTTCCTCCCAGCCTCCTCACTCCATTACAATGACACATTCTGAGGAGCAGGCAGACTCCCAGGAACTGTTCTCGGGCCCCTGCCCAGAATGGGCAGCAATGGTTCTGAATCCTCTCCCACTGGAGGAGTTTGTCGTGACCGATGCCCAACCTTTGGAAAGTTCCCGGGGTCCGGGGGATGAGGCTGGGGACTTCCGGCAACTGTCTCAAGAGCTTTCAGTGAGTGAGGAGGACGATGACGATGAGACACAGTTGTCTATCACTCAGGTAGTAGTAATTGGAGTAAGTCTGAGGGAAGAGCACACAGAGGATTCGGAGGAAGAGCAGCAGGACAATGAGGTGACTGACCCCACCTGGTTTGCTATGCCTACTGAGGACAGGTCTTCAGAGGGGGAGGCAAGTGCAGCAGCAGGGCAGGTTGGAAGAGGCAGTGCGGTGGCCAAGGGTAGAGGCAGGGCCAGACCGAATAATCCACCAACTGTTTCCCAAAGCGCCCCTGGCAGTTTTTCACTGAGAGTGCAGACGACCGACGAACAGTGGTGTGCAACCTTTGTCGCGCCAAGATCAGCCGGGGAGCCACCACCACCAGCCTCACCACCACCAGCATCCACAGACATATGATGGCCAAGCACCCCACAAGGTGGGACGAAGGCCGTTCACCGCCTCCGGTTTGCACCGCTGCCTCTTCCCCTGTGCCCCAACCTGCCACTAAGATCCAACCCCCCTCTCAGGACACAGGCACTACCGTCTCCTGGCCTGCACCCACACCCTCACCTCCGCTGTCCTCGGCCACATCCACCAATGTCTCTCAGCGCACCGTCCAGCCGTCGCTAGCGCAAGTGTTGGAGCGCAAGTACGCCACCACGCACCCGCACGCTCAAGCGTTAAACGTGCACATAGCCAAATTTATCAGCCTGGAGATGCTGCCGTAAAGGGTTGTGGAAACGGAGGCTTTCAAAGGTATGATGGCGGCGGCCCCGCGCTACTCAGTTCCCAGTCGCCACTACTTTTCCCGATGTGCCGTCCCAGCCCTGCATGACCACGTCTCCCGCAACATTGTATGCGCCCTCACCAACGCGGTTACTGCCAAGGTCCACTTAACAACGGACACGTGGACAAGCACAGGCGGGCAGGACCACTATATCTCCCTGACGGCACATTGGGTGAATTTAGTGGAGGCTGGGACAGAGTCAGAGCCTGGGACCGCTCACGTCCTACCCACCCCAGAATTGCGGGCCCCAGCTCGGTGCTGGTATCTGCGGCGGTGTATGCTTCCTCCACTAAACCACCCTCCTCCTCCTCCAACGCAACCTCTGTCTCGCAATCAAGATGTGTCAGCAGCAGCAGCACGTCGCCAGCAGTCGGTGTCGCGCGGCGTGGCAGCACAGCGGTGGGCAAGCGTCAGCAGGCCGTGCTGAAACTACTCAGCTTAGGAGAGAAGAGGCACATGGCCCATGAACTGCTGCAGGGTCTGACAGAGCAGACCGACCGCTGGCTTGCGCCGCTGAGCCTCCAATCGGGCATGGTCGTGTGTGACAACGGCCGTAACCTGGTGGCGGCTCTGTAGCTCAGCAGCCTCACGCACGTGCCATGCCTGGCCCACGTCTTTAATTTGGTGGTTCAGCGCTTTCTGAAAAGCTACCCACGCTTGTCAGACCTGCTCAGAAAGGTGCGCCGGCTCTGCGCACATTTCCACAAGTCCCACACGGACGCTGCCACCCTGCGCACCCTGCAACATCGGTTTCATCTGCCAGTGCACCGACTGCTGTGCGACGTGCCCACACGGTAGAACTCTACGCTCCACATGTTGGCCAGGCTCTATGAGCAGCGTAGAGCTATAGTGGAATACCAACTCCAACATGGGCGGCGCAGTGGGAGTCAGCCTCCTCAATTCTTTACAGAAGAGTGGGCCTGGTTGGCAGACATCTGCCAGGTCCTTGGAAACTTTGAGGAGTCTACCTAGATGGTGAGCGGCGATGCTGCAATGATTAGCGTCACCATTCCTCTACTATGCCTCTTGAGAAGTTCCCTGCAAAGCATAAAGGCAGACGCTTTGCGCTCGGAAACAGAGGCGGGGGAAGACAGTATGTCGCTGGATAGTCAGAGCATCCTCCTGTCTATATCTCAGCGCGTTGAGGAGGAGGAGGAGGAGGGGGAAGAGACAGCTTGGCCCACTGCTGAGGGTACCCATGCTGCTTGCCTGTCATCCTTTCAGCGTGTATGGCCTGAGGAGGAGGAGGAGGAGGAGGATCCTGAAAGTGATCTTCCTAGTGAGGATAGCCATGTGTTGCGTACAGGTACCCTGGCACACATGGCTGACCTCATGTTAGGATGCCTTTCTCGTGACCCTCGCGTTACACGCATTCTGGCCACTACGGATTACTGGATGTACACACTGCTCGACCCACGGTATAAGGAGAACCTTTCCACTCTCATACCCGAAGAGGAAAGGGGTTCGAGAGTGATGCTATACCACAGGACCCTGGCGGACAAGCTGATGGTAAAATTCCCATCCGACAGCGCTAGTGGCAGAAGGCGCAGTTCCGAGGGCCAGGTAGCAGGGGAGGTGCGGAGATCAGGCAGCATGTACAGCACAGGCAGGGGAACACTCTCTACGGCCTTTGACAGCTTTCTGGCTCCCCAGCAAGACTGTGTCACCGCTCCCCAGTCAAGGCTGAGTCGGCGGGAGCACTGTAAAAGGATGGTGAGGGAGTACGTAGCCGATCGCACGACCGTCCTCCGTGACGCCTCTGCCCCCTACAACTACTGGGTGTCGAAGCTGGACACGTGGCCTGAACTTGCGCTGTATGCCCTGGAGGTGCTTGCTTGTCCTGCGGCTAGCGTCTTGTCAGAGAGGGTGTTTAGTGCGGCTTGGGGAATCATCACAGATAAGCGTACCCGCCTGTCAACCGACAGCGCCGACAGGCTTACACTCAACAAGATGAACAAAGCATAGATTTCCCAGACTTCTCTTCTCCACCACGTAGGCTGCACCCGCGGATGGAAGCATTGTTCTCTATCACCATCAAAAACGTGGACCTTTTAGCTTCATCAATCTGTGTATAATATTCCTCCTCCTCCTCCTGCTCCTCCTCCTGAAACCTCACGTAATCACGCCGAACGGGCAATTTTTTTAGGCCCACAAGGCTCAGTCATATAATTTTTGTAAACAATTTTTATACGTTTCAATGCTCATTAAAGCGTTGAAACTTGCACCTGAACCAATTTTTATTTTAACTGGGCTGCCTCCAGGCCTAGTTACAAATTAAGCCACATTAACCAAAGCGATGAATGGGTTTCACCTGCCCTCTTGGTTGGGCATGGGCAATTTTTCTGACGTACATTAGTACTGTTGGTACACCAATTTTTTGAGGCCCTCGCCTACAGTGTAATCCAATTAATTTTTTGCCCACCTGCATTAAAGCTGACGTTACATCAGCTGTGCTGGGCACTGCAATGGGATATATTTATGTACCGCCGGTGGCTTCCTAGCACCCACCCATGCTGTCGGTCCACACGGAGTTGTAACTGCATGTGTCCACTTCTAAAGAACCCCAGTCTGACTAGGGCATGCAGTGTGGGCCGAAGCTCATCTGCATTAAACATGACATTACCTCAGCTGTGCTGGGCACCGCAATGGGATATATTTATGTACCGTCGGTGGGTTCCAGGAAGCCACCCATGCTGTCAGTCCACACGGAGTTGTAACTGCATGTGTCCACTTCTAAAGAACCCCAGTCTGACTGGGGCATGCAGTGTGGGCCGAAGCCCACCTGCATGAAACATGACATTACCTCAGCTGTGCTGGGCAATGCAATGGGATTTATTTATGCACCGCCGGTGGCTTCCTGGGACCCTCCCATGCTGTCGGTCCACAGGGACTTCACAATAGGGAGTTGTACCTGCCTGTGTCTATGAATTAAAAACCCCGGTCAGGTTGGGGCATGCAGTGTGGGCCGAAGCCCACCTGCATTTAATCGGACGTTAGCTCTGCTGTCCAGGGCACTGCAATGGGATACATTTATGTACAGCCGGTGGGTTCCAGGGAGCCACCCATGCTGTGGGTGCACACGGAATTCCCATCACGGAGTTGTACCTGCCTGTGACTATTTATAAAAAAACGCGGTCTGACTGGGGCATGCAGACACCTTGACAGAATGAATAGTGTGTGGCACATAGGTTCCCCATTGCTATGCCCACGTGTGCAGCTCCTGATGGCGGTGGCACAGGATTATATTTCTCATTGCTTCTGTACAGCATTGTGGGCTATCGCCCCGCCCCTTTTAAAGAGGGTCGCTGCCTAGCCGTGCCAACCCTCTGCAGTGTGTGCCTGCGGTTCCTCCTCATGGCAGACGCACGTATAAATAGACATGAGGGTGGTGTGGTATGAGGGCAGCTGAAGGCTGCGCAGGGACACTTTGGTGTGCGCTGTGGACACTGGGTCTTGCAAGGGGGGGTTGGGCAGCATGTAACCCAGGAGAAGTGGCAGCGGAGTGTCATGCAGGCAGTGATTGTGCTTTGTTGGAGGTAGTGTGGTGCTTAGCTAAGGTATGCATTGCTAATGAGGGCTTTTCAGAAGTAAAAATTGTTGGGGGGGGGGCCCACTCTTGCCGCTATTGTGGCTTAATAGTGGGACCTGGGAACTTGAGATGCAGCCCAACATGTAGCCCCTCGCCTGCCCTATCTGTTGCTGTGTCGTTCCCATCACTTTCTTGAATTGCCCAGATTTTCACAAATGGAAACCTTAGCGAGCATCGGCGATATACAAAAATGCTCGGGTCGCCCATTGACTTCAATGGGGTTCGTTATTCAAAACAAACCCTCGAGCATCGCGAAAATTTCGTCCCGAGTAACGAGCACCCGAGCATTTTGGTGCTCGCTCATCTCTAACATTTAGTTATCACTGGCAGTCCCATAGAGTTGAATGGAGTGGCAGTGAACATGCCATCGCAGTGTTCAGATCCTCACTGATTAGACACCTTGTTTTCATTCTGTGGATATGGGTCAAGGTTTGTGCTAAATCTTAATTTAATCAGGGACATTTGCAAAGAAATTGAGCCAAAATTCTGTCATAATGGAACCAAAAAAATGAAGTACTTGGCGTGTTCCAAATTTCTGTATCTTGGACATTCTTTTGTACCTACCTCATCAGTTTTGAAAAGTGACTAGGAGTGAAAGCCGAGTGACTAAGAAGGGTCATCAGATGTGTCAAAAATGTATTAAAAATAGCACTACTTTGGTGCAAAATACTGGCATGCATGTATGGTAGTCATGAGGTGGCATCACGACTACTAAGTATTCTTAGCATGGCTAATGAATTATGTCAAGTCTATCATGGCAAAAGTGCCAGTTTGATCAATTTGGCACAAATTGCCGGCACTGACGTAGTCATATCTATTGATGTATCCTACCACGGTGTTGATAAATACCCCCTAATTTCATGTATATAGAACAAAACATATTAGTCTCGTGGTCTCTGTTCATAACAAAGCCATGACAGCTATGACAGATCTGTTTTTGAACCAATCCTAATGAATTCTAACGAACGTCATTGACTTATTCTGGCGTCCAGCAGGTTCTTGTCGAGGTTCCAGCATTTTTGACGGCAAGAATAGCGATGCAGGCTTTTTTTAGATAAGAAAAATCCAGTCTCCGATGACTACAGGAAGCTGATTTAGGAATCCAATCAATTATAACCGGCTGATAGTTTGTTGGCATAATGACTTTGTCCACATCCCAATATGTCTGCCATCTGCTGTGACCATGTGGGTGTGCAGGAAGCTTGCAGAAATATCTAAGCAATCATCTCTGTGTGTGTCAAACTGTGATAATGATGAATTTCAAACAACATAGAAAGCTTCTAAACAGTTTCCAAAAATTATAATATACCTCAAATCTTTCTCATCTTCTGGAATACTGTCTGGTAAGATGGGTGTCACAGCTCGTCAACCATTTTGGATAGGGATCAACGTAACGTCATGGCGTTGGCCTTGGCCCACGTGATCCATTCACTGATGCATGCTCATTGTCATTTCGATGATGGACACCGACATGAGCATTTTCCTGAGGGTGAGTGGGTGGTTTGGTTGACTGGGAGGCATGTCTGTAGGCATTTAACCCGGCTCCTCCTCATGGAAGACACCAGTTATACTTCTAGTCTATAGATGTTGCTAGTTGTGTTGGTGGCTCCTGTCTTCTTCCTTGTCAGAGAAGTCTCTTTGGTATTTAGGATTTTCTGGGGTGTTACATTTATCTTCTGATTAATTTGCCATTGTATTTCAACTACTCATGGCATGTTTGTTTCCATTGATACCATAATCTTAGTTATTATCTGCAGCAAACAGTATCCTTCTTTACTTACTAGTGAGAATCAGGGTCGCTCCAGGTTCCTGACATAGGATCGCCCTCATCAATGCGAGTGCTCCACTTTTTGGTAGGGTCTCATCGACACTGATAGGTTAGGGTCAGATTTCCCGTTCCCCTACTTTTTGATTTCATTATTCATAGTTTTTGTTTTCAAATTGTATGTATATCCATCCTCTGTAGGACATCAAATTACGTCCAATCCAGATGAGATGTTTTGCATCCAGCTCAGATGTAACAATGGGTATATGCAGTACTAGGTATAACTCCCTTGTATCATCAATTGAGTTTTGTTTTCCATCTGTCATCTTTTTGCTCCTGTGTTCTTATAGTCCTTTCCAATCATTATGATTATTCTAGAAATTAAAATCAGTTGAATTTTATAGGAAACGTCCATCTTGTATCTACACAATTCTTTGTGGAACCTAGGAGAGCTTTGGTTGCCTGGCTGTTATGCCTCTTACCTTTTCCTTTCACTGGATAGGTCATTAATAATTGATTGTGGGGGTCCAGCTCTCAGGACCTTGATGATCAGCTGATCTTAGCCCCCGCACTCACTGCAGTGGTCTGGATGTTGCCAGCTCCGTCCACATTGGGGCTGAAGCCCTAAGTGCAATGCAGACAATATAGAGATTTTACCAATGATCTTTTTATACATAGGCCTGCAATCATGGCAAGTGGACCAGCATGATAGGTATGTCCTACCTTTTCTTTACTCTTAATTTGACATGCTGTGTCATGAAAGAAGTGGTACAAAGTGAGAAAAAAATATATCCAATAGATAACTCCTACAGATGCCATCCATCAGCCATCATATGATCATAAACTCCTATGTTTAAAAACTGTATACATTTAATATATAATGTTTTTTAATGGATGACTGTGATGGATTTTTCCAACTGATGCCTTCTTTGACCATCTGTCACTCATAGGTGCCCATGTTAAAAAAAACAAACATATATTTAAGGTATACAGTGTACCCTTGCAGCTCTGTGACTCTCTAAGTAACTCAGTTACTCCAGGTCCTTCCTGTCCTCACGAGTCCTGACCGCTCCTATCAAGTATCAAAATATGGACGAGAGATGGTGGTCTCATCATGGCCAACTGACCCGTGTGTCTCTTTCCTGGTGTCAGAAATAGGCTTGTGGCTGCAAACTGCATGTGAGCCTGGACAGGTTTCTGCGTGGCCATTTGAGTCTCCTCACTTATTTATAGTATATAGTTGCTCTCCCTAAGGAGAAAAGAGCGTTTCTGACCCCTGTCCCTGGCCTCTCACTAGCAAAAGCCAGACTCCTACTGTACACTGATGATGGGCAATAACCCGGAAACAGCTGTATGTACATGGGGTCTGGCTTTGCTTTTGATTCCCAGTCATTGTAGCAAGACTTGTATAAAAAGTCCCACTTTGACTCGAAGGAATGCTGCCTTTCAGTAGGTGGCACTGTGGAGGATTTATTCCATCTCCCTTATTTGCATATTACCCAGAGGAGCGTGCGTGGCCATTTGAGTCTCCTCACTTATTTATAGTATATAGTTGCTCTCCCTAAGGAGAAAAGAGCGTTTCTGACCCCTGTCCCTGGCCTCTCACTAGCAAAAGCCAGACTCCTACTGTACACTGATGATGGGCAATAACCCGGAAACAGCTGTATGTACATGGGGTCTGGCTTTGCTTTTGATTCCCAGTCATTGTAGCAAGACTTGTATAAAAAGTCCCACTTTGACTCGAAGGAATGCTGCCTTTCAGTAGGTGGCACTGTGGAGGATTTATTCCATCTCCCTTATTTGCATATTACCCAGAGGAGCGTGCGTGGCCATTTGAGTCTCCTCACTTATTTATAGTATATAGTTGCTCTCCCTAAGGAGAAAAGAGCGTTTCTGACCCCTGTCCCTGGCCTCTCACTAGCAAAAGCCAGACTCCTACTGTACACTGATGATGGGCAATAACCCGGAAACAGCTGTATGTACATGGGGTCTGGCTTTGCTTTTGATTCCCAGTCATTGTAGCAAGACTTGTATAAAAAGTCCCACTTTGACTCGAAGGAATGCTGCCTTTCAGTAGGTGGCACTGTGGAGGATTTATTCCATCTCCCTTATTTGTGTCCAGACTTGCATGCAGAAGCAGTCACTAACTCCAGTCTAAAGTCCATATGGCCTGGTGGCAGAGCAGGGGTTATTTGGAGGATGATAAGGGTTGCTTGGGGGCACAGTGGAGGACAATAGAGGTCTAGATGACTTTCTTGAAGGACATTATATTACAAGTTCTATGTACTAGATTACTGGAGAAAAGTTGTTGTATTTTTTGTAATTGGGAAGGAATTTTTTTCTTAATATGGGGCAAGTAGTATCCACCTCACAGGGGGTTTTGCTTTCCTCTGGATCAGCATTGTAGGATTATAGGTTTAATGTGATAGACTTGTATAAGTTTTTTCATTAACTATGGACTACGTAAATAAATTGTGGCACCATTTACTGATGGGTGGGTTGGTAACCTCTGGGCCACCTCTGATTAATAGGAAACAGATACTGCACCCCTTTCGCATTTTACCACACAGACCAGCCCCTATGTAGAGTACTTGTTGGGTCCGTACAGTCCTGTTGAGGAAAGCAACTAACAGATTCAGATAGTGGGACAGGCTGAATGATGTGTAGAATAACTGATTGTGCTAGAAATGTAGGTGAGGCTTAGGATCTTTTGACCTTCCGATAAAGAGGAGCACCCACCCCAAAAAAGGCAACCCCACATCTGGAACCTAAAAATTATTTCCTATACATCCCTAGATGTAAGTATGGAAGAGACAGAATATATGAGGCCAGGCAGGACAGAATAGACAAATAAACAACCCAAGGATGAGTTTGAGAGTGTCAATAGTCAGTGCCAGAGAGCGTTGTAGTCTGAAGAAGAACAAAAGCAAACACCCCTAACTACTGAGCAGGACCAGCATGCAAATATATTACCGACAGAGGAGGTGGAATAAATACCTTATAAATAAGTCGTCGATAGGAAACTCGGTCAGCTTATTAGCCCAAAGACAGAAGGGAGATATTTCTCCTATGGCATGCAGCCCTGAATGTCACTGAGCATGTGCCGGCAAATGCATCATGTGTCACAGTGCTGACGTTGTGACGGCACACTGGACCGACGCGTGTGGCCGATCCCTTTCAGTGCCAGCGGCGCCATGACAGAGCTGCAGCTTACCTGCATTAAAATCATAGGAACTAATTTGCAGCACCTGAAGAGTGCTGAATGCTGGATCCACAATGGCACTATGCAGGGCAAATCATCCAAAGGGGCCACTGTGATTGACTTACACTACAGCTTCTTTGGTCTAGTTATCTTAGCATTTTGCCATAGTTAATATAGTGGAAAAATCGTATAAGGGAATAACAAGGGACCATGCAAACTTCTGCTGCTTCCTATTGCTTCAATACTAAAGTCAGTGCAGCCTGGAGAGGCAGTGTATTATGTAGCAGAACACTGGCTTCAGCGCTGGTAATGCCATGAAACACATGATCACTGAAGATGGTGACAGGCTGAGTAGTCATGTGCAAAATGAATGGCACATGACCACTGCAGCTTCTTCTAGGATCAGAGCAGTGGGTACCAGGGCTCTTGCTCAGGACCTAATGGCCATTTAAGGGGGTGAGTATGTTTTTTTTTTCTATTTTAACCCATTTCATGCCTGTGGAATTATTTTATGATCTCCAAAAACACCTTTTAAGGCATTGTCCACTTGCATGCGATTGATGGTCTATCTGCAGGGTAGGTCATCAATAATAGGTCAACAGGGTTCTGCTGCCAAAGAACTCCACTGAGCAGCTGTTCGTCAGGCTTGTGTGTTCTGCAGGAAGCAGACAGCTCCACTGCAGTTGTGAGGCTTGGTATTACACCCATTCAACTTGACCTGCAATACCAAGCCTGACCACTGCAGTGAGAACATAGCTGTCTGCTTCCTGCAGACATCAGCTCAGTCTATGAGCAAAGCCCAGCAAACAGCTGATCGGTGGGGTCCCAAACTGCAAAACCCTACTGATCTACTATTCATGATCTATCCTAGGCTAGGCCAGTGTTTTCCCAACTTTTTTTTAGATCATGGCACCCCTGCCAAAAAAATGCATAAAAAAAAAATCAAAATTTCTAAACAAATTTCTTCCTCACTGTGGCAACGTTCACAGTCTCTTACGGCAGACCAGGGTACCATGTCAACCTGGTTGGGAATCACTGGACTAGGCTATCAACTGTTTAGCAGTGGACAACCCCTTTAATAGTAAGTATATGAATTATTACTCTGTGTATTAACACCTTCTGTTTTCCTTCTACAGGGGGCCTCTTCCCAAACCAGCAATCGCAGGAACATGCCGCCTTTCGTTTTGCGTTATCTCAGTTGGTGGAACCCCCAAAGCTGTTGCCCCAAATTGATATTGTGAACATCAGTGACAGTTTTGAAATGACCTACACCTGTAAGTACTGCGAGAAATCGTTCTAAGCTGATTTGCATCTTATAACGTTCACCACAATTTATTCAGCGGCCATGTATTAGCAGTTCTGTGGAGTAGAGTACAAGAGGTGCAAATCCTTTTAGCTGTTTTCTGTAGCAGAACGCAAGACGCTTATCTTAATTAAAAAGTATTTACTAAAAGTCTCTTGGCTGAGAAGATAATGGAAAAGCAGCAGAAAAAAATGTTCTGTGTTTATCCACAGGAAAAGGCTAATTAATGTTAAAGGTAGAAGAAGCACCATAGAGAAGGTTCGTGTTTTTTAATTTAATGTTCTTGCGAATCCCAGATTGATTCAAATCTGTTATTATTCTTATTTCCAATTGCGGTATGTCTTTAGGTAATCATCAGCATCTATATTTAAAGGGTATTTATATTTTTTCAACCAATTATTTTTTTGAGAAATGAGAAATGATGCAAGTTTACAAATAACCTTAATTAAAAAATCTCCTACCATTGTGTGCCTGCAGCTCTTATGCACACCTATGTGTCTCCATGGTAACAGACTACAAAACACACTGTGTAGTCTGATCCTGCAGTCATACTCCCTTGTATACTACCTTCTTGCTAACGTATGTTCGATAGATTAGCAAGAAGATGTGAAAGGTGGAATATACTTAGAACAGGGTTGCCAACCGTATAGAAATTTATGAACAGTCTGTAAAATAGGGTCTTTTTCCCACATGTCCTGGCTGTCCATGATTTTTGGATAAGTTGGCCAAGAAAATGAAAAATGTAGGAACCATGACTGGGACGTCAGGATCAGACTACAAAGGATGTGTTTGTAGTCTGTTACTATGGAGACACATAGGTCTTGATAACAGCTGAAAAACACAAAACGGTAAGGTATTTTAATGACGACTATCTGAAAAATGAGCAATAAAGCAATAAAAAATGATTGTGAAGGTAAACATAGCCTTCAAATCATTTGACCCCAAATCAACTTAAAGTGGTTTATTGCAAATTTTTAACTTATCTCCTATCTGTGGGATAGGGAGATGTGTCTGATTGGTGGATTCCCATGGATACCTCATGAGAAAAATCCTATAGATATCTATATATTGAATTAGGCCCATAGAGTTCTATGGCACCATATGAAAGATTACTACAACAGAGCTTCAGCGTGGGGTTTAAGACTCTTATATGGCAAATTTCACATTGCACTGGATATAAAATATGGTTGACTCTACATTATTTCTAATTTTTACTAGAAAACAGAATAATAATGATGCATCTTATCTTATTGGTACTTTACTAAGGGCCTTTTTACATAAAACAACTGTTGAGTACCTAAGCGGGACAAGATGCATGATAATTGTCTGATTGCTGGGGTCTGACCTCTGGGACCTCCAGAAATCCTAAGAACCGTGCCCTCGAATACATCGGTGAATGGAGTGGCGGTGTGCCTGCTTGACCACCGCTCCATTTCACTTCTGTGTTACGAACTAATATTGGACTTAAGCATGAATCTCTGCTTGTGCCACAGAAGTGAATGAAAACGGTAGTTGAGCATACTCACTCCGCTCAGTTCATGAGGGCATTTATGGAAGCACTTCTTGGGTTTACTAGGCTGACTCCCAGAGATCAGACATTTATCTCCTATCTTGTGTACATGGGACAATTGTCTTTAGTGGTAAAACCTCTTTAAGAGCTTCTCAGCCAAATCTAAGGCCACCTAACTAAGAGTAAATAATACAATTGAACTAGTTGACCTTTAAGCTGTTGGACATCTTACGGTGGAGAAAGTTGGGCAACTGTTTTTGCTCTACCTTCATAGACATTAAACTATTAGTGTAACCATCAAAAACATCAGTATTTGGAAAAAATATCTAAAGCCCATGACCAGCTTTTCCCTATTTCTGGTGTTGTTGAGTTATGGCAACTTCGATCTCGGTATTACTAATGAGATTTTTCTAAAATCCCATTTTGGTGGAGACTCTGTTGATATCCATGTGAAGGTGCCAAGTCTAGGAACCAACAATTATGAAGTAACATCTTAGATGTATGGTGCCCAATGAGTATCAATCATCCTGTTATCTTCTCATAAAAGTGTGTAGGCCTCAATTCTCATTGCTTGATGCCGATTATATTCCTTGTGGTTGAAGTCTCCACAGTTTGGTGGAGAAATGTATTACATATTTTACTTTTTTTGAAAAACATTCAGAATTTCTGTGTTTTCCTTTATGGCTATGAACTGGTTTATGAGTTACGAGTGATGCGGTTATCCATGGCTGGCTTCATATGATAACGTCCTTTCTCTCCACGCCCACACGTTGGTTTTATATATTTTTTTTCTGAGTTTATTTATAAACTAGAACATTACTTGTGTGCTTATGCCAAATGCCTGTGTAATCTCACAGCCTCTTTCACTGGATAATTGCAGGGTGCTCTGGGCTCACGACAGGAGTCTTTTGATTGGTTCGGAAGGCCAGTAGGAGCTGCTAAAAATGTGTGCTATTTGTGGCCTATTCTCTACCATAATAATATAGCATCCTACACACTTTATGTTTTTGAATTCATTGCTCATTGTCTGAAGTTGGCTGAAAGACAAATTAACACTTGTTTGGAGAGTCCAAGCTACTGGTGTACAGGGCTCTGGATGCAAAATGATATGAAACATAAAATTCAAGCTTAAGTTCAGAATTTAAAGGGGATGTTGACTTTTAATTGCTTTTTCCCACACAATGAATGGTAAACTACCTAGTAACTGTGGAAGTTATCAGACTTCATAAGGAATATGTTCTGTAGGAAGTATATTTTCTATGCAAATAAAGACTTGCATTGGTTCATGTTCATTTTCATGCGTTTTTAATTTATTCATGGTTTATTCTTTCACATGACAGTTTTTGTGTTCAGTTTTTTGTGAGCCAAAACGAGGAGTGGGTCCAAAATATGGAAGACATGCAAACCTTTCCATTCTTCTTTCTCTCCACTCCTGGTTTTGGCCAACAAAAAGCTGTCTTGTGAAAGCACCCTAAGGACAGTTTTTTTGAAACACGTCAGCAGTCCCTCTGATTATTTTGTTTAGTTTCACCTTTAATGCCTTAAGAATTTTGGAGTTACTATCTATGTCTGTGGGGAGCTGGATTACCTTTGGACCGCTTTCACACGGGCTACAAAATCTCACTGCGAAATGCATAGATGTGAAGCTCATGGTTTCCAATGGGTTCCTTCAGGCTACAAAACATCTCTCATGTGAAAGAACCCATTAAAAACCATGGGCTTCACATACATGCATCTTGTGGTGATGTCGCATCGCTACAAAATCTCAGAGGCCTGGAGATTTACCACTCTTTGGACAGGTACCATGAGAACCTTATTGAGAGGATTTCTCCTGTCTTTCTTCTGTACATCCAACTAGCCGTGGCTATGAAGCCAAAGGACATTCACATTAATGTACTCTCTAAGCAATACATGGCATATTGAGTGGTCAGATCCCACTAGAAAGGGTCCTGAAAAGTTGTTTCTGTAAATCCAGGTCTGTGTTAATTAGACATACCAAATGCCTGTGTGTTAAGCTCTCTGAACATCTTCTCCACTTTATAGATAGCTTCGAAAGACCAATTGGTACAAAGGACATCCAGTTTCATCAGTGGAAGTCCTAGCACTTGAACCCCCACCATTCAGTCATTCCTACTCTAACTCAAAACATCTATGAGCAAGCTCAAATCAGTGCTGGTTCTGGGGTACCCCCGATCACGGTTCCAAGATGTATCGGGATTCTGTGGAGCAGTGTCCTAGAGTGATTTTCCTAATTTGCCATTTTCTACCACAAGTATAATCTTCTTTAATTCCTCTGTATATTAACTATAAAATATGTTTTCTGGGATTTAAACACTGATGGTCCATCTTTATCTTCCTAATTTGTAATTAATATCTGATCAGTGAGGGTTTCATCAGGGTACCCACCAATTGGCAAAAGTTCCTTAGCATGCATTAACAGGTACAGCCAAATTTGTATGTACCACACTAGTGGTCCTAGCTAGTGAAGAGTCAACGTTTGAAAAGTTTGGTTCTGCCAAATCGCTAAACTTTGTAAAAAGTTTGGTTCATTCCAAATTAGTTGGAACCGAACTGAAACTTCACCAATACCCCTAACTCTAAGCCATAAAAGCTCTGTTAAACACTCTCAGGACTAGTCTATTCAGGACTAGTATTGAGCAAACCGAACCAGTAGAACTTTGCTAAAAACTAGGTTTGAGTTTGTGCTGAACTGAACTTTTAGCAAATTTCGACCCGAAACAGGGCTCTACTGGTTTGGTTCATTCATCTATCAAACACTAATGGCCTGTCCTAAAGATAGATCTTTGGTGTTTAAACGGTATATAACCATTTTAAATCTTAAAGGGGTATTCTGTGCTTATTTAAACTAATGACCTATTTACTGGATATGTCATCAGTAGTTGATGGATGGGGGTCCGCTGCTTGGGACCCCTATGCTTTAGTGGATCGTCTTACCTGCTGTCAGTGCAGCGGGCAGGATGTGGATCATCAGTGGTAGCGCTGCACTGCCCCGATATTTCCTGCTCAGGGCCATGGTCAGGACATCACATCCTGTCATGAACAGGAAGTATCAGGCAATGCAGCGTGACATTGATTTCAATGAGAGTGAGGCTGGCGCTGCCTCTGCTTCCTTTGAGTACCGATGAAGCACGTCATGCCCGCTGCCCTGACAGCGAGCAGGAGGATCAGCTGAAGGGTGGGATTCCTGGGCAGCAGACCCCTGACCATTAACGACTAATGACCTATCCTCTGCATAGGTCATCATTAAAAAAGGCCAGAATACATCTTTAATTACCCCTGCTTTATCCACCAAACTCAGACAATGGGCCATTAAGAACTCTCCATCCAATGTCCTTTAGTTACATGGGAAAACATGAGCACAAAAACACAATTTGAAGGATTTTTATTTCCTAGAGTCACCAGACCTTTAACAATCCCCATTAGTACAGAAGCAGTGCAATGTAAAAAAAACAAAACATTTTTCAATTATTCGTCTCCATCCTTAAATTCCCACAGAGATGTTGCTCTGATGCCTTCCATAGAAAAAGCTCATTACATTTAAAGGGTATTAAAAGACGAAAATAATGAGGTTAGATTACTTATTACTTCGCAGTGTTCAAATGAAACAAATGATCTAAGAAGAAGAAGGAAAAGGGGGTAGCCAAGAAGTCTGGGAAATAAGATTTGCATGAAGACAATCCAATAATGTCAGAGTAACAAGGAGTGAGAGAATGGTTTACATCAAGGTTTTGTTGGGATTTTTTTTTAATGGTTTCGATTAAAATAACATAATAAAAGGCTAAAAACAACCTAGAAATGTAAGTATATTGTTGCAGGGTTCATGCACGCAGCAGTGATGACTTCATGCTGGATGATGCCCTGTATGGACAACCATAGGGGGTGTAGTCATGAACAGCTGCCACCCCCATACATTGCAAGGCGTATATACTGTACAGTGTGTAAATAGCAGTTTCACACAATGCAAAATATATACCGATGCTAGATAATACAACATACAGTGCCCAGATAACAGCTCCATGTACAGTATAAAGTCATGTAACAACAATGCTATACAGAGTGCAAATACAAGTAAAGCCCCATTTACACGCAACGTTTGTCATTTAAACAAACGAACGACTTAACAACTTTCAAATGCTGAGCGTTTACACGTAAAAATAATCATTTGAAATCCTTGCTACCCTATTTCCCTGAAAATAAGACATAGCATGATTTTCCAGAATTTTTGAGGATGCAAAATGATTTTTCAGGCTTTTTGAGGATGCTTGAAATATAAGCCCTACTCCAAAATTAAGCCAGGCTAACAGTTAATTAAAAAAGTAAATTTAAATAGTGTCCAGGCAGCTATACATGTAAAAAAGTTAAACCTTTTTGAACAAAAATTAATAGAAGACACTGTCTTATTTTCGGGGAAATACGGTATTTGCCTCGCTAGCAATGTAAACACGGTATATGTTGTTTGCTCAGGTAAGGGTGTTTATGCGAGGAATCTCTAGGCGGGAGGTTTTTAATTAGTGTGAAGGAAAGCCACTGTCTTCTGCGCATGAGCCATTGTGTTTAGCTGGGCAAACAATCACTCCTCCCAGTTTGAAAGACTAAAAGACTGCCGTTTAAACCTAACGACAAGCGAACGCACTGACGACTATTTCTATGCAGGCTGAAGTTCAGCGATAAACGGCAAATGAACAAATAGTGCGCGGTGGCTTTGCGTTTACATGTAACGATTATCGCTCACTTTCGCTCGTTAGAATGAATTTTGAGCAATATTGGTTGCGTGTAAATGGGCCTTTAGGCCACTTTCAGATAAGCATATTGTAACATGTCCGTAATATGGATCCTTATGATGTGGATTCCTTGTCAAGTATGCGACAAATTCCACGGTGTGAACAAGGCCATAACAATCGTGGTATGACACCTGTTACACATCGCAGACCAAGGGTGTCCGACCTGTGGCCCGCATGTGGCCCAGAATGTCTGTGAATGTGGCCCAAATGGGAGGTGGGCCACACAGACAGACTCTGAACCAGGCGGTACATGGCAGTTTCGGCTCTCATACAGATAACGAGGCAGTGTATGGTACTTGAAACTCAGTGACTACTTGACTCACTCAGTCACTCCAAGTGGCGGTGATTTTCCTTCCTGTCCTCCTGAGTCTTGACTGCTCCTATCCAGTATCGAGGTGAAGACGAAAAATAGAGGTCTCTTCTTAGCCAACCCATGTAGGACAACAGGAACTCTGTGGCGGACTGTGGTGAACGATGTGGGATTGCTCGGAGGACTGTGGAGGATGATGGGGGATTATTTGGAAGACAAAGGGAGTTGTATGGAGGACTGTGAAGGGTGAAGGGGGTTGTGTGAAGGACGATGGGAGATATGTGGTGGACTGTGGTGAACGATGGGAGATTGCTTGAAGGACTGTGGAGGACGATGAGAGTTATGTAGTGGACTGTGGAGGACAATAGGGGATTATTTAGAGGATTGTGAAGGACGATGGGTCATTATTTGGAGGACAATGAAAGTGTTTGGAGGACTTTGGAGGGTGAAGGGGGATTGTGTGGAGGACGATGGGAGTTGTGTGGGAAACTGTGGAGGACAACGGGGTTTGTGTGGCAGACTGTGGAGAATGATGGGGGACTTCTTGGAGGACTGTGGAGAACGATGGGAGTTGTGTAGAGGACTGTGAAGGTCGATGAAGAATTGTGTAGAGGATGATGGGAGTTGTGTAGAGGATTATTTGGAGGATTGTGAAGGACGGTGGGAGATCCTTTGGAGGACTGTGGAGAATAATGGGGGATTGTAAGGCAGCAGGGGTCTTCCCATGATGATGTTGTAAGTTCAAATCTAACCAAGGGTGATGGCTACATGGATTTTTTTCAAAGTTGATCGCAACAGTGCTAACCACTGAGCCACATTCAGTGAGGAGGCAACACCCCAGGAAACTGATTTGTCTCTCAGTTCCATCTGCCTCCCATTGAGTACAGTGCAATAAAAAAGGATCCATCTATATTATGTTACTTCAAACAAAAGGACATCCAGTGTAAAAAATGGAATGGAAATGGAAAATCCAGGAAGGGACTGAAGAAGAAGGTTTTCCACTTCAATACATTTCTTTGTCACACGACGGATCAGCAAAAAAAATTAAAAAATACTAGTGTGAAAAAGGCCCTTATTGGTTCACTTAAAATAATGGAAATCAAATGGAAGGGAAGCAAAAAGTAAGTTCCCCATCGCTTTCTATTTTTTTTTTTTTTTTTTTAAACTATTGAAATCAATGTGAAAAAAACCCAAACAGTTCATTTCCGTTTCAATTGCGGAACAGATAAACGGGAAGCCCTAATGGAGGCCTGACACAGGGGTGAGTATGATGTGTTTAGGTAAAATGTGCCTTCATTTTCAATTATTTCACATTTATCGATTTTTGGGCCCATTTACTTTGGGTGCGCTGACTATTTCTGCAGCCATCTAACTCTTCATCGTGACACCATCAGCCTATTCTCACCCTCTGACTATATGTCAAGCCGCCACAAACCCACAAAAAGGGAACACGATCTCTGATTTCACCTTCTTTCTACTACACCCACATGCTGAGACTCATGGAAAGTTTTCAGGAACATTCCCTTTATCTACCTGTGGAGACGTACCGGATTGTCATACTGCCAACAAGGGGAATCGACGACTGCCTGAGACTTCTGGTCTAAACTTAAACAAAAGAAGAAGAGTTGGAAGTTTCGAAACTTTTTGACAGCTCCTAGAAAACTATACTCACACTGATTTACTAATGCGATTGTGCCTAGGCCTCGCCGAAACATGAGCCCACGTCTGACGCATTTCTGGTACATTACGGGGTACATTTATTACTGGCTTTACAGCAGCATTCTGGCATGTTTTTTTTTTTCCCAGTAGTTGGCTGGCACAAAAAAAAGTAACTGTAGACTTATTTAGAGATGCGACAAAATGATTAACATTGTGCGCCATTTATAAATATTAACATTTTAACCCCTGCCCGACGCGTCTCGCTCATGTACGGGGCACATCGGGTGTCATTGTATGCAGCAGGTTTCAGGACGACGAGTCCGGTCCAGACACAGTGGATATCGGCCATATATGACAGCAGATCCGCGCTGGCAACAGCTGCAATTGGAGGTGACTGATTGCAGCTGTTAACCATTTAAATGCCGCTGCCAATTCTTTTTTTAATCAAATAGTTTTTTTTAATTGAAATTGACATTTTAACACAGTACCACATCATTTCTATACCATAACCCCTTAACGACATAGGATGTACAGTTATGTCCTATGTGTTCATGGTTTATATGGATGGGGATTGGGAGCTGACCCCGCTCCATACAATATAGGTGCAAGTCATTTCTTCTGGGTGACGCCCGCTGGCAACAGCGGCGATCGGCATGAATGCTGATTGCCGTTGTTAATCTTTTATATTGCGCTGACAGTACTGACAGCAGCATTTATATCCACCAATCAAAATTTGAGAAACCCGGTCTTCCGTGATGTGATCACAAGTCGCTATTCAGTTGCCTTGGCAGACGGGCACCCAGCATTGCCGTGGCAGATTGCCTACCAAGCCATGTCATGGGTTCTGGCACTCCAGAACTGTGCTTTGCTTATATTCAGAGGTGTAGCTAGGCTTTCCTTTACCTGGGCAAAGGTTTAGTTCACAGACCACCCCCCCCCCCTCTCAAGTACGATTTTGCCAAACTACCTAAAAATAGTCCAAATACATAATTTGTCCTCATCTGTGTGCTTATGCTGGAATGTAGACATTCCATTTCCTTCTCTCGTCCATGAATAGTGATTTTTTTTTTACAAGGACCCTTGATCTATAAAAAAATTCTTGAATAACCCTTTAGGACATTTTTTAGAGGTTTTACCCATGTGGTGGTTTTACAGTCCTATTTTTTTTTCTTCAGCTACCAAAATTATTTTTGCTACATTTTTTTTCTGTGACATATAGAGCGATTTTTTTAATATCTTTTTTTCACTGACTTTTTTTCTGTTTTATTGACATAAAAAAGCTAAAAAATGTTGTTTTTTTTAAATTTATAGTTCATTTTTAAAATTAGTATACTGTATTTATGCTAAAATAAAGTACAGCAATGGGTTAATCATTTTGTTCCCGCAGTTTTGATATATAATTTGTATGTTTTGTGTTTTGATATTTTTACTTTGAAAAAGGGAAATTTAAGGCCCCCCTGTCCACGGGAGTTGCAAAGTCCGAATCTCAGCCACGGGAGCTGCCGCCCGGGAGCAGGAGCCGCCACCAAATCTCCGTCGGTCAGCCCTATCTGATAGATAGGCTGGCCGCAGAGATTCGGGGCAATTCGCAGCGAATTACCCGCCGCGAGCGGAGAATCACTATGATTTTCCACTCGTCGACAGGGGCGGCGTTTTCCATAGCAAATGCGCGATTTACCGTCGGTTTACCGCTGGCAAATACACGTCCGTGGACAGGGGGCCTTAAACTTCTAGTACTCTTTATTGCTTACTACAAAAAGCTTTTTTTCATGTCTCCTAAGTGGACTTGCGATCGTTGGACCACTTATATTAAATAAATCTGGTATCACTGCATTATATTAGATGCTATTAAAACTCGATTTTATCGGTATGGTTAACATAGGGCTATGGACAAACACAACTACCACCTTGATCCTATTGGCTGTGGTCAATGACTCACGCGAGTGATGATTGGAGGAGGAACGTGGATTCCTGGACAAACATATGACACAAATACTTTAGAAAGAGATCTAAGAAACTTAAGTATAGGACCTGGGCTAAGCTAATGTTTCGGAGTGGGAAGAGACCTAGAAAACTTAAGTGTGGGAGGCTCCAATATTTAGGAGTGCTCCATGGGATTAGATCAATTTACATTAATTCTGATTAGATCAATAGCGAACAGAATGTCGGTTCTATTAATTATAATTAGTATAGCTAGTTCAATCCTATTGGTTCTATTGATTTGTTAGTTCAATTCTATTGGTTCTATTGGTTCAACACGTTTCCCTACCTCAGGCACATGCATATCCACAGTAGGTGCACTTGGCACTTTCTGTAATTCTCACAGACGTCAATGGAGAGCAGCATCAATGGATAGCCAACTCTTCACTTCATAAGCACAGAAACCAGATCTATAGCACATTTATTGCTTATCTTGTGGATACTGTTACGATCGTGTGGGCAGACAAAGCACAGGGCCCACACGATCGTGACCAAAGGGGGGCACACACGGGTTTCATGCAACTGACCCTGGCTGTAGGGAGGTAGACCTGGCCCTACCTAAGCGGGGACATTGCCCCAATAAGGGCAACCCAGCGGTCTTCGGATCTGGGACCTAGCTGATCCTAGGAGCCACGCACCAGAACAGGATGCATTCACATGCCACATGACAGACCCAGAATACACCGCATACAACATGCAACCACTAGTAACAGATTGGAAGCTGAATATAAATACCAGGTATTAGTTGACAGGTTGTACAATATGTGGAAGCTAGCAGGCCACTTCACGGCTCCTGGTTATACTGCTAGCCCCTACACTAACCAGGAGTCCAGCAGAACCGGACAGAGTTCACACAGCACGCTGACACATATTGTACAACATGTCAACTAATACCTGGTATTTATATTCAGCTTCCTATCTGTTACTAGTGGTTGCATGTTGTATGCGGTGTATTCTGGGTCTGTCATGTGGCATGTGAATGCATCTTGTTCTAGTGCGGGGCTCCTAGGATCAGCTAGGTCCCAGATCCGAAGACTGCTGGGCTGCCCTTATTGGGGCAATGTCCCCGCTTAGGTAGGGCCAGGTCTACCTCCTTACAGCCAGGGTCAGTTGCATGAAACCCATGTGTGCCCCCCTCTGGTCACGATCGTGTGGGCCCCGTGCTTTGTCTGCCCGCATGATCGTAACAGATACGCCCTACATTCTGGCAAACATGAACCCAACAGTCTGGAAATCCTGGTAATCCAGCAATCAATAGCATAGTCCTCCTGTGTTATCTTCCATCACATCTGTAGGGTCTAGCATTGCCGTCATTTTAACTACTAGTAAGTCACAAGATGGGGCATAGATGGAAGGTGATGTTATAAGGAGCTGCATTCACAATGCCCCATCACTCACACAGAGGAGGATGAAGATATACACTATATTAAAAAAACTCTTCCCCATTGATGACGCCGATGGATCGCCGTGGCATCTGTTCATTGCTATCCACCGTGAATCATGAAACACAGAGGACAATCAGTTTTCTTCTCCTAAGCACTAAAACGCGTCTCAGTATAACTACCTCAGTCTGCCAGCGTTCATTAGAAAAAAATGTGGTTAGTCTGCAGACACTTCATCCGCTATCCTATTTTATTAGGCCGGAAAGATCAGGTTCTGTGCTCCGGGGTGATTGGTATAAACTGTCCAGCTGGATGATGAACGCAGTCACTCTCAATTACCTCAATATGATAAGGAAGCAGCAGGCATGCAAGAATGAGCGCCCATGGATCTTTCTAGCTTGCAAGTGACTTTATTATAACTCATTTCATGAAACCTGTGCTCTACCTTTATTGCAAAGCTGGTTTTCCCGATTGATCATTGCGTGGTAATACTACAGTAGACTAAATTAGATGTTGGCTATATAGTTAGTGAATAGTGATGAGTGAACTATTAAAAAGTTTGTTTTGGCCGTTTCACCGAACTTTTGCAAAAAGTTTGGTTTCATCTGAATTAGTGCCAACCGACCCGAAAGTTTACTAAAATCCCCTAAAACTGGTGTATAACACAGTCTAGGAGCCGTAAAAGCCCTGCATACTACTCTGAGAGTGTCATACGGGGCTTTTATTGCTCTTAGGGCTTTTTTAGATGACCGTATATCGGCTGGGTTTTCACGCCGGACGATATACGACATCCCTCTCTGCAGGTGGAGGAGGCTGGAAGAGTCGGGAGCAGTGCTCTGAGCTCACCCCCCCCCCTCTTTGCCAACTCTCCACCCCATCTCTGTCCTTCTGCACTATTTGCAATGAGGGGAGGCTGGATCGGGGCGGAGCTCATTCCTGGCATTTAGTCCCGCCTCCTCTCATTGCAAATAGTGCAGAGGGGCGGAGAGGGGGCAGAGAAGGGGCGGGATCTCAGAGCACTGCTTGTGGCTCTTCCAGCCTCCCCCCCCCCTGCAGGGAGGGACGCCGTATATACCCGGCCGATATACGGTCATCTGAATAAGCCCTTAGACAGTGTTATAATGCAGTGTTCAGTGAATTGAATCGTGAACAGAACGATGTTTCAGGTAGAACTTTGCTCAAAGCTTGGTTCTGGTTTGTGCCCAGCCAAACTTTTAGCAAAGTTTTACCCAATATAGAGTTCTATTGTGTTTCCCAAAAAATAACACCCTGTCTTATATAAATTTTTGCACCAAAGGAGGCACTAGGTCTTATATACTTATTATACTTACCTAGCAGGCTCGGTCCACGCCCCTGAACCACGGCATAAATTAACCAATTCATAAATCCTGCCTCTACATGCCTGTGATTGGTTCAATGCAGCGCTGGATGAACCAATCACAGACATTGCATTGGTTCATCGAGCGCGGCATTGATTGGCTGAGCAGTGCTTGAGAACTAATTAGAGCCATCGCTTCCTGCAGGCGGGATTTATGAATCCCGTAACCAGGAAGTAATCTTTTGTGGGTGGCCGAGGACAGCAGGAAACATGTTGGAGCTTCAGAGAGCAGCAGGACGGATGTGGATCTGTATTGTTTTTGGTTTTTTTTTTTTATGAAATGCGTCTAGGCTTATTTTTGGGGTAGGGCTAACATTTCCTCAAAAAAAATCACGAAAAATCAGGGTGGGTCTTACTTTCAGGGAAACAGGGTAATAGTTCAGTTCACTATTAGTGAATGCAAAAAATAGAACAAAATTATCTTGCTGCTATCTGAAAACTGTCAACCAGGTGCTGTCGACAGATCTTTTAAGGTATGCGTTGGTTAAAGGGGTTAATACAAAATCAACTTTGCCTGATCGGCGGACCGCTGAGACCCCCACCGATTCCAAGAACAAAGGTCCTGTGTCCCCATCTTCTCATTACTGCGGGCTTGCTGCAGCCAGCTGTGTCATGGAGATTGAATGGTGCAGTGGTCACGCATGCCCAGAGCTGCGCTATTCATCTCTATGGGGCTATCTCCACCAATCCCATTAAAGATGAATGGAGCAACACTGTGCATGTGCAACTGCAAATTCAAGCTCCCCATCACAGGAGGAGAGGGAGGACCCATGCTCTCAGAATCGATTAGACTTACAGTATGGATAGCTGTTGAAAGTTGATTTGGGGGACAACTCCTTTAATTCTATTACGGATTTTTCTTATTTGTATGCGGCAGAACAATTTGGATCATTAATACGTAAATATCTAATAAACATATTAAGCTATCACTAAAGCTAGCTCAGAAAAGTCATGTGACCAAAAAATGTATGTGACTTGCTGTATCATGACAGTGCGACATTGTGATCCTCATGTACAGATGTGGCAAATGTTAACTTGACACTGAATACAACATAAAGGAAATCTGTCACCACCGTGGTGCTGTTCGGGGAGGTGACGGGGAGCTGGGGATGGATTTTGTATACTCGCCTCCTCCCTTGTTACTGCGCCTTCAGCTGGTGAAGTCCATGTGCCGTCTGATATAATGCAGCCACCTACATGGGGACGGAACAAGGGTCATTTCCTATTATCGACTAATGGGCATTCAAGTTGCTAGACTCCCCTTATTAAGGCTAGAGCTACAGAACATGGCAACATTAGACACAGTACAGATGTAGCAATTATTACCATAACTTGCATATCTTGATAACCTGAATTGTAGCAAACTGTACTTAAGGGGAACCTCCGAACAGCACCATAAACTAAGTAGTGATGCTGTTCGGTGAGGAGACAGGGAATGTATCCTGAAGACCCCCACAGCTGCCACGAATGATTGCCTATTAAGACATGCCTGTGGCCCATTTTAATAGACCAGCAGTAAAAAAAAAAAAGCTATCACAAGTCCCCTAAGGAGAATTAAAACAAAAAAATAAATTAAGTAAAATAAATTTCTTGCAATTGTTAAAAAATATATATATTAAAAGTTAACTCCACCCTTTTGCCAGTCACATGAAAAAAAACAAAAAGAAACAAACAAATAAAAAATTGATGGCACTGCCTCCATAAAAGTCTAATTCATTAAAATACATTTTCAATTCTGCACAGTGAATGATGTCAGAAAACAAAACTGCAATACCCGAATTGCACTTTTTTTTTGGTCACCCAGTCCCCAAAATAACAATTAAATAAAAAGCGCTCAAAAGCTTGTATGCACCCCAAAATGGTGTCAATAAAACTATAGGTCATCTGGCAAAAAAACTAGCCCTCACGCAGCCTCATTGAAAGCAAAATTAAAAAATGATGTGGGGGTCAAAAAATGGCAACACTTTTTGAAAGCAGTCCTACATTTAAAAAACTATATAAATTTGGTATGACCACAATCTTACAGAGCCACAGAATAAAAGCAGCATTTCACTGTTACTGCAGTTTTAACACCGTAAAGACAAACTCCCGACCCCAAAAATTATGCAATTGCATTTTTTTCCATTTCGCCCTACTTGGAAATTTTTGAAAGTTTTCCAATATATTATCTGATGTGTTAAATGGTCCCATTGAAAAGTACAACTACAAACAAACCCTCATGTAACTTTCCACCAGTGAAGATGAAAGCACTCAAGTACAGAGTTCTTATTGGGGTTGCAATACCTGTTACCCTTATGGTTACCTGTTACCCATTACCGGTATACCCTTATACCGGTTATGCCCATGGATATTGGATCCATATATAGTCCTCAGGAGCTTCCAGCTATCCATCAACCAAGGTACCTGACATGATATTGTGCCTGTTGCTGCTCTCCCACCTCGCCGTATTATAAGAACACAATACGCATAGATTTATATCTAGTTTTTCCATCCTACATAGAAAGAATTTATTCTACCAGCGTTATATGTCCTAACATAATACTGTTTTTGTCAATACTCCCCTTTACAAATAATGTTGTTCTTCCCTAGACTATCCCTTACTCTCCCTTCCGCTGCCGCACAGGGTAATCTTATTTCCGTACTGCGGATTATGTATAGGGATTACAGAGATAAGGTTTAGTGAAGCATGGGAAATTAAAACAATGACTCCAATCAAATGCATATCACAAGATACTTAGGGAGAGAAGAGAGATGGAGCAAGACGTGTTCAGGCTGAAGGATTTGCAATGAAATAAGACCACCCAGGAGAGTAATTGCCCCTTCACATTTTTTATAATGATCTCAGATATGTTAAATACATCTTGTATCGCAATTCTAATATTAAAGCAAGTGGGGATCTGATGTGATACGTTGCTTTAAGAGTTGTGGAGGTAGAAGCAAGACCTAGGCCCTGGTCTGTGCCTGAGGGAGCCCAAAAGACCCTCTGCCACACAAGAAGACCCCAGTATTATAATTGGTAAATGGTAGGTTAAAGGTCCTGTCAGGGGCGTAACTAAAGGCTCAGGGACCCTGATGCAAAAGGTGAGCTGGGCCCCCCCCCCCCCCCCCTATATCTGTATCTGTACCAGTACCCATACCTAAACCATGCTGCATAGAGGCATAACTTGAAGTTTCTGGGCCCCAATGCAAAACCTGTAACAGGGCTCCCAACTATAATGTACTGGGCTCCCTATATGGAGAAGAGAGGCCTTATGGGCCCCCTAAGGCTCCTGGGCCCAGGTGCAACCGCATCCACTGCCCCCTCTATAGTTACGCCCCTGGGTCCTGTTACAGATTTTGTATTGGGGCTGGAGGTTCATGTTAAGGGTCTTTTATACAGCCTAATGATTGGGCAAGAACGTTTCTAGGGGCGTTCTTTTGCTCGATCATTGGGCCGTGTGAAGGTGCCACCGATCATCTGACATGTGAATCAATGCTCATTCAGCTTTTAAGCAGCACAAAAAGTTGTCGTTGGCGATGGACAACCTCCAGTTGTTAAAAGGGAATGTGATACCAACAATGATGAAGCTCAACGGGGGATGAGCGATCACCTAAACAATTGTTCATCCCCCTAATACAGTTTGAATCAGCTCCTGTGTAGGACCAATAGACGATTACCAATCTAGTTGATCTATGCTTGTCATCGGCACATTATCTAAAAGGGGTTACCCGGGACTTTTAGAATTGATGGCTTATCCTCAGGATAGGTCATTAAAGGGGTTGTCCCGCAGCAGCAAGTGGGTCTATACACTTCTGTATGGCCATAATAATGCACTTTGTAATGTACATTGTGCATTAATTATGAGCCATACAGAAGTTATAAAAAGTTTTATACTTACCTGCTCCGTTGCTAGCGTCCTCGTTCCCATGGAGCCGACTAATTTTCGCCCTCCGATGGCCAAATTAGCCGCGCTTGCGCAGTCCGGGTCTTCTGCAGTCTTCTATGGGGCCGCTCGTGCAGAATGCCGGCTCCGTGTAGCTCCGCCCCGTCACGTGCCGATTCCAGCCAATCAGGAGGCTGGAATCGGCAATGGACCGCACAGAAGCCCTGCGGTCCACGGAGACAGAGGATCCCGGCGGCCATCTTCAGCAGGTGAGTATGAAGACGCCGGACCGCCGGGATTCAGGTAAGCGCTGTGCGGGTTGTTTTTTTAACCCCTGCATCGGGGTTGTCTCGCGCCGAACGGGGGGGGGGGGGGTTAAAAAAAAAACATTTCGGCGCGGGACAACCCCTTTAATAGATCTTTGCCGATCAGCTGATTGCTGTGCCTGCTGTAAATGCGGACAGTTCTCAGAGCAGATAGCTCTGTCAACATTGCGGCAGCCAAGTTTGCTACTACTTTGCCAGCTTGACGAAGACCTCGGTATCTAGGTCGAAACGTTTCCTGTCAATATTTTTACTATGGAGGAATAAAAGGATTCTAAACTCATCTGATGCTGCCTGAAACTGTTTACTACAGTTTGGTACTACAGGCTTAATTCTCATTGAATTCAATAGAAGCTGCACCTGCATTATCAACCTGGGCCTCTGAAATATGGACAGCACTATCTGTTTCCAGCATGTCTACACTGACAGCGAGCTAAGGGATCAGCAGGGGTTCCAAGCGGCAGACTTCCATCAATTAACTATAGTTATTAATGACGTATCCTATACATTGGTAGATCAATAGATAAAGAAGTTCTTTAAGCTACATCAGTCAAAAGGGGGGTTGTTTTCCTTAAGGAGAGCACCCAGAAACTTTGTGGAGATAGCTAGGGGGTGAGTGGGTCAGGGTGAGCATTGTCTCTCCCCAGGGAGAGCACCTAGAAGGCGTGTGAAAACATCTAAGAGGTGAGTGAGGGGACTTATATGACCATGCACACTCCTCTGGGTAATTTATGCAAATGAGGAAGATGGAATAATACCTCTGCAGCGCCACCTATTGGATGGCAGCATTCCTTCAAATCAATGTACGGCTCTTTACCAAGTCTATAAAACAATGATTGGAAATAGGAAACCAAGCCAAAAAAACCATGCACAGACAGCTGTTTCGGGGTGTTTGCCCCTCATCAGTGTGCAGTAGGCTTGGCCGGTGAGAGACCTGTAACATGGGTCAAGAGGGGTGTCATCTCTCCTTAAGGAGAGCCTCCAAAAAGTGTGTGAAGACACAATGCTGGCATCCAACAGGTGGCGCTGCAGAGGTATTATTCCATCTTATTTGCTTAAGCTACATCCATACATGCTTCTGTCTTTCAGTATAAGCCCCATTGTTCAGCTCAGTCATAGGAGCCAAACAGGAAAAATACCAGAATCACCGGATCCCGCACATTCTGGTAGCCAGATGGACCCTACTGACTATAATGGGGCCCATCTGGCTTTCCGCAAGCCTTCCAAAATTCGGCACTAGGGTTTTCTGCTGATGCAGCTGTGAATGTGGCCTTACTTGAGCAAATAGAGGGACATAAGTCGCTATCAGACACTCCTGGCACACCGTATAGTGGTACTATATGAATTTTTGATAAACATCATCAATAATGAATACATTTCTGTTTGCCCAGTTACATATTTTGCACTCCTTCCCACCCTGGCGTTTTAGACTTCATTTGAAAGCACTGTCACATTTTTCGCACTTTTGTACCTCTATTCCTAGAGGTAACACCTTATATTTCACGCAATGTTTCTCTCAGTTCCTAGAAATGGCAATAAAGCATGTTAGCTCTCGAAGACTGCAACAATTGTAGCCGTGCCTTGTAACAGAAATCTGCCAGGGGCTAGGTAGAGATCGTCGGTGCTCAGGGTGGGTGTCTATTCCAGGAGAAGGTACTTAATCTAGCAGCTTCATCTATGTACTCAATAAAGGTGCAACATAGAAAATATTGTATCACTAGGTAATGGGCTAGGTGAGGAGTAGGTGGAAGATGCAACTTGGAGGGGTATGGGCATAGCTTGGTATGGGTGGCATAGGATATTGGATTTTTGATCTTGGGAAGCTTAGCTGAAAGGGTTGCTGTCTTTACTTGCTTATATCTTGATCATGGATGAAGGATGATTAAATGATCAGCAGCTGGGGGGAACACATTGACTTGTAAGGTTCGCCATAGTAGTCATTGATTATTGTGAGTGATGAGGGGGGTGATGGAGATAAAATCCATCCATTTCCTGCAGCTAGTGAACAAGGTGGAGTAAGGGCCCAATGGTTTCATGAAAAAGCGTAGCCATTACTCAGAGGCCTGCGGCTCACCCACTCCCAGCGTCTTCATCCTCTGGTATGCACCGGCGCTTGCGCAGAGAGGAGCCGGCCTGTCACCACTGACATTTCTGTACGGGCCTCTGCGAGACCCGCACAGAAATAGGACATGACGCGATTTGTTTTCCGCGTGTGATTTCACGCAGACAAATCGAGGCCATCTGCCTAGGATTGCATTTTCTAATTCTGTGGGAAATCCCGCTGCGGAATTTCCGCCCGTGTGCGGGGGGCCTATAACTCAGATTTCTTCAGTAGTTGGATGCAGTGTCTGTTCTAGAATGTGATAATGTCATTAATATAACCCAACCCCTCATCATCTATACAGATATATAAGTACACCCCAGGATGAATGCAGTCTTTAATCTTTTAAAGTGAGATTTGTGCTAATAACCCAGGTGTCCCCGTTACTACTGTACTGGGCACTGAAACACCCCTGTTGTGAGGCACCAGTGACCGGAATATCAATGCGTGCCTGTTGTCAAGGCATAATGGACTTTTAAGCAGAGACGGAGCTGCAATGAATATTGGCTCTACAAGTGGCTGATTTTCAGTATCTATCTATATGTCTATCTATCTACTATATATCTATCTTCTATCTATCTCATGTCTATCTATCTATCTCCTACCTATCTCATGTCTATCTATCTATCTCTATCTATTTATCTATCTATCTATCCATATCATATCTATCTATCTTTCTATCTCATATCTATCTATCTATCTCATATCTACCTATTTTGTATCTATCTAATCTCATATCTATCTATCTATCTTGTATCCATCTACTATCTATCTCATATCTACTTGTTCCGTATCTATCTATCTACTATCTATCTCATATCTCTCTATCTACAGTAAACTATTTATCTTGTATTTACCTCATATCTATCTATCTATCTATCTCATATCTATATACCTAATTTCATATCTATCTGCCCTATATCTATCTTTCCTTCATCTAGCTATCTATTATCTCATATCTATCTTCTATCTCCTATCTATCTATCTCATATCTATCTATCTATCTATCTATCTATCTATCTATCTATCTATCTATCTATCTATCTATCTATCTCATACCTATCTATCTATGGTATCTATCTATCTATCTATCTATCTCGTATCTGTCTATCTATCTATCTATCTCTATCTATCTCATATCTATCTACCTAATTCCATATCTATCTGCCCTATATCTATCTATCCTTTATCTAGCTATCTATTATCCCATATCTATCTATCTATCTCCTATCTATCTATCTCATATCTATCTATCTATCTCATATCTATCTATCTATTTATTTATCTATCTCATATCTATCTACTATCTATCTATCTTGTATCTATCTATCCATCTATCATCTATCTATCTATATCTATCTATCATCTATCTATCTATCTATCTATCTATCTATCTATCTATCTATCTCACATCTATCTATCTCATATCTATCTATCTATCTATCTCACATCTATCTATCTATCTCATATCTATCTATCTCATATCTATCTATATCATATCGATCTATCTATCTCATACCTATCTATCTATCTATCTATCTATCTCACATCTATCTATCTATCTATCTATCTCATATCTATCTATCTATCTATCTATCTCATATCTATCTATCTATCTATCTATCTATCTCGTATCTGTCTATCTAATCTCATATCTATCTATCTATCTATCCATCCATCTATCTATCTATCTATCTAAAATGTATCTATCTTACCCATATCTATCTATCTATCTATCTATCTATCTATCTATCTATCTATCTATCTATCTATCTATCTATCTATCTATCTATCGATCTATCTACGGTATCTATCTATCTTGTATCTATCTACTATCTATCTATCTTGTATCTATCTAGTATCTATCTACTATCTATCTATCTCACATCTATCTCCTTCCATCCTTAGTAATGTGTAATAACTGCTCGCGAATGTGGATGAAAATATTATCCCTACTGCATCTGTGTCTGTGATACAATTAATCAGATATGATTCCATGCTGTATTCAGGTGTACACGGCGGTTTCTTTTTAGCCTTAGTGAACTCATCTCCCTTCCTTTCCATGATAACATTATTACATTTCTGAAATTTTATTTTATTGTACTAATACTTTGCCGTCTATTTTATTTCCCATCACAGTCTATTGACTGGAGGGAGGATCCTGAGACTGCAGTAAAAGAATATCACGTAATGGAAATGTACTGCCTTTACACGACACAGTTCATTTTAGATATTCATATAGAAAAAATGGCTCAGGACTTCCCAGATATCTCCACTGGTACATTGCATGCATGACAGAATTAGGGGTACATGTGCATATAGGATGTACTCTGCGGTTGGAAGGAATTTTAAGGGAAAGTAGACTAAGATGAGCATTGCAATAGGATACTTGCAGGAGCAAGAAGCTCCTAATATATTAAGAGGCAAACGTCTATTAATACATTAAAGGGGTTGCCCAGTTGTAGTCTATTGATAGCTTATCCTCAGGATAGGTCCCCAATAGTAGATCAGTAGGGGTGGGCCATCTTAGATTCCTGCTGATGAGATCATTGTTAGCCCATTGTGCTATGCACTAAACTGATTTCTGCAGGAGGCAGACAGCAATGTTCTTATTGTAGTGGTCAGACTTGGTATTACAGGCAAAGTTCCAATTCACTTTATTGCTTGCAATACCAAACCTGGCCACTATAGTAAGAATAGAGACATCTGCTTCTTGCAGAAATGAGCTCCGTACATGAGAACGCTGGCCTGGAAAACAGCTGTTTGGTGGGGGTCTCTGGTGGCAGACTCCTTCTGATCTACTATTGAGACTGTGGAACTCTCTGTCTGAGGATGTGGTGATGGAAAATCGATAGAGGAGTTTAAGAGGGGACTCTAGGGTTTTGGAGTCAGGTAGGAACTTTCAAAACGTTGATCCAGGGATTATTCTGACTGCCATTATGGAGTCGGGGAGGAATTTTTTCCCCCAATGGGATAAATTGGCTTCTGCCTCGTTGGGCTTTTTTTTTGCCTTCCTCTGGATCAACAAGAGGGGGGGGGGTGGAAACAGGCTGAACTAGATGGACGTTGTCTCCCTTCAGCTCAACATACTATGTTACTATGACTTATCCTGAGGATAGGTCATCAATAGTCTACAACTGGACAACCCCTTTAAGCATATCTCAGGCCATGTGTGCTAGGAGTGCAGTAGAATTTTGGTATAGTTTACAACGATTTCTAGTAAATTATAATTAAATCAACTCTCTGGACCCAGGACCAAAGGAGATATATTTACCAATGCCATCCTCTTCCTGATTCAGCCATTAATTTGCCTGTTTCTGGGGCCAATCTTCATATGTCTAAGATGGTCACAGTGATTTTTGAACTACTTAATGCACTGGTCTAAGACATCACACGCGGCTCTGATTTGCTCTCATATGAGCAACACTGGCCAATCAGGAAGCAACATACACTGTCTGACTACTGAGGAATAATGTGCATCAAGTAGTCACCGGAGTGCCATAGCCACATTAAACGAATGAAGAGTAACATGCGATTCAGTGGCTGAACTGGGGAAAGCAGGGCGCAAGGTAACTCCTTCACTTTGATCCCTTGACAAATGTTGTCCAAGGATCAGAGGGTTTGCTCCGGCTATACATTTCCCTTGCAGTGAATTATAGTATTACAGGACAGCCATTTACATAAAAGACTGTCCTGTAATAGCAGGATGGCAGAAGGTCTGTTAGATGAGAGCCACTTTTACTGAGAGGCTCTGCGTTCTGGAGTCATAGAGGGCGTCCCAAGTGGGTGACCCCGTAGTATGACATTCATGTCCTAATAAGGCTTACCAACTCATTATGCTTACACTCACAACCCCCTTTAACCCTTTCCAATCCGCTATCTGACGTCTTCCTACATTCTGATTGAAGCTTGTACAGCTCCAATGTCAGAAGACGTCCGACAGGGTATTCTTACCGTCTATTGCAGCCCCTTCACTGTCAGAGCCTCTCTGGCGCACACACACTGGCTTATCCAGCAGATGGCCCCATTGTATAACAGCAAAAAAAAGAAAGCCTTTTAGGAAACCCTGAATCCAAAATTGGATTGGAAAGGGTTAAATCTGTCAGGCCTGGGCTGCCATGCCCCCTCACGATAAGCCATGTCCATTTTCTGGCATGAGTGACATAAATTTAAAAAAAGTCACAGATTTTTTGCGCAAGCAACTTTTTTATGCCACCTTTACTATGATAAATTCCCTTATATGTTTTTAGGTGTGAAGTCAGAATTAGTCTTGGAGTTTGGGGACTGACTTAATTTTTTCATGCCTGAAGAAGGTGTCATGTTCATTGTTCAAGCAATAGGTTGTGATTTTTGGGTGTGTAGTATATACCATAGGTTGGGGAATATGTCTGGTATGTGACATGTCATGGTGATAAACACAAGCCTACATTGGTCAATTGCAGCCTGCAGAGGGGACATAACCCCCGCAGTTTAGTAAACTATCTGTTATGTTCATGCATCCCTCATGGATGTCACCAAGATGAAATTAATGTCCACAATGGACCAATATAGAAATATATTAGATCACCAGAATAGTAGGAACACAGAATAGGACAAATAACAGTAATAGAAATACGGGAATGGGAACGCTATTCCTAACCAACTTTGGAGTGGCTGATTTTGCAAAGAAGCAGGGTGATCGTCCCAATAAGGACGGCCCCACGTCAGGAACCAAGAGGGCCCGACTCTGTCCTTAGATGGTGGATAGGGAAGATGTTAAATGCAGATTAAAAGTACAATGTATATAACACAGTATTAGGAAAAAGTGAATAAATCCCACACAGAATAAACAGCCACAGGTACTAAGCTGACAGGAGTCCGCTGCCGCTGCCCCACCAAACACCCCAGACAGGATATATATATATACATTTAATCAGAAATATCATCCTAATTTTTGGGTAAGTCTTGGAGTTTGACTATTGCATCAAAAAATATTGTGATCCTAGACGTACACCGAAGAGGAAGAGCAGAATCAAAAATACCACCTGCTAAAATGTCTTGATTGGCAGAAGAATCTCATGTACACCCCAACATACTTTCACTGCCAATTTTCTGGAACGCTGCATTTGAAATGTAGTACTATTGTCCATGGCAGCAATTAAAATAATAGGGCTTAGGAAGAAGGAATGTCCTGATGGATTGCCCCTTTCAATACACCAAAATAGAAGGAGGCCCCTGGGATCAGAAAGGGATATGAGCGATTACACCCTGTATACAGCTTAGTGCAATGTGTTTGGACTATATAGATAAGGAGACATAAAATACATATAGCAAATAGAATAGAACTGATGAAAAAGTTATTAAAGATCCCCCGAGATAACTCAGAGATGGTTGTAACTTCTTCTACAAAGTCTCTGGAAACACCGGCACCAGCTATCCCCAGGGACGACCTTTGGGGTGTGCGACCTGTGCAACTGCCACCGAGATGAAGGGAGCGCCGGCGCCGCCAGACACACTTAATAGAAGCAACAGGGCTGTACGTAAACATAAGCAGCGCCGACGCCCCTTTGCGTGTCAGAGCATATTTCTCGGATTTGTGCTGCATCAGGGCTCACTCACATGTAAAATACGCAATACGCAGCAAATACGTATATAAATCCCTATAGCCTATATTGACGTGTAATAGGCACCAAAATAGGACACGCTGCACGCACATGAAAAATAACGCAGGTATAAGTGGTCCAATAGAAATCAATGGGCTTTTGGCACTGCAAATTACATGCGTGAAAACTATGCGCATCATATGCGGGACACATACGCCCATGTGGGGCTAATTCTTCTTGTCATGCTCACCTTTTCCTGTGAGCCTCCAATGAATATAGGACCTGTGATAACATCGCAGTCACATGACCATCAATGGTCCTTCACCACGTAGAGGAACGGTAGTCTGCAGAGGTAGGAGCCCTTAGAGTGCTCCCTCCACCTCCAGCATCACATGTAGGCCCAATGTCCTCAGGTGGACTTCAATTGCGGAGCCCACGCGGTTGATCCGCAGTTCAAGCAGCCCATAGGGAAGCATGCACGTCCGCACTTGAATTTACACATGCAGATGTTTGGGGGGGATTCTGCATGTGGAAAAAAAATTGCAGCATGCTCCATTTTAGTGTGGATTCCATGTGGACGGCTTCCATTGAAGTCAATGGAAGCCATCCGATCCGGGGCCTGTCTGCAATTGACATTGCGGACAGGCCACGGATTCTGTGGCAAAGGAGGAGTTTGAAAAAAAAAGTACTGCGCATGTGCTTCCGCACACATCCGCAGTACAGAAAAAAGAAGACTGCAGGATCCTCGGACGTGGGCTGGGGCGGATTCCAGGCTCCCGCATGTGGAATCCCACCCGCCCGTGGACATGGGGCCTAAGTCTGAGGGAAGAGTAAGGGAGACAATACCAGTGAAGTAGGGATTTTAAGGGGTTAAATTGCTGTTGCCAGTGGGGAAGGGGAGGTGTAAAATGTGACTGCCATTTGAGCTACGCTATTGTGTTATCCCAACTGGGAGGATAGTTGGGACTGTGATGCCTATTTGGCATTTATGAGGTAACTAGCTGATATACCCGGCTTCGCCCGAGTTAATTTGGTACTGGTGTTTATCTGGTGTTCACACGGAAAATCTTCTGAAGCCGTGGTTACTTTAGAGATACCGGGGAAAAAATATGTTCACCATTTTGCATGGTTCTTTGCATTACCCAAGAAACACCATGTGGAGGTAACCATGCGACGTTTCCTTTATATAAAATGACATCGGGAAGTGAGAGAATTAGATTCCGTACGTAAAATTTGGACGCTAATTCTTTCGCGCTTAGAATTGAATAATCGAGTTCGGACCCATTAACTTTTCCTATTTTGCACATAATCTATGCTCGTGCCAAATTTCATGTTTCTACGACACCGGGAAGTGAGAGAATTAGATTACGTATGTAAAATTTGGACGTTAGTTCTTTTGCGCTAGAATTGAATAATCGAGTTGGGACTGCTTTGCTTTTCCTATTTTGGACATAATTAATGCTTGTGGCAAATTTGATGTTTCTACAACATCGGGAAGTTGGAGAATTTTTCGCGAGTCAGTCAGTCAGTCAGTGAGTGAGTCAGTGAGGGCTTTCATCTTTATATATATATATATAGATATATTAAAGGGGTAGTCCCATTTCCACTTTTCATAGCCAAGATTCGAAACCTTTACAGTTATTGGTCGGAGCCTACTGAAACAGTTGAGCGCTTCAGCCCAGCGCTGTTTGCACAGCTCTAATTCAAGTGAATGGGAGCTATTGAAACAGCGTAGCGCATCACATTCGACAGTTTCCATAACTCAGCTTGTTGGGGATGAAGCGCTCAACGGTGTCCAACAGCTGGTCAGAAACACAGGGCCTGGTTTTCACGTCTCAGCCATGAAAACTCAAGATGGGGATACCCCTTTAAGCTGCACTGTGGTACTTGTTTGGCATTGCTGGGGCGATATTTTGTGATGTGCTTTGGTATTTGGCGATATTTTCTGCTGCGCTGTGGTATTTGATACAGCTAAAGGCGAACAGTATGTGCGCTATATGGTGACATTTGTTTGGCCCTGCAGGGGGTAATATGGGTGATACATAGTGGTATTTGTACCCAGGTGAGGTCCTGTCATCACCAATGATTGGCCGGTGAGACCTGCCAAGGATAGGGGATAACTTGCTGATTGGTGAGGGTCTCAGTACTGAGACCTCTGCCAATCTAAAGAGCAGGGGTCCCATATCTCTTGTCCTCCTCACTGTGGGGTTACTGCAACCCCCACAGTGAGGAGGATGCTGAATGAAGCACTGTTTGCGCAAGTGCACCAGCACGCCATTCGCTTTCAATAGGACTGCTGGAATATCCTAACGGCACCCACTCACATGGGAGTCTTGTTCTCCAGAATGGTGGGGGAGGGGTCTAAATGGTGGGACCCTCACCGATCAACTGGTTGGATAGGAGAACTGTGGATACAACTTGAAATTCTGGTACAACTCCTTTAAGACCTTTTAAGTGGCGTTTTTACTAAGTGTTTTCATTTTATCACAATGAGGTAGTAGCTGGCGCCAAAAGTAAAGTTTGCACAGGGCACCATCTGACCTAAGATTGGCCCTGGTCATCACTCTGTAACAGACTGAGTACCAAGTCAACCTGATGCAATGCTGGATTCTGGTACCACCAGCCAGATTCCCTAGATCTCTCAGCCAAGTATGCCAGGACCTGATCGCCATTGTACTTGGGAACACTTATCATAGCTGCAACAGAAAGGTAGACGAGGCTTTTCACTAGGGTAACGATGGCATCCTCTTCATGCTTCCTCTCTTATACTTATCTTCAGATCAGATGTAAGACGCTCATTGTGGCCCAAGGATGGTGCAATAACAGAAAACTCCAGTGACGTAGACATATTTTGCTTGTCAGGAGGTGTAATACGTGGTGCTTACAGTCACAATAGGTAGAATCTTTTTGGTAGAAGTCTTTATAAGTTACAAAGCTTGAATGTTGCAGTCTTTCATTCTCTCAAGCTTTCATGGCTCCTTATCTCCCCAGCTTACGTTTACTAGGGCATGTATGAGCAGCATGATCTCCTAACCAGTGCAAGGATACCAACTGGCCTCCATCAGGTATGAGCTGGAAGGCATATATACAATAGGTACAGTAAAAGTACCATGTGCCTCTACGGGAGCCCTATTAATGGCTGTGTACAAGGCAAACTCTGAAATCAGAGGCATATGCTGTATAGGAGCAGTAAGGTTCCATAGAAGTCTATGGGTGCCATATTACAACTCCATAGAACTTGAAGCTTTGCCAAAGCCTTTTTTTCTCTGAGTGATTACAATATATACATATACAATATATAGGAGCAGTAAAGTTCTATAGAAGTCTATGGATGCCCTATTAATGGCTGTGTACAAGACAAACTCTGTATGGAATCAGAGGCATACAATATACTGTATAGGAGCAGTAAGGTTCCATAGAAGTCTATGAATGCCCTATTAATGCCTCTGTGCAAGACGAACTCTGTATGAAATCAGAGGCATACAATATATAGGAGCAGTAAAGTTCTATAGAAGTCTATGGATGCCCTATTAATGGCTCTGTGCAAGACGAACTCTGTATGAAATCAGAGGCATACAATATATAGGAGCAGTAAAGTTCTATAGAAGTCTATGAGTGCCCTATTAATGGCTGTGTACAAGACAAACTCTGTATGGAATCAGAGGCATACAATATACTGTATAGGAGCAGTAAGGTTCCATAGAAGTCTATGAATGCCCTATTAATGGCTCTGTGCAAGACGAACTCTGTATGAAATCATAGGCATACAATATATAGGAGCAGTAAAGTTCTATAGAAGTCTATGGATGCCCTATTAATGGCTCTGTGCAAGACGAACTCTGTATGAAATCAGAGGCATACAATATATAGGAGCAGTAAAGTTCTATAGAAGTCTATGGATGCCCTATTAATGGCTCTGTGCAAGACGAACTCTGTATGAAATCAGAGGCATACAATATATAGGAGCAGTAAAGTTCTATAGAAGTCTATGAGTGCCCTATTAATGGCTGTGTACAAGACAAACTCTGTATGGAATCAGAGGCATACAATATACTGTATAGGAGCAGTAAGGTTCCATAGAAGTCTATGAATGCCCTATTAATGCCTCTGTGCAAGACAAACTCTGTATGAAATCAGAGGCATACAATATACTGTATAGGAGCAGTAATGTTCCATAGAAGTCTATGGTTGCCATATTAATGGCTCTGTGCAAGACAAACTCTGTATAAAATCAAAGGCATACAATATATAGGAGCAGTAAAGTTCCATAGAAGTCTATGGATGCCCTATTAATGGCTCTGTACAAGACAAACTCTGTATGAAATCAGAGGCATACAATATATAGGAGCAGTAAAGTTCCATAGAAGTCTATAGATGCCCTATTAATGGATCTGTACAATACAAACTCTGTATAAAATCAGAGGCATACAATATACTGTATAGGAGCAGTAAGGTTCCATAGAAGTCTATGGCTGCCCTATTACAGCTCCATAGAACTTGAAGCTTTGCCAAAGCCTTTTTTTTTCTCCGAGTGATTTATTATGCAGCATATTAGAAAGGCCACGGTGCATAATGATGATGTACCACGTATACATTAAATAGGCATAAAAACAAACACGCTTAAGAAATGACCGCGCTCATTGCGCTATTTGTAGTCATTATTTAAAACAGCTGTTGTAAGAAGAATCCAATTACATTTGCAGAAGATTCCCTTGATTGACATCTGGCCGTTCTAGTTCTCTTTTTCCAAGACGCTGAGAGAGATTACTTCCTGCAGCTGTATAAAACATGCACAATTAACCTTTTAAAATGCATTGGCTCCTGCTTAATTAGTGCGGCTGAGCTCATGGAGGCCGGAGCTTCCAATCATCGTAGATTTCAAAAATAATTGTTTCATTGTCTCATCATATCTTTAATCCTGGGGCAATCTGCTTTTATGAATGAATTAATCCGGATAATCAGTTTTCAATGAGTGGCTACAACGGATCTAGTTATCTTATAGGCCACTGAAGCAAGCGGATATGAATATGGCAGATCTGACCTGTACTGATATTACCTTATCTCTATTTTCACAATGTACCATTGATGCCACCTCCTCTGTGCCTGTGAATGCAACTCAAGCATTTTTGGAGGAGTGCTTGTCATGGTAACGGGTCCGACAGACACTAACCTGTGACGTCCGGCACCCAGGGGCAGATCGCAGGGTTGACTTATTTCCGGGATCCTGCAAGACGGAGCCTAAATCGCACCTTGCATGGCCTAGCATGCCCCAACACACCTTACTGCCACCACTGACCATTTCTGGCAGGTAGGTCAGCCACCTGAGTTTAACTAACTGATACACAATTAACACACTTTGGAGTTATGGGTGGCTTAAAGCATTCAAGGGCGACTAATAAAGTTTAATACTTTATTCTAAAAAGGGTCAGTAGTGTTTAGGTAAAAAATTTACAATACGAGGAGCCAGGGGCGTAACTAAAGGCTCAGGGGCCCTGATGCAAAACGTGAACTGGGGCCCCCCCTCTATCTGTATCTGTACCCGTACCCATACCTAAACCATGCTGCACAGAGACATAACTTGAAGGTTCTGGGCCCCAATGCAAAACCTGTAACATGGCCCCCAACTATAATGCTTTATTCATAGTACTCGGCACCCTATATGGCGAAGAGAGGCCTTATGGGCCCCCTAAGGCTCCTGGGCCCAGGTGCAACCGCATCCCCTGCACCCTCTATAGTTACGCCCCTGCGAGGAGCTACAAATACACACAAAAGAGTATGAAAACAAAAAGGAATAAAATAATAGTAAATACCAGTCTAGGAAGTTGTTTCAAATATTCCTGGGGCGAGAAACACGCGGAAAGGTGGACAGTCTTGCATTTAGATGCCAATCTTGGGTCTGATAATAGCAGGAAGATCCCCCTTTCGTTTTTAAAGTTCATCAGGGTCCAGTCTCTGACGTCCTTCTCATGACATCACTGATGGTGGCTAAGTGGATGCGCAGAACTTCTGGAAGGAAACCCAATTTAACATTTCGGCCATATTTCCTTACGAGGCTCTCCAGTAGGGAAGCTATAGCTATCACGTTTTAGATCATGAATTTACCTACAGCGATGGGACTGCGTACACTAATAGTTTTGAAAATATAATTGCTGTTGAACTGGGACCTTCGAATGACCCATAATCCCCATTATTATTTTTTTCTTTGTTTCATCTCACTGGAGAGGAATCACAGTCAGCAAGTCTATAGGATGCGTATTGGAGGGGCAAGGAGACAATGAGATCTCCTGGGAATGGCTAATTTCGTTACCACTATAACAAAAGGCTTATTTGCTGGTCCCAAAAGAAGGATCAGAGGCCCCTCTGGTACAGGTGTGAAAGGCAGCTGAATGAATATGGATGAGCTCTGCTTGGCAGGAAAAACACTTAAAAATCTGCCTAAATCCACTTATCTTTTCCAGGACCAGCCAGGTGGTGGATTGACCCGCACATATGGGTGACAATCTAGCAGTGTCATTTCATCACAGTGTTCTAAATAGAACACAACATCTATGGCAGTAAATAGGACAGCAGTGATTTATGTTGCATGTTGGGGACTTTTACTATGGTAAATACTGTCTGTTGGAATGGGTTGCTAAGCTTACTAGTGAAATTTATTCGGGGGGCTTACTGTACAGCAAATATTAGCGGATCTGCCTTCTCCAATTTCTGGATGCCGTGTTCTTCAAGACGTGTTCTTCAAGACAGTGGTAGGGCAGCAGAAGAGCAAGCCTAAGCTCTTGCTCATGACCTGAAGGTTGCGGGTTCAATCTTTGTGTGATAGCCGACTCAACGTTGACTCCATCCTTCTGAGGTTGGTAAAATGAGTACCCATATGGATGAGCGAGCACCCAAATGCTCGGGTCCGCGCTATTCGAGTCGAGCCTTTTGGAAAATTCTAGAGCTCTACTCGAGTAACGAACCCTATTGACTACAATGGGAGACTCGAGCATTTTTGTATGTGGGACGCCGGGTCCCGAGCTTTTTTTTTTTTCTTCTTGGTTCGTGTTCTCCCTCACTCTCTCTCTCTCCCTGCCAGCCAAAAAATTTGCCATTGACGCGCCGCTATGTCTCGGCGGGGAGGGCAGAAAACAGGCATGTCACAGTGGGGAGGAGCCAAAAACTGGGGTGGAGTCGAATACGGAGAGCCAAGAAAATACCACGACGTGCTGTCACCCGGCGCTTCTACCAGGGGACCTTACCTTCGCTATGCAGAAAGTTGGCTGCATGGTGAAAGTAAATTCTCAGTATCTGAAGAATCAGGGCCCTTTTACACGATTTATGCTGCCACCTGTCTCCATTCACAGTAAACAGGCCGCCATTCACAGATGCACAACAGTCAGTCTACACAGGCCGATCGTCTTTTGATTTTAAGAATCTGAACAATTATCTTCCAGTGTAAATGAGCCCTTAGTGGATTCCCATTCCCCTGAGAGGTGAGGATCCCAGAGGTGACATTCATTGTGTACCCTGTAAGAGGTGAGATTACACGTAACGGCCACAGCATGCGGCAATGTAGTTTTTCCGCAAAACCTCACAGCTGTCAAATTGATTTTTAATGCCTGCGCAGTTTTGCAGGCGAACAGCAGTTTTACCCACAAAACCATGTCGCCATTAATAATCAATTTCCAAAAAAGCCTCTATCTGCAGTAAAATTGAATGTCAAAGTAGTTTGCGTGTGACTTCACCCTTAACCCTTTAAGGAGGCGGACAAGTTTGGCACTTTTCGAAAGCTGTAACCTTTTAATTTTCCCATTGACATGGCCGTCAGAGGGCTTAATCGTTGTGTGTGAGCTGCGCTTTTTATTGGCACCATTTTGGGTACATATACTGTATTGTTAATAATGTAATGTATTCGCGCAAACACTTCCCCCCCCCCATCACGTACCTGCCATGGGGCGGAAAGGGGTTAACCCTTTCCAATCCAATTTGTATCCTGGTTTTCCTAGGGGGCTTACTCTTTTTCTGCCGTTATATAACGGCGCTATGTGCTGGCTAAAGCCAGTACTGCATGAGGTGACACATTGGAGAGGCTCTGACAGCAGAGAGGCTGGCAATATACAGTAAAGGAACCCCGACAGACGTCTTCCAACATCAGAGCTGTACAGTCTTAACCCTTTCCAATCCAATTTGTATCCTGGTTTTCCTAGAGGGCTTACTCTTTTTCTGCCGTTATACGACAGCGCTATATGCTGGCTAAAGCCAGTACTGCATGAGGTAACACATTGGAGAGGCTCCGACAGCAGAGAGGCTGGCAATATACAGTAAGAGAACCCCGACGGACGTCTTCCAACATCGGAGCTGTACAGCCTTAAATCATAATGTCTTTGGAGGTCAGACAGTGGATTGGAAAGGGTTAAATAGGTTCCTTGTGGAAAGCAATCTGTGGACCATACTACAATACCCAACAGGTCCTCCAGGTCTGTGGCTTTCAGGGCCTGCTGAAAGTTACATTTTTCTAGATGTTTAACCCCTTAGTGCCAAAGCCTGTTTGTGCATTAATGACCAACTCGTTTTTTTTCATCGTCGCATTCCCGGAGCCATAACTTTTTCCGTCGACATAGCAATATGAGGGCTTGTTTTTTAATGTCGGCATGCAGAATAAATAACATTCCAAGTAGTGATAACATTATTCTCTGGGTCAGCAGGAGTCCTGCGATACCAAATTTATACAGTTTTTTTACAGTTTGCTATTTTTTTTTAAGATTTAAGATTTAAGTCATAGTATTGTTATTTTCCGCCGAGCTCTATCATTGGCTTGTTTTTTGCACAGATGATCTCTAGTCTTCATCTATCCAATTTTTTGGAACATAGAACATTTTGATTGCTTTTTACTTCATTTTTTTTCTAGAGGCGAGATTAACAAAATCTGCAATTCTGGCATGTTTTTCATTTTTAAGGGCATTCACCGTGCCGTATAAATGATATGTTCAACTAATTCTGTAGGCGTAAGATTATATGAATATCAATTTTATATAGGTTTATTTTTCCCAACTTTTTCCACACTTTAAAAAAAAAAATCATTTTTTTCTATTGCTGCATTCAAAGACCCTTAACATTTTTTTTTTTTTTTTTGCCAATGGTGCTGTGAAAGGGGATTGTTTTGCGGGATGAGTTGTACTTTCTAATAGTTCCATTTGTTGATCCATGCAACGTTTTTTGTATTTTATTTCATGACATGCGAGTTCAATAATGTACTACCTTTTTTTTCTGGGTCATTACAACTGCAAAAATACTACATGTGTAAAAAAAATGTTACATAGTAAAGGGGGAAAGTTGGGGTTTTGACATTTTTAATTATTTATTTTTTTTACTCATTTTTAAAAAACTTTTTAAACTTTTTATTTTTGTCCCACTTATGGACTTGAATATCACCATATTTTATCACTCTTCTAATACACTCCTATACTTCAGTATTGCAGTGTATTAGAAAGCATATGAAGCTCGGCCAGAGGCTGAGACTTATAGGCCACCAAAGCTGGCAAACCCAGAGGCCATATTCAAGCCTCTAGTTTCCATAGCAGCCCATTGGAACCCTTTAATTACATTGTAGGAGTTCAATAGGTGAGAGAGAGCCCCCACCTTCTGTCAGCGCTGTAAATGCCATGATCGCACTGATCGCGACATGTAGAGGCTTAAACAACGGGGATCAGAGATTTCTCTGGTCCCTGCTGCTTGAGCACTTGCCAGGCTGTCATCTAACAGTCAAGCACCCGCTGCCTCTGGCACCGGAGACCTATGCCACAATTTTGATGCAACCACCATCATGCGCATCATAATAAATCCCCTTAACAGCCACCGTCAAAAGACGTATGGGCAGTCATTAAGGGGTTAAAGATGAATGACTGCCTGTTTACACTAAGCGAGAAGTCGCTCACTAGTTGCTTTGTTTAATTGAGCTGAAATGTAGTAACTAGAGACCGAGGGCTCATTCATATGTACGGAGCCTATTACAAGCCTTTTACGCACATCTGCACTGAATAGAACCTGAGAGCTTCCTGTGATTGGTCCCTGCGCTCAGCCAATCAGAGGCAGCACTCACCCATTCATGAATTCATGAATGGGTGAGTGCTGCCCCTGATTGGCTGAGCGCAGGGACCAATCAGAGGCAGCTCTCAGCTGTCAATCAATAGCTGAGAGTTGCCTCTGATTGGTCACACTGCTCAGCCAATCAGAGGCAGCCCTTTCAGCAGGCGGGGATTTTAAATCTCCACCTGCTGAATACTACTGAGAGCAGTGAAGGGAAATTTTATTCAGCATATTGTCTTGTTTTTTAGGGAAGGGCTTATGTTTAAAGCCCTTCCCTGAAAAACAATTACCGGGTGCTGGCAGCAGGATCTTCTACTGCAGCTGTCATTTGTGACAGCTGTGGTAGGGAATTATCTATTTCCCACAGGGATGAATAATTCCTTTGCTGCATCTGTCACAGATGTGGCAGGTGCAGCAGGGAATTCTTTTTCCTCATGGGAAAGAAGGAAACATCTGCTGCATGTGGCAAATGTGTTCTTTATCACTGCGGGGGCATGGCAGCGGCGGACAGGTACATTTTTTTTTTCACATTAAAATTATTGTTTATCAGGTAAGGGTGTATTTATTTAGAGCCCTTTCCTGAAAACCAATGACGGGGTGCCAGCAGCAGGATCCTCTATCGCAGCTGTCATGTGTGACAGCTGCGGTAGGGAATTGAAGAATTCCTCTGCTGCATCTGTCACAGATGTGGAAGGTGCAGCAGCAGGGAATTCTTTTTACTAGTAGGAATGAAGGGAACATCTGCCGCATGCGGCAGATGTGTTCTTCATCCCTGCGGGAGACACGGCAGCGGCAGACAGGTAAGTTTATTTATTTATTTATTTTTTACACTAAAATTATTGCTTTTCAGGGAAGGGCTTATATGTAAAGCTCTTCCCTGAAAAACAATTCATGGGTGCCGGCACACCATTGTTTTCAAAGGAGCTGCTGGCAGCAGCTGAAAACAATTGAAAACAATGCAGAGCATGCGTCACCTTGAAAAATGCTCGAGTCTCCCATTGACTTCAATAGGGTTCGTTACTCGAAATGAACTCTCTAGCATTACGAAAAGCTTGGCTCAAGTAACAAGCACCCGAGCATTTTGATGCTCATTCATCTCTAATTGGCACCGTATTGGCCTATAGTTGTTTCATGTAAAAGTGCACTTTCTTTTTAGGTGTTATCACATTATCAGGGGGTTTTGATATTTCTTCTTACACCCAGATAACCGCATTTAACCCTTTCCAATCCACTGTCTGACGTCTGAAGACATTCTGATTGAAGGCTGTACAGCTCCGATGTCGGAAGACGTCCGGCAGGGTATTCGTACTGTATATTACTGGTCGCTCTGTTGTCAAGGGCCTCTCCAGCATGTCCGATACCGCAGTACTGGCTCTAGCCAGCAGGTGACGCCATTTTATAATGGCAGAAAAAGAAAGCCCCCTAGGAAATCCTGAATCCAAAATTGGATTGCAAAGGATTAATCTCAGGTTCCTACTACAAAATTGACTATACTTATTTGAGAATGACAAATGCGCACTAGCTGTCTGCCCTTTACACAATGGACTTTGTGTACAATGTATGACGATATATTGAATGGAAGATTTTGGAAAGATCTCTTGAGAACCATTTCTAACACTTAAAGGGGTTGTCCCGAGGCAGCAAGTGGGTCTATACACTTCTGCATGGCCATAATAATGCACTTTGTAATGTACATTGTGCATTAATTATGAGCCATACAGAAGTTATAAAAAGTTTTATACTTACCTGCTCCGTTGCTGGCGTCCTCGTCTCCATGGTGCCGACTAATTTTCGCCCTCCGATGGCCAAATTAGCCGCGCTTGCGCAGTCCGGGTCTTCTTCTTTTCTGAATGGGGCTCCGTGTAGCTCCGTGTAGCTCCGCCCCGTCACGTGCCGATTCCAGCCAATCAGGAGGCTGGAATCGGCAATGGACCGCACAGAAGCCCTGCGGTCCATGAAGACAGAGGATCCCGGCGGCCATCTTCAGCAGGTGAGTATGAAGACGCCGGACCGCCGGGATTCAGGTAAGCGCTGTGCGGGTGGTTTTTTTAACCCCTGCATCGGGGTTGTCTCGCGCCGAACGGGGGGGGGGTTTAAAAAAAAAAAAAAAACCCGTTTCGGCGCAGGACAACCCCTTTAAGGCCTTGGCACACTACCGTATTTGGGGCCATGTATTGTCAAAGTTAAACCATTATAGCCTATGCCCATGGATTCCTATTAATTTCACAGACCATAAATAGGACATGCCAATGCACGTGAATGTGTTGTGTCCTTGTATATTCCTAAGGAGGGACTCCAGTAGGGAAGCTATAGCTTTAGCTATACTGTTGTCCACGTGCTGTCCGATGCATGTTGCATCTGAGCCACTTGGGCGCAACCCGCAACTATGGCAAGTGTGCGCCGAGCCTTAAACTGTACAATACTTGGTTCACCCTCATTTACTTCATATCTCTATGCAAATTCTGTAGCTCCTCCTATTTGGAAGGTAATTAATGTATTTTAAAGAAGAGGCTGAGGACGACCCCCCCCCCCCCCTCTTCTCCTTTCTGTGCAACTATTTTACATCGGAAGTAAAATACCTATTGTTGACTTAAAGAGCTTGAATGGTGGGGCATTGTGTCTTTTTGGCCCTTTACGCATCACTTTTTGGCGATTCGCTCTTCCATATGTCTTTTTTAAGTAAAAAGGACCTTGATATGTCAGTATAAGACAGAAGGAAACATTACCTTAGGCAGTGATTCTCAATGTTTCTAAGCCAAGTACCACCCAACTCAAACAAATTACATCAAAGTACCCTTAAGGCTATGATCCTACACTAGTTAGTAAGAGCATAGCATAAACACTGTGCTAGTACCCCTAGAAATATGGCATGTACCTCCTGGGTACACGTACCATAGATTAAGAATGTAGGACCTACGGATATGCAAGGGAATATTTCCTGTTTCCCTTGGGTCCAGATCGGATCTCCTTAAGAAAAAAGTAGTATGTATAGAAGTAATCTCGAAAAGTTTCTTAGAGCTTGGCCATTATGGAGTTATACCGGAGAAAGTAGCAGATACAATGAAAATATGAGAGCAATATGAGTATAACTTTATACACAAGCACTCTCTTATAAATAAAGTTGCTTTATTGTTTCTCTATGGTATGGACATAATAATAATCTTTATTTGTATAGAGCCCAATGGACATGTTTTGTTAGTGCCTGTGACTTTAAGGGGTAACGCAAGGAGTGGTTGTTTTCTGGAACGCAACCACTGGAAAGTGGGCAGTACATGTGGCACCAGAGTGAAGTCTGCAGAGAAACTCAGCTATTGTAGAAGGGGTAAGGGGCAAGGAGTGGTTGTTTTCTGGCACGCAACCACTGAAAAATGGGCAGTACATGTGGCACCAAAGGCCAGGAAGAACCGGATTGCCCTACGGCCATCTACAAGATTGTAAGCTGCTGCCCTTTGGGTAGAGACCAGAATCAGCCGCCTCTGCTAGTCTTGACCAGTTCCAGAGCATCTCTTTATGATCAGTGAGCTATTTTTTAATACTCGCTTACGGATGCCATCCTGAAACCCGGGAAAATATACAAACCGGCAATTGCTGTTGTGCTATAAACCCAGTTCCAGGAAAGTTTAATACAACTTGCAAACTGGATTACAGACAAGCATTGGTTTAATCTCATTTTGTTGCCTGTTATTAAAGTTGTTCAGCATTGACAATGTCTGGATCTGACCCCTTCGTCTGCTACACCCCGGACCTACTTTCAAACCAGGTCAAGTACCGATCCAGCGTGGCTGGAAACCAGGCCATGAGAATTTACTGACAACTATACCAACATATCAGGAGTAAGGTATAGTGACCTTGTCGGAGATAGGCCTCTCGTTCCCTATATTACTTCAACTGTCCATCAGTATCCTTTGTAGGTTGAGGGGACATTTCAGGCTGCACCCCTCGACCAACTTATACTCCAATGGTTCTTCCTAAGTCTATAAGGATTCTTAGATTCACACATACTTTAATTCCTTCCACCATGTAAACTCCTCAGATCATGCCCCCGTCACATGCAGCCGTGAGCTCACACAACGTTTTCAATCCAACGTCGCTACTTCTCACAACTTTACTTATCATTCGCGGCTGTGAAATTTCCAATCACATGCCCAGAGTTCATACATAGTGTGCGAAATGTTAACCATGAGATGGATCATCGCCTCTGTACAAAATGAACCAGGCTGCAAGACCATAAAACCTAAAATATACCAAACGTCTTATCTGGTTATTCAAATTCCAGAGCCTGATGACATAACAACTATCGGATTTGGAGATATGTGACATTTTAGGCTATCTTAATGTCTACGTTGTGCCTTTCCTTTAGAATGGAAGCCACCATGATCTTCTAGATTCATCATATGAAATATGCAATGTCTTCCAATGAGGCACGTCGGGGTGTCCATCGTTCTGACAGCGAGATAAGCTCTACATGAGATGCAATTCTTTCCATCAAATGTGATGGAACTCTGAGGACAATGTGAACAGCCTTATGCTATTTAGATAGACATGCAGTATGATTACAGGGGTTGTGCCAACCCCTTTGAGAATGCGGAGCTTGAGGCCATCAGCTGGTGGTCCTGAGTCCTCTTCTTGGCATCCCCAGAAAACTGCTGATTTTGCAGGAAGTAGGTGTGGCCAGCTTAATATTTTCCCTGTAGGAGAAATATACTATTACAGGACAGTGAATCACATGACAACTGCTGATATTATTGGGAAGAGTTGCAACCAGCCTGAAATGTCCCCTACATAGGAAATGTAGTATTACAGGATGGCCAATTACATGAATGGTCATCCCTCAATAACAGGAGGGCAGAAAGTCCACTAGGATATATAGTGGGGCTCCCAAGCAGGGGACGACACTCTATGACATTCATATGCCCTAATAGGACACTTGAATAGGGAATGCCATCTTGGCACAACCCCTTTAAAGGTTCTAGTGGTTCTAGTCAAAAGTGTAACTTGAAGCTCCTGGGCCCCAATGCAAAAATTGTAACGGGGCCCCCAACTATAATGTTTTATTCATAGCACTGGACTTCCTATATGGAGAAAAGAGGCCTTATGGGCCCCCTAAGGCTCCTGGGCCCGGGTGCAACCGCATCCTCTGCATCCCCCATAGTTACGCCAATGGCTCTAGTAATTACTAATGGCAGCCAATATAGCACCTATAAGAGTTACAGCATCATCCAGCTTTCTAGATGCCTCAAATTTACATTTCATGAACAAGGGAGATCGGAATGTACAGGACAGCCATAATACATGGACTTGTGGGTGGACACAAAAAGGGAATTTAAATGGGAAAATATCAAGTTCCTCAGTATACAATCTGATGATTGGGAGGTAATATTACACATTTCAGTATAACCCAGTTGGAGTCGCCAGAATTCTCTACTGGAAGGCGAAGAGAAAATCAATTAGCATAAAAATCTCCATCTGAATCCCACAGCTGCCGCCTCAGCCAAACTGTTGTCATGTGTCTAGTTGAATAGATGGAAGTCTGTTCTCAGTTTATCAGTAACTCTAGTGAAGGACAAATGTCCTTTTCTTAATGTTCTTGATGAATACATTTTGATCAAAAAGTGACCTTCACTGGACATCTGTCCACCATAACAGAAAATATCTGCTTAAAGTGACCCTCCAGTTTCGAGACAAATTTCTGTCCCTGAACCGGAGGGTGGTAGCAATTATATTATGTCCTGTGGATGTCCCTCCAATCTGCTGTTTCGGAATCTTGTTTTCAGCCATCAAAGATGGCAGCTGCAATTTTCTAGTCGCCTAATGTACACTGTGCACTGCTCACTGATTGGCCAGCACTGGTCATATGAGCAGTGCTGACTAATAAGAGAGCCAGTAGAGTGCATTAGTAGTCTCACACTAGTAATGCACTTTGGAGATTAGGTAGTCTAAAGATAGGGTCAGCCATCTTGAATGGCTGAAGATGGGGCCCAGAACTTGGGGATCAGAGGGCCATCAGCACAATAAACCCAACAGCATATAGTGTAACTGACTCCTTCGGTCCAAGAAACCGAAGGGTCACTTTAATACTTGGCCATAAGAACCAGTGTAAAAAAATAACACGAATAAAGCTGTGAATGTTTTGGTTTGGTTTCATTGTAGGAACAACCATAGGTGGGTTGACAAGACTAGAGGGTCAGAACGGCACCGAAGGCCTTACCGAGAGACTGGTTGTCACTGAGTACTTCATGTAGGGTTGCGGGGTAGGAGCCAAGTGAAGACCCCACTTTGTTGGCAGTCTAAGAGAGAAAGAGACCCAAGTGAAAGCAGGTTTGACCACAGTAGAGACTACAGCTCACGAAGAGTGGAAGCAAGGTGGTAACAATGTTCTGGAAAATTAGAGTTTGCCTTATATACTTTTCTATATGCACCCAGGATACAAGGGTACAGACTCCACTAAAGCCACGACAAATGGGTACTTCCCCTCCTCAGTCCCGATGATGCAGTGTTGCAGTCCCATGATTCACACAGTCTCTGTTGACAGTGAAAGTCAGGTGACCATCACCTGCTCGTCACCGGTCATTCTCCTAACATCAGCTCTCACATTTGGCCACCATGATGCCAGGAGTTCATAGTTCTAACCGGACAACCCCTTTAAGTGGCTTAATGTTAGCAAAGCATACAGCACTTGGGCCATAAAGTGGCCTGGAAACCACTCTGGGCGTAACGGCACACTACTCCATCCTGAAGTCCATGGTGAAGTTCACAGCCTTTTGATGCCATGATTGCGTTGGGCTATTGCCAAACATTGTTCTGGAACTTTGGACTGTCGACACAAATGGAACAAAGTTATATTGGGTGGGACCACTGTACTTTTATGCAAGTGGGTGACTGAGTAATCAAAATTCCAACAACACACACTGTGATTTACTAGTGACAGTAGAAACAGCAGATCTGGAATACCAACTGCTGCTCTAAAAGTTGAAATATTGTGTAGGATAAGAAAAGGAGAAGACTCATGCAAGTCTTATAAGTCTTGCAAGTGGTAATTCGCATTTCCAATTCTTCACCACAAACACATGATTGACGGGAGTGGTTTCTACATGCAGCATTGTATTCTGGCGGTATCCTTATCTAGGAACAAAGTCTTGAAAACATATCATCCTGTGGAACACGGCACAAATCTTTCAGATTCTTATGGAATCTAATAAAATAGTCCACTGTGTACCTTTGTGTGAAATCATAAAATCAAATGGAGGTACCATAGGTCTCTATAGACTTCTGCAGGTACCATATTATACACCTCAGTGGTTATAAAGAAATGTAATGCATCCATAACATGAATCAGTATGATAGATAGATTTATTATTTGGCCAAGTTCAATTTTTGCATTCAAATGATGACTCTTGTGAATGCTCATTACAGGTCATCTACAACCAAAATCAATCTATATACACTCATTGACACACAAAAAAAATGCACCCAGGTCAAAATGTGGAATTGCTACCAAGCGGCAGATATGTAAATTATTACAGTTGTGGTATGATTAGATGCTCGGTCTGACCACCAAAGGCCATAAAAGTTCTTCCCTCGTTGCCCTATAAAAAGGCTCATAAAGGCTACTAATGTACCTCTGGTAGAGAGACCATTGACTGCTAGATACGTCTTTATGATGCATTCAAAGTCATTTTGACCAAGCTGTTAGGAGGTGTTGGGAGTAGTGGTTATGTGAGGACATGCACACACGGTGAGCAGGCTCTGGACGGCCCAGACAGACCACCGGTAGAAAGGATCCTTTGATCCACTGACAAACATGAGCAGATCCAACAGTTTTGTTGTCCAACATCCAGACTCAGGTGGCATCTCCATTACAGACCCCTGTCCATGCCTGGGCCATTTCCAAGCGCTTAGCAAAAAGGAAATTTTGTGTCATGGCACCCATTAACACCCCAACACCATAATCTGCATTAACAGTGGTGTCATGAACAAGAAACCTGGACTGCAATGGATTAGAACAGTATCATCTTTAGCAATGAATCTAGGTTCTGTTTGGGAGATTATGACGGTTTCACATCTGTCTTTGTTGTGGCGCGGCATACTGCCCCCAGTACAGGTGTGATGGTCTGAGGAGAGAAGCATCGCATACAATATTCGGTCATCCCTAGTAGTGGTATGAGGGACAATGACAGCCTATGAGTTTGCACAATCTAGAAGTTTAGTTGCAGCAAATGTGGACCAATATGCTGTAGAATACCATATAGAACCTGTATGCCTTCATACCTGTCCATATCACATTTTGTATCCAAGCTAGAAGTGACGCAACAGGGTACTAGAGCCTCCTTGCCAATCCCTATCACATATTTTATCCAAGCTGAAGGTTGGCACAACATGGTACTAGAGCCTTCATGTCCACTAGTATCACATCTTGTATCTAAGCTAGAGGCGATACAACAGGGTACTTGAGCCTCCATGCCCGCTAGTATCACATCTTGTATCTAAGCTAGAGGCGGTACAACAGGGTACTAGAGCCTCCATGCCCACCTGTATCACATCTTGTATTCAAGCTAGAGGCGATACAACAGGGTACTAGAACCTCCATGCCCGCCTGTATCACATCTTGTATTCAAGCTAGAGGTGATACAGCAGGATACTGTAGCCTCCATGCGCTCCTGTGTAGTGGCCCAGAGTTAGTGGAGCCCCTCCAGAATGTTATATGTCTGTCTTGTGCAATTGTCTTGTCACTGTCTTATGTGTAGTATGCATTTGAGTTATGTGTATTGCACCTCTGCAGAATTGAATGGGTTAATGTCTGGGTTATGTCTGTATCGTGTTGTGTATCATGTGACTATGTTTTATATATATGTTTGCAAGGATGCTAGTGAGAGGACAACAGACCAGTCTAAGGCCTCATGCTCACGGCTGTGATGGACTCCGCCAGCGGAATATCGCAGCCGAGTCCACCTCGGCGCCCCCCCAAAACCCTCATACTTACCACTCCAGATCTGGAATACGCGTCCCGCATGGAGTGCCGAAGCGCATGCACAGTACAGCGCATGGCGCGCCCGGCAGTGGGCGGGGTGCGTATTCACGTGATACTTCTGCTGTGCTACAGAGGAAGTATACCGTGACTGTTGTCTTCGTATTCCCGCGGCATTTAGAACAATAGAACCTAATAGCTGCAGAGCAGCACCACAGATTTCCACCACGTAAAGCGTGGCAGAAATTGTGCCGTGGGCATTAGCCCTAAGTCTGTGGTAGTCTAGTCAGGGAGCTGAAGTCAGTCTGCAAGTCAGTGAGTGAGCCACACAGACACTGATCGGTCTGTGTGTGGAGAGAATGAAGGAAACCAAGCAATTCTCTTCTGCTTGGCCTACGGATCAGTCTACCCGGGATATGCCAGTGCTACTACTAAGTACTGAGTGAGAGAGAAGGACCGCTACATGGCTACAAGAAAAGACAAGTAATGTGAGTGTGGACTGGTAGAGAGTAAGAGAGAGAGTCAACAGGAGCGGGATCACACAGATAACTTTGACTGTCGATCATCCGGAATACCCCAATAATCTTCCCTGTCGCACCACTTTATTCTGTGTAACTGTGCCAAACTGTTTCTGTTATTTGAAGTTTAACAGTTACAGTAAATGGGCATTACCGCCCATTCCCAGTTTGACCAGAAAGTTTTCCTTGTGTGGATTAAGTTATTTCACCATCCAGATTCACTGCAGAGGATGGAACGGTGGCATCACGTGTGACCAGAAGACTACGGGTAACCTCCGGTTACTTTTCCTCTGTGACTTCCCCCAGCGGTGACTTGGTCGAGTCCTGAGCTACCCTCAGGGGAGGAGATTGTAGAGCCCCGTGACAAGGCCTTTATCTACCCCGCTATCGCCTGGTCCTCGGATGCTGCACCTGTATCACATCTTGTATGCAAGCTAGAGGCGGTACAACAGGGTGCTAGAGCCTCCATGCCCCCCGTATCACATCTTGTATCCAAGCTAGAGGCGATACAACAGGGTACTAGAGCCTCCATGCCCCCCGTATCACATCTTGTATCCAAGCTACAGGCGGTACAACAGGGTACTAGAGCCTCCATGCCCCCCGTATCACATCTTGTATCCAAGCTAGAGGCGATACAACAGGGTACTAGAGCCTCCATGCCCCCCGTATCACATCTTGTATCCAAGCTAGAGGTGGTACAACAGGGTACTAGAGCCTCCATGCCCCCCGTATCACATCTTGTATCCAAGCTAGAGGCGGTACAACAGGGTATTAAATTAATCAAAAGATAGGCTCAAAATGCAAAACAATTGCAGAAACACTCTACTATGTAGCTATAAGAACACAAAAAAAAGATCCACTCATAGAATAGTAAAATATATTAACTTTATTACAAAACAGGACAATAATTAAAAACATGTAGTAGATGATAAGGAGAATCTGGATATACAGGAGCAGATAACAATATATACAATAGTGAATCTACTAAGTCATATATAATATGAGCCAGACAACGCAAGGCGATAAATTAAGACCATCGAATCACACAAAATATAAATACAAAGTTGTTACCACTACGGGGCCCCCCTTTGGGGCTCAGGACAAGGGTCTTGATTGGTATGTGGTAGCAACTTTGTATTCCAACAACTCCTTCTAGGGGAGGGATGTCTTTTTGTTAAGGAGTGTACCAAAGGGTGAATATTGGTTTGGAGACAAATAACCAGCAAGGATTCTCATTTTAATTGACTTATGTCTTCCCCAGGGGCAGCTAAGCAGAAGGCATCACTTCCCATCATTTACTGCCATGTCTGCTCAATTTACTTCCCTACTTTTACTTATATTGTAGCCGCCATCAGCTGATTACCATGTAAATGAAGTAAATCAATGGGAAGAGATGTGTTATAGGAGTAAACGTGATATCAAGCCCCATATCTTATACTCAGACTCATTTCCGTCCTTTCTTCCTCATAGTCAATCCATGGCCAAATTCTGTCGGCAGTATGAAAAAATAAAGCGGCGGGGCTGTGAGATGTTCTTTCCGTTTTCATAAGAGTGTGGTGCCGGGATCAGAGGCGGGCTACTTTTTTGTGACGCACCCTGTGTATAAGCGATACATTCACTTTACCTGTACGCTGATGACACCCAGCTATACACCTCTGCCCGTGACATCTCTGCACCCTTTCTCCAAAACATCACCGACTGTCTGTCCGCTGTCTCTAACACCATGTCCTCTCTCTACCTAAAACTAAACCTCTCTAAAACTGACCTGCTGGTATTTCCACCCTCCACTAACCGACCTCCTCCTGACATCTCCATCTCAGTGTGTGGCGCCACCATAACTCCTAGACAACATGCCCGCTGCCTTGGGGTCATATTTGACTCTGATCTCTCTTTTGCCCCCTACATCCAATCTCTGGCCCGAACATGTCAGCTGCACCTCAAGAACATCGCAAGAATCCGCTCTTTTCTCACTGTGGACACGCTAAAAACGCTTATTGTCACCCTCATCCACTCCCGGCTCGATTATTGCAACTCGTTGCTGATCGGCCTCCCCTGCACCAGACTCTACCAGCCAGGCTCATCTTCCTCTCCAGCCGCTACTCGGACGCCTCTGCCCTGTGCCGGTCACTGCACTGGCTGCCCGTTAAATACAGAATTCAATTCAAACTCGCTACCTTCATCCACAAAGCCCTCCACAGCGCAGCGCCCCCCTATATCGCCTCCCTCATCTCAATCCATCAACCAGCCCGGGCTCTCCGCTCTGCTAATGAAACCAGACTGAGCGCCCCTTTAATTCGAACTTCTCATTCCCGCCTCCAAGACTTCTCCAGAGCAGCACCGGTCCTCTGGAACGCACTACCAAAGGCTACCCGAGCAATCCAGGACTCGCAGAACTTCAGGCGTGCTCTAAAAACGCACCTCTTCAGGGAGGCATACCGCATTCCCTAAACAAACCTCTCTGTACTCCGCCTGATAACATGCTCCCTGACCTACTGACTGCAATCCCTGCTAGCCATCATAAACCGCTCCTGCAGTCACACTGTTTCTGCCGTCACACGGCTAAATGTCTGACCATTGTCTATGTGTATAACATCGCTCACTCTCCACCTCGCCATACCGTGCACATCTCCAGCCCTTTACCTTCTGTATCACCCCATTACTTGTAGTATGTAAGCTCGTTGGAGCAGGACCCTCACCCCTATTGTTTCCATCAACTGATTACTATATGTAACCGTGATTCTGTAATTTTTGTATTTTGTCTTTCTGTATTCCCCCTGTCCATGTAAGCGCTGCGGAATATGTTGGCGCTATACAAATAAAGATTATTATTATTATTATTATTAAGGACAGACTAACGTGTTTTGCGGAGGTTTTTGTGCGACGTGAAAAAAATCACACCCGCAAAACGTGACAAAGCAAAGCCATTGATTTCAATAGATTTGTTCTGACCAGCGTGTTTCTCGCACCCAATTCCTACACATGACAAAAGACAAGCCTTGTCCCATCCTTTAGCTTTTTTTTTTTTTTTTTTGTGCGCGCAATAGTGCTGGGTTTGAACAGTAAAAAAATTAAGTACATTTCAATACATATCTGGTATATTAAGTGGTATCATTAAAATATACAAGTCATCCCGAAAAAAAACAAGTCCTCATACAGACCATGAAATAAAAAAGTTATGGTTCTTGGAATAATGGGGGGTGGGGGGAGAAATAGAAAATGAATCTCTTGTCTTGAAAGGGTTAACATGCAATGTGTTTCACTACCTGGTTTAATTAGTAAAGAAAAAATTTAAGGGAACCTGTCATCATCTTTGAGCTTCATAAAATATATAATGGGGCTCAGAGGTAAAGGGATAGGGAGTCTGTGTTTCATACTCACTTGTATCCACGTGAAATTGCTGTGCGCATACTGTTTGACTTCTTTCTGACGATTCTGCGTATGCTGTCACATACGGTCAAAATATGCTCTAATGATGAGCGGACTTTTGAAAAGTTTGTTTAGGCCGGTTCAACAAACTCTTGGAACTCGAAGTTCGCCAATACCCCTAAAACTGGTGTATAACACTGTCGAAGAGCTATTAACGCCCTGTATAAGATACTTTATGGTTCTTAGACAATGTTATACACCAGTGTTCAAGACTGCTGTTGGGCGAACTAAACCAGCAGAAGCCTGTTTGAGGCAGAACTTTACTAAGAAGTCGATTCGGGTTCGTACCGAACCAATCTTTTAGCGAGTTTGAGCCAAAACAGGGTTCTACTGGTTAATTTCACTCAACAGTCGTACTAAGATTTGTGGTGCTAATAACCTTTGGGTATCATGTTATCGCTGGAAGAGGCTGAAGCTCATAGGTGAAACATGAAACAACTCGAGTCAAGGGGCCGATCGGTAGAGAGGTAACATGGAGCCACATCTACAATCAGCCTTTATTTTTTTTCCAAACATCAAAGCAAACAAGAAACAGTCATTTGTGGCTCACCGAGAGTATCACAGGTACAGTTCAGGTGATTACAGAACATAGAGAGTCTCTTCAACATTACAACACAGCAAAACCAAACCGAGCAGTATGTACACTAAACAAAATAACACTATATTTTTACAGTTTTTGTTTATTGTTATGTTTTATACATATTGTTTTTATTGTTATGTTTTATACTTTTTCAATAAAAAAGATTTATGGCTTGGGCCACACACTTTTCAGGGCAGTAGAAGTCATCTGACTCCTTGGCCTTCTCTTTTACAGCATGCACTTCCGATACATGGGCTGGAGTTCCAGTTACTTAGCTCTTGCGTCTTCACGATAAGATGGCTTTGACGCATGCTTACAACAGCACACACTTCTGGTTCCAAATCTCATGGCATTGCTACACTGACAGGGGTTTTTAGCTTATCCATACAGGTCTATTACGAGAAACACATCTAAAACCAGCCCTGATTACTTAGGGAATTAATTATAACCACCACACAGTCAAGACCTGGGGCAAAAGAACACCAAGACCCGAACCAAAAAGTTGTAGGAAAAAGGTTGTCCTACTGATGAAGTGTGCAATTTACTTGCATCCCTCCTCTGTATATCCATAGCTGTCAACATTTCTGAATTTGCCTTGGATGCCCCAACATTTTACAGGGAATCCCAATAAATATTCTTCCCAGGTACCCCACAGGCATGGGTTTGGTTTGAAGTAATGTTCCAAGCCCAACCCCAAACTCCATCAATATTTCCTTAATAGTTGATTTCTGTTGGATTACTCCAATATAATGTCAATATCACTCACCTATACTTTTTCCCTCACTCCTCTTAAAGGATTTATCTCAAAGCGGACTTATATCACCTAGTCACCTACCAATGAATTGGGTTCCCATGTCCCCTTTAGTCCTCACTGTAGGCTTACTGCAGTGACGTGAGGGTGGAATAGAGCAATGGCTGAACATGCGTGGCTGCCATTCCATTGATTTCAAAGGGGCCGATGGAAAAAGCTAAGTACTAACGCTTGGCTGTCTCTGGCAGCCGCATTCAAAAAGAATGGAGCTGTACCATACATGCTTAACTGCTGCTCCATTTAATCTCCTGCTCACTGTAGGGGGTGCATGGGCGTAATGACGTAAAGGGGTAAAGGGGTACATAGGAACCCTATTCTTAGAATTGGTGGGGGTCTCTGTGGTGAGAACCCTACAAACCAGACTTTTAACCCTTTCCAATCCACTGTCTGACGTCTGAAGACATTCCGATTGAAGGCTGTACAGTTCCGATGCTGGAAGATGTCCGGCAGGGTATTCTTACTGTATATTACTGGCTGCTCTGTTGTCGGGGGTCTCTCCAGCATGTTGTATACCGCAGTATTGGCTTTAGCCAGCAGATGGCGCCATTGTATAATGGCAGAAAGAGAAAACCCCCTAGGAAATCCTGAATCCAAAATTGAATTGCAAAGGGTTAATAACCTCTTTAAGCATGGTCAGTTGGAAAATCAGGCCGATCACTCCCGATCCGATTATTCCAATAACTGCTTATCATCACTATTTGAGATCACTGTCAAGAATAGTGATGACACCATACAGGGAATATTCAGGAAAAGCATGTCCTGCCAAATCAGAAGTGGTCGTAAAAAAATCTTCTAGTGTTGGTAACTATGGTCATGATGAACCGGGTGTCTTACATCTAGAGATGAGCGAACCTACTCGGCCACGCCCCTTTTTCGCCCGAGCGCCGCGATTTTCGAGTACTTCTGTACTTGGGCGAAAAGATTCGGGGGGCGCCGTGGGTGAGTGGGGGGTTCCCGCGGGGAGTGGGGGGGAGAGGGAGAGAGAGAAAGGGCTCCCCCCTGTTCCCTGCTGCTACCCCCCGCTCCGCCACGCCTCCCCCGCCCCCCAGTGCCCCCCGAATCTTTTCACCCGAATACGGAAGTACTCGAAAATCGCGGTGCTCGATCGAGTAATTACTCAAAACGCGTAGGTTCGCTCATCTCTACTTACATCCCATCCCACACCTATCCGTGATCTTTTTTTTTTTGGTAATCCTTTTGGGTGTAGCAAATTAAGTAACAATTTCTATCTGGATTAGTAAGGAGTAAAAACTTCTCATGTCTGAGTCAGGACCGGCTATATAACAACTCATTAGCATGAAGACATCTTCATTATGAATTTCCTCCTCCAAGGGAAGTAGCGCCGCTGACTGGGCATAAAAGTGAGCATAGTTGAAAAGAAACTTAATAACCATTTTGTCAAAATCCTCCCTGTTCCCTGACATATAGACTAATAATGGTGGTAATTTAGAAAAAAAAATCCTCATCAATGGATCTAACAAGCACTGATATAAAATTGCCAGCGAGGTCTGGGAGAAACAAATGGTATTCGGCTTTAATTAAGGCCTGGTTTGTGGAACAGCTGTGTCCCGCTTTCCTTTCCATTATGATTATTTTCTGGCTTTTATGCAAAAATCTGAAGGCTCTCGTAACCACTGATACCTATTAATGATGGATGTTATATTTAAACTCTACCCGTCAGCACTTGGCATCATGATAATGATCTGTGCCGTAACTTATAGTTGTTATACTGACATATGAACACTAATAATTGGAATGAAAATAGCAGAAAAAGTTGTAAATCCCTGGAGGTACAAGGCAAAATAGATACAATGGGGCAGATTAATCAATGCGTTTTGCCAATTTTCTGTCCGGTTGCCATATTTATGAAGTCTCTGATCTGCCTTCTCCGACACATTACGACTTATGTATATAATGAAACAAAGCCGGGCTTCACCAACGCGCTAAGTGTGATTCCTTTATTTTCCGTACCTCTTGCCGAAGCTGTTGTCAACAGCATTCGGAGACCAAGTGTACAATGGCCACATCGACGTAGGAAATAATAGTCTGGAGAAGACTCATTGACTTCTGTGGGAGACCATTTCTCGGTGACTTATGCAGAGGTCATTGTAGAGTGAAATGCCAGAAGAGAGCTGTGATCCATCGCCTGTTGTGTATGGCAGATCCTGTATTAGCTACACTAGATGGACTTTTTATTAGAGATAACCATCTAGTAACACGTTGGGCCTCCTTTGGCCTTCAGAGACGCAACAATTCGTCGTGATGTAGATTCCATTAAGTGTTGAAATCGTTCTACAGCAATATCGGCCCATGCAGACTGGAAACTTCTTGTAGTTGCTGCAAATTCGATGCCGGTACTGGCATATTCTGAACAGGAAGGGGTCATCCATTCATGCTGCTGGTGCCAATTTCTGACCTCCTATCAGTATGATGCAATAGAGATGTGGATTCATCTGACCAGACAAAGTTTTTCCACTGCCAATTGTTTGCTCTCTTTTGCCAACTTACGCTGAAACTAGTCGTTTGCTGTCATAGCCCATCCATGCTAAGAAACAACAAGTTGTGCATTCGGATCAGCATTGTGCTTAATTGCAATTTGCTCGACTGTGTGCTCCATGTTCGTCAATATGATTCTGGACATCCTCCTCTGACCCCTTTTGTCGTTTAATGTCCCCAGGAGCCCATTTTGCTGGATATTAGTCTTTGATCACACCTTTCTCCATACTGTTGCATGAGAAAACGCCACCCGTTCATCGGAACCCTTGACATCCTCCTCTGACCTCTTTTATCAACCAGCTGCTTCCCTCCACAAGATTCCCTTTACTGGATATTTTTGTTTGATCACACCATTCTCTGTTTACTTTCCCTACAAAATCTCAACAAGTTTGTCGGTTTCTGAAATCCTGGACCCGGCTAGTCTAACACTGATGACCAGGCTTTGATGGAAGTCTCTCAGATGGTGGAATTTTCCCATCTAATGTGGATTCACATTGAAACTGATCCACAGAAAACTTGTCCCTACAGGGAAGCTCCAATCGTGAAAAGGGCCTGGGTGTCTAATAAAAAGTGGCCATTCATAGGTATTACCTTTAGAGATGAGCGAGTATCCCCATTTTCGAGTACATGCCAGCTTGCCCGAAAAGATTCGGGAGGCGGGGGTGGCGGGGGAGAGCGGCAGGTACTGGGGGAAATCTCTCTCTCTCCCCCCGGCTCCCACCTGCTCACTCCCGCAATCACCGCTTACCGCCGCCGAATCTTTTCGGGCAAGCAGGCATGTACTCGAAAATGGCGATACTCGCTCGAGTAATTTCCCTTAACGAATACGCTCGCTCATCTCTAATTACCTTCCATTGTAATCCTGCCTATAATGATAATGAGATGACTATGGAAAAGTGAGCTTTGCAGAACAGGAAGCGTCACACTACTGTGAGGCCCAGTGACCCGTATGAAAACAGCAAGATTTCAGGATTCCTTTTTAATCAAGATAATGATTCTACAAATTGGGAAAAAAACTTCCCAAAAATGTTTAAAACATAAAAACTAAAACAATGGGTAATTTTCTCACCATGCATACCTTTAAATGTCTCGGTCAACCAATTCTGGTTTATCAGAATATTAAAACGGCAGATCAAAGAATATTTTCTATATTAATAATACATTTCCTGCTGAATATCTTGTCCACTCCGAGATATCACAAGGTCAGTTTGACTGAATGTATTTCCTAAATCTAAATTCATTGTACCTTCATCTACACATCTACAGTAGGTCTGTCTTCGAGATATGAGGACCTAAGTCATTTGGGGCAAACATTAAACTACATCATCCTATGACCGTGACCCCGTGTTTCCATGGTTACTCTTCCATTCTGCAACCGTTGACCTTACACAATCCTCTCACAATGGAAGATGCTTTTAGCAATTAAGCAAAAAAAAAAAAAAAACATTCGATGGCTTGAGCTTCGGGTCCAACGATGATTTTTGTAGAATTTGGTTGGCGTTACGGAAGTGATGCCAGCGGTCTGAATTGACTCTACTGTTCAAGAGTTAATCAGACACTGAGGGAAATGTAGAATGTTCAGTGATCTGTGTCTGCAATTCCCAACTCTAGTTTTCTGCTTGATCGGGAGACATCCTGTTCTTTCCTGCTGATATCCGATAAACAAGTAGGATTTTTGCTGTGCGCCTCTACGGCAGTGCCTTGCAGAGCTTTGTAGCCTGGCGTAGTGTTAACCCCCCCACCCACACACCAAGGATTTTTCATTCAACCTTTATTTCGCTCTTGAGATAAATTAATACAGCTCCATGTCAGACAATCTCGATGATGCCCCAGTTTCACATCTATGGCAAGCACGGAAGTGATATTACAGCGGTGCAATTTATTCTTCGGTGAACCTGTTGCCTGCATACTGTACTACTGTATACTAGAGCTGTACTGTAGAATGTATCCTCTACTGAGAAGGTTTGACGTCAACTCAGATTTAAGTCTGATGGGTCACAAGAATTAAGATATCATGTCGTAATACATACATTATAAATAAAATAAAATAAATCTTGGTATTTGTATAGCGCCAACTTATTCCACAGCGCTTTCAGGTAATAATTACTTATTACTTATTACTTAATAATAACCCACCAAGCTGGGTTCTCATTTTACCAACCTCGGAAGGATGGAAGGCTGAGTCAACCTTGAGCCGGCTACCTGAATCATGCGGGGATCGAACTTGCAGCCTTCAGGTCGTAGGCGAGAGCTTACACTCTGCGCCACACGAGGCACATTATGCAGTATAACGCACACCCCTACTGCTTCATATCCTCTTTGGGAGTTGTCCACTTTGGCAGGCTCAAATTTTGATGACAGAGTTTTTCTGGATCCCCAGTGATCATTAATCTTTTGTTAGGGAGCCCTCCGAAAAATGTACAGTGCCCTCACGGGTTAAATGAAGCATTACCCAGTGTCCATAAAAATTAATGGTCTTCCCTCGTAATGCATGGGTCATCCAGAGCAAGAGATACTCATTGTACCCACTCACTGGTTTGGTCAATTATTGAAGGTTCTCAATAGAAAGACCCCTCTGTTAAAGGAGATGTGCTCACCCTCTTTGAGAATGCTGGGCTCAAGGCGATCAGTCCTGCCCTCAGCATCAAACAGCTGATTTTGCCGGGGAAAGCCATGGCCATTGACTCCGCAGAAGCTGCTGCAGGAGGAATGTAGTATTACAAGATGGCCATTCACATGAATGGTCATCCAGTAATAACAGAAGATCTACTGAGTGGCTCTCCATTCTGGGATATGGAAGGGGTGGGTCGTAATAGGGCATAGGAATAGGAGAAGCCATCTTGGCACAAGCCCTTCAACACCTTTTAAAAAGTTGGAACTCCATATTAGTCGATCTGAAGTTCGTTCTCTTTTCTAAGATGTCCTACAGAATGTGTATATAGGAGTCAGCATCATTTAGTACAATATACTCTGGTTGCTGGTTAGTGATGACTGAACGTTTGAAAAGGTCAGCTCGGGCGGTTTGCCCAACTTTTGCAAAAAGCTTGGTTTGGTCTGAATGAGATTGAACCAAGCTGGAGGTTCACCAAAGCACCTAAAACTGGTGTATAGCACTGTCCAAGAGCCATAAAAGCCCCGTATAACACTCTTTATGGCTTAGTGCTATACACCAGTGTTCAGGACTAGTGTTGAGCGAACATAACCAGTAGAACGCTGTTTCGTAAAATTTAGCTAAAAGCTCATTTAGCAAAGTTCGCCACAAGACAGGGTGCTATTAGTTATGTTCGCTCAACATAAGCGCATTAGAACTTGTTTTTTAAAAAAAATTTGGTAAAAAACATTAAAGCCAATCAGTTATGATGTTCCTCCTTCTCAAATAGGTTGTATAGCAGCTGGGATGTGTTTATGAGGTTCATCTTAAGTTAAGGCATCATATCTCATACTACAGATTGCAGAACCTCTTTCCAATGAAGGACAGTAGGTGTAGCTTCATCACTTATTGATTGTCATGGTGTTCCTCCTTATCTCCTCCTTCTCAATGAGATTCTAAAGCAACTGAATTTGTACTATCAGGTTCTATAGAAGATCAGACAATGTGTCTATAATAAATCCTCCACGATGGTGCAGAACCCCCTTGAGATGAGAATAAGGAGTTCAGTGACTGGTCTTCCTCTCGAAGAGCTTGTACAGCAGCCAGTGTACAAGGGGCATCAGTAATAGTTTTGAGCGAACTGAAATAGTAGAATGCCATATCTAGTCGAACTTTGCTAAAAGTTCAGTGTGAATCCGAACCTCGGGCAGTTTGTCTTGGCTCAACCCCTTAAAATCTTCTTTTAAAATGTAGGAAAAAGAATGTGAAGGAACAAGAATAAAAAAAAGAAGGGAAAAGAAGATTATTTTGGCTTCTTTTACCTTCCTTTTTTTTCATTAACCCTTTAAGGACTAGGCACCGTAAATTTATGGCACAGGATTAAAGCCTTTGCTCCTGCAATGCAGCAGGATCAGGTCGGGTTCCCAGCTGTTAGTCACAGTTGAGAACCCGAAGGAGAAGTGAGAAGCAGGTTTTTAACCACATCTGCCTTCTTCTTTCTCTGGTACATAGCGCTCAATAAGCGCTATGTACTAAAAAGTGGAAGTGTTAGTTCCATTATGCGACCCAGCGATCACATGAGTGTTCCCTATCACAGTAGATCCTAGCAGTGTCGCAGACCCTGATTATAGGGTCCTAGCAGACCCTGATTAGCTCTGCAAGTGGCTGATGTCACTACATGAGAATAATTGTCCCTGTAACTGGGTCTCCTATGGATGCTCCCAACTACAGTGGAAAATTGTTATATAAAAAAAAAAGACAATGTGAATTTCCACCAGAGGTCTTATATGACATCATGGGGAACATAAATAGTAAAAAACATTGTTACATAACTAAGTAAAAAAATTACAGAATTAGATAAAAATCTATACATAAAAAAGAAAATTACCCCAAACCGTCTACAAATTTTAGATCAAAATGAGGAACCCATTCCCATACCGTATTTTAGCGTAAATATACTATTTTAAAAATAAATTCGAAATTTAAAAAATTCATTATTTTAGATTTTTATTTTAACCCTAAATAAAACTAAAAACGCGGAAAAAACATTAGCAAAAAAAGATATAAAAAATAGCCCTATATGTCACGGGGAACAAAATGCAGCAAAAATAATTTTGGTTGCTGAAAAAAAAAAATTGGGCAATAAAACCACCACATGGGTTAAATCCCTAGAAAGTGTCTAACCGTTTAGGACCAGAACACCCTAGGCCTTAAAGGGGTTTTGTCATTAGAAACAAAATTCAATTCTTACCTATTCCTCCTCAGGCAGCCTTTTTACCGCATCTCTTCCCCTGCCGATCTCCTCCCGGCTTCTCCAGTCCACCGGGTCACCTCACCGCAAGCCGGCCAGATCCTTTTCTTCCTGTTATGTACTAGTGATGCAGAATTCCTTGCCTAGCAGGGAATGCCGAACTATTGCCAAGACTGCGCATGCATGCCATCTCGCCACGAGTGTTCGTATACTATTGCAGCAAGACAGCACGCATGCACAGTCTCGGCAATAGCTCGGCATTCCCTGCCAGTAGTGAACACTACGTCACTAGTGACGTAGCATACACTGCCCTGCATGAAGAAGACTTCCGAGAATGGATGCTTCGTCACAGGAAGAAGAGGATCTGGTCGATTTGCAGTGACTTGACCTGAGAGACTGCAGGAGCCAGGAGAAGATCGGTGATGAGAAGATGTGGTAAGAAGGTTGCCTGGGAAGGAAAAGATAAGTATTGATTTTTTTTTTCTAACAACAGTGGTTAAGGGGTTAACTTTGCCTTAAAAAACTCAAAAGTACCTAGTTACTCTTCTGGGTGACATAAGAGTGCTATACACCAGTTTTAGGGCTATTGGTGAAGTTCCAGCTCGGTCAGCACTAATTTGAACTGAACCGAACTTTTTGTCCAAATTCGTCAAACCGCGCCGCACCAATCTTTTCAAAAGTTCGGTCATCACTAATCAGCGAGGGTTATGTTAATTGCTATTCATTGAAAAGATGCCCCCTGACGATGAAGATTGAACTAGACCAATATGATAGAACCATGCTCTACAGATGTTCCTCCATCGTATTAACATCCTTCACACAGAGAATCGACTCTCAGCCCCCCTACGACGACACTATAAAGAGTCAATATTATTCAGGATAGCGAACATGCTAATAACATTTGCTGTTGCCAAGTTACATAAAAGAAGCAGTGTAAGAACAAAGCTTCCCCAACCAATCTGTCATCATGTTGTCACTGGCTGCCAGTTCCATCTGTATCATGCAGGAATATTCGAGAGTTATAATCTTCTCCTTGCATATTAAGCAGTTTACATTTGCTTTCTGCTGTCAGTAAGTCCTAATCACAGGCTTCATAGTAATGAGTACCATGGGCATCCATAGCTAAGCTCCCCCATAGTTATATCTACATGGGGGGGACCCCCATGTGTGGGCGGAATAAGAGATAGAGCATGGGATCCGGTATTCAACCATAAGCTTTACTCGGCAGCCGAATCAGTGATACATTCGCTTTACGGGTATCGGCGGTACATTCACTTGAACTTGACAGACCGCTGCAACACAGACTTGAACGCCCTAGCGACACTGACCTGCTCTTTGGAAACACTGTCACGGCTTACAGCTGGATTGTGTTTCGGTCTCTAGCACAAATACAGTCACTCAGTTGCGTTGCAGTCTCTTAACTAGAGATGAGCGAGTATACTCACTAAGGTAAACTACTTGAGCGAGTAGTGCCTTATGCGAGTATCTGCCCGCTCGTCTCAAAAGATTCGGGTGCCGGCGGGGGAGAGCAGTGAGTTGCGGGCGTGAGCATGGGAGGAGCGGGGGGGGGGGGGGGGGAGAGTGAGAGAGAGATCTCCCCGCTCTTCCCCGCCGGCACCCGAATCTTTTGAGACGAGCGGGCAGGTACTCGCATAAGGCACTACTCGCTCAAGTAGTTTGCCTTAGCGAATACGCTCGCTCGTGTCAAAAGATTCGGTTGCTGGCGGTGGAGAGTCGTGAGTTGCGGGAGTGAGCAGAGGGGAGTGAGGGGGAGAGAGGGAGAGAGAGATCTCCCCCCGTTCCTCCCCGCTCTCCCCCGCAGCTCCATGCCCTCCGCCGACACCCGAATCTTTTGAGACGAGCGGGCAGGTACTCGTATAAGGCAATACTCGCTCGAGTAGTTTGCCTTAGCGAGTACTCTCGCTCGTCTCAAAAGATTCAGGTGCCGGTGGGGAAGAGCGGTGAGTTGCGGGAGTGAGCAGGGGGGAGAGAGTGAGAGAGAAATCTCCCCACGTTCCTCCCCGCTCTCCCCCGCCGCTCGCCGCCCCCCGCCGGCACCCGAATCTTTTGAGACGAGCGGCCAGGTACTCGCATAAGGCACCACTCGCTCGAGTAGTTTGCCTTAGTGAGTACGCTCGCTCATCTCTACTCTTAACCTTTAGCAGACCTCTCGTTGCACCGTGGCCACCTAATATGTCACACAGTATTTTAACATTCACAGTCCTCTCTCGTTTTCAGCACCACAGCAGAAAATGACCGGAGCTTCCTCAGCTTCTTGGTCGAATGTTTAGGCATTTCGACTTCCGAATAGTGCACTCAACTCAGTTTTAAAGCCCACTTGACTCAGTATTCCTGACCTCTCACGCGGGTTTCCACAGCTTCCCTTGCAGCTCAAGTATCACCCACCACCAACCTTTCACCACTTGTTCACACTTGCTTGCACTATTTACCACCGTGGCTACACAAAACCCCTTGTGTGCAACACCCCCCTTCATTTATAAGTGTCCTCTCATTCTTCCACTGACGCTCAAGCCCTGCCCAGCCTGGTGACCTGGTACTTTAAGCCATCCAACGGTCATAGGGTTTGGGTTTAAGAACACACAACACATCCACGCGGGTCATGACAAAGACTGTTATAAACATCCAAATGTACCGTTAAGCACAAACAATATAAGCTATACTTTAAAGCACAGTTGTACAATGCCCACTTACAATATACTGAACCCTCCACAGCTACGTTACCCCTCTGATCAGCTATTTGAAGAGGCTGTGGTGCTTGGGTGAGCGCTACATATGATGATTGAATGTAACATTACTAACCTGAGAAGACACTATAGCGCTCACTTGAGTGCCTCGGTTTCTTTAAACAGCTGATCTACAGGTGACCTGAACAGCACCCCCACCACCACCACCAATCAGATATTGATGATGTGTAATGAGGGTAGGTCATCAATATTAGAGTTCTGGAAAACCCCTTTAAATTTAATGGAGCCAAGCTACTTTACTAGATACGACCCACGGATGGGTGTGGCTCGGTTCCTGGAAGAAAGCAACCATGTTTTTTTAATCATGGTCAACCCCTTTAAGCAGTCAGCAATCACAACTAAGTGATTTGCAAAAGTTTTCTATCCAGAGAAGTATATATAAGCCCTTTATTGCATTCATATACTATCGAGCAGAATTGCGTATAGTTACAATGTGGACACCGATGTGGTTGTTGCCCTTTTAAGATAGCTGGACTGCCAAGAAACTGGACAGGAAGTGTTGTCAGGGGGAAACTGTAATAAAGGAGTAGCAGGCTTGAAAGATTGTATGTATAGGATATGCAATGAATCTTGGGTGGGTGGAGGGTCTGGCCTTTTGGGCCCCTATGGATCCAGAGAACATAGATACTCCCATAGGGTATAATGGAAAGTGGCTATGGTCTATAAATAAAGGACATGAGAGCCCAATTTTTGGGATTATCAAAGCCATAAATATTCATGGTGGGAGACCCCTTTAAAGCATTGTTGTTCTCTGCAGATAAATAAGGAAATGTAAAGAGGTTTTTCACATTCTCACGCCTCTGCTGCGTTTGGTTCCCGTTTTTCGAATGGTCGATGGGTAACTGAGAGGAAGGGTTTCTCTTTGGTTCCATTAACGCTGATGTGAATGAGCCCTTTAGAGTGTTCGTATGAGATGAGAGTGTTTCAGTACAGCCCTGTTCACTTGAGCTGCTATACCAGACACAACCACTGGACTGAGCAGGGGCGCCATTCAGAGTGATACTGTTTCTGGAAGAATGCAACCTTGTTTTTCTGATTTCATACACATCCTTAACCCCTTAGTGATGGGCCTATTTTGCAACTTAATGAGTTGTATTTTTTTAATGGTACCATTTGGTGATTCGTATGACTTTTTTAATGGCTCTCCATTCGTTTTTTTTTTTTCTTTTTCGCAAAATTAGCTATTTTTGACATATTTCGTTTTTTTTACAGCATGCACTGTGTGGGTTAACCCCTTCAGTGGCAGGTTTATTATTACTGTGTCATGGCTCGCAGGGCACGTTTTTTAACTCTTTCCAATACAATTTTGGATTTAGGGTGTACTAAAAGGCTTTCTCTTTTTGCTGTTATGCAACAGTGGCTAAAGCCAGTGTGTGTGCGCCAGAGAGGCTCCGACAGTGGAGTGGCTGGCCATAGATAGTAAGAATACCCTGTCAGACGTTTTCTGACATTGGGTCCCATACACTGGATAGCACATGGATAGGATGCGCATGTGCTATCCGAGTTGCGCCCAAGGCCTTTGGGCGCAACTTTTTTAATGTCTGTGTGCATGGGAGGAAAGGTGGGGTTTTGACTTTTTATTTTTACTTTTTTGTAAAATATTTTTTACTATGTTTTATACTTTTTTTGCTTTCTACTTTTGTCCCACTAGGGTACTTGTAGTTCATACCTTTAGATAGTCTCTAAAATGCACTACAATGCAGTATTGTAGTGTATTTAATTGCTCTATAAGACTCAGCCAGTGGCTGAGCCTCAAAGGCCACCATAGAGGCAAACCCGGAGGCCATCTTCAAGCCCCTGGGTGCCATAGCAACCCATCAGGACCCCATGATCACATTGCGGTGGTCTGATGGGCAACAGAGGGAGCCACCTCTCTCTCAGCCTTTGACATGCCGCAGTTGCATCGACTGGGGTATGTAAAGGGTAAAAGAGCTGGGTTCAGCAGTTTTGCTGGTCCCCGCTGTTACAGCAGGAGTCCAGCTGTCATCAGACAACTGAGTCCTCACTCTCCCTGGCATGGAAGAACCCTGCCAGGCTGCTGATGCAGCATCATAAAAAGGTGTATGCATCAGAATAAAACGCCTTAATGACCACCGTAAAAAGCGTAGGGACAGTCATTAAGGGCTTAATATGTAGTAAAAGTATCTGATAAAATTTTGAAGTTGCCTCATATAATGACTGTAAGTCTCAGAACAGGCACATTGCACATCTTTTGTACATGTCAAATTGGAGGAGCCACAACCCATGTTAATATGGCTAATAGCAGGGGTGTACTACCTGCAGCCTGCGATGGCTATGAATGTGGCTCAAATAGAAGGGGGGCCTGTGCAGGTTGAATCTGGAGGAGGCTGCAGGTGGCACCTGGCAGCGGCATCATCCGCTCACAGACAGGCTCATACAGATGATTCGGCATTGGGCGGCATTTGCAGCTCTGTGATTGTCTGACTCACTCAGTCACTCTAAGTCTGGTGTGCGACCCTATGGATCTATATTGTCAGCCAAGGGTGTTCAACTGTGGCCTGTGGGCCACATGAAACCCAAAAGGGCTATTAATGTGGCCCAAAGGGGACGAGTCCCACGCAGGCTGAATCTGGAGCAGGCGGTACCTGACAGTGGCAACTTCTGCTCACAGACAGGCTCATACAGATACCATGTTTCCCTGATAATAAAACCCAGAAGAGGCACAGTGCCTTATTTTCGGGAGATGTCTTATCATACTTACCAAGCAGGCGCTGTCCGGGTCCCTCCTGCTGGTCTCTGCAGTTCCGAGAAGCTTCCTTGCCGTTCTCAGCGCCAACAGAAGATCACTTGCTGATAACGGGATTTGTAAACCCCGCCTCCAGCAAGAGATTGCTCTGATTGGTTCTCAAGCGCCGTGGCTCAGCCAATCACTGCGGCCCTCGATGAACCAATCACAGCCGTTCAATGCGATGGCTGCATGTGAGCATGAAGAGGTTTCTGTGTCCAGGCGTTCATGCAGAAGTAGTCCCTGACTGCAGTCTGGAGTCCATATGGCCTGGCGGCGGGGGTTATTTGGAGAACGTTGGGGGTTGTTTTGGGGCACAGTGGATGACGATGGGGGATTGTGTGGAAGATAATGGAGGATTGTGTGGAGGGCTGTGGAGGATGATGCCCTGCATCGTTAGTATTAGTGTATTTAATGTGTTTCCCAAGACAACTCTTCTTGCAATTTGGCACAGAGACACCAAAAGATTGGCCACCCTTGGTTTATAGCATATATGTTAGTTATGTATCCTCCTTTAATTACAGTCTTCCAAATTGTAATCTGCTAAAGCTTTAATCTTTCTAAGCACAAGCCTCCAGCGCCCCATCCCTGTCCCGCAGCACCTCCTACTGAGCTCCAGGGAAACCTCCATAGAAGTAGCAGTAATGAGACCAGCTCGAGTCGGTGGGGCTGATTAAATATGCATCGCTGCAGCTCTAGGAAAGTGGTGACGTGGTTTAACATTGGTCAATGGAACGAGCGTGATGAAATATACAAGATCTGCACAATCACGGCTTTACATTGCAGCGAGGAGAAAGAATAATATCAATAGAAGAGAGTGAACATAACGATGGCACTATATAATAGCGCTTGTCTGTCTAGTCTGAGTAGACCTGCAGTGCATCGTCTCAGAATGATCTGCAGAAGGAACCGACAACTACAGTTTGGTTTCAGGAAGTGCCAAAAGTTGCCATTACCCTCTCCCCACAGAATAGTGAAGGGGTCATATAGAGAAGGTGATAACTAAAACTGAGTATAGTGTCTACGTTTATTAGACTTTCCCATCTAGTAGTGCGTTGGACCTCCTTTGGTCTTCAGGACATTCGCTGAAGTGCCCATCCATACCTGATGAGCCAAGGGTGAGCCAAGAACCCATTTCACCCACCAATGCTTCACCAGCTTGAATTGCTGCCACCTAAGGGGAAGGGTTGAAATTGTTCTGCAGAAATATTGGCCCCTGCGGACAGGAAGCTACGGAGGTACTGACATGATCTGACCAGATGATAGAAAGGGGTCATCGATTCATACTGCTTGTACCAACTCCTGCCCCTCCCATCATCATGGTACAACAGAAATCTGGATTCATCTGATGAGATGATGTTTTGTGTTCTTTTGCCAACTGGAGCGTTGCATCTCTGTTTCTCTTAGACAGTAATGGTGCTGGAAATGTTTGTCTGTTTTTATAGCCCATCCATGGTAAGGAACGATGAGTTGTGCATCCAAACGTGTTAGTTGGAGCACCAGCATTGTATTAGGCTGCAATTTGCTTGACTGTTCATCAGAATGATTCTTGACATCCTCCTCTGACCCCTTTTGATGATGAGTTTTTACATCCACAGGATCCCTTTTCGCTGGATGTTTTTCCTTTATCACATAATGCTTGGTGTACTCTCCACAGCGTTGTACAAAAAACACCCACAAGGTTGTCTGTGCATGAAATCCCGGCCCCGGCTAGTATAGCCCCGATGACCAGTCCTCGTTGGACGTCACCCAGATCTCTGGATTTTCCCATCTAATGTGGATTCACACTTAAACTGATCCATGGAAACTTGTCACGTGATTTTATGCTGCACTCCAGGGTTATGGGGTTAATTTTTATATAGGGAAGCTCTAATCATGAAAGGGACAATATCTCTAATCAAATGGCCATTCAGTGATGGTTGTTGTCGAGTTATAGTTGTACCCATCCTGTAAAGAATGGTTCTATTTACTCACAGCAAGCAGAGATCTTGAGCATGGCAATTATAATTAGGTGGTATATTACCGCAGTTACTACTTATAGTGCCATTATATATATATTGCAATCATTTGCCGGTGGATAGCTTATCGGGTCGCCATCCTTCTTCCATCAGATAGATGGTCGCACGCCAGTAAACCACATCCAGGCCAGAAGTTTAGCAAATATTTGGCAAATCTGTTCTTTATTGTGATCAATCAACAGAAATCATAATCTATACACTGTTATTGGTCACAGTGTATGCGAACACATACAAGCCCCTGGCCACTAAATAATAGACTTTCACCCTGTCTACCATACAGGCCTAGCGCCTCAAACACATAGCATAAGGTCCATCACCTCATACCCGTCCAAGGTGCCAGTCTAGGGGACGTCCACCCCTGTCAGGCTCCAGACTTTCTCAACGAGCATAGCCTGAGCCCCATTGTGCGTGCTAATGCCCATATCACACTGCACATCCCTGTATAGGGCTTCAACGTGGGCACTGACTCAGAGTCGCTCTCCACCACACTGGCGAATGAGTGGCGTGGCATCATTCTCCCTCAACCCCCATCCTCTAGTATGAATAATTAGGTGTCCAGTCCCCCTCTATTGGCCCACATTTTTCAATGCCTTAGTGTCATGTGGTCATCCAACCACACAGTGGCAGTATTTTCAGTCACAAAGCAACACAGGACAAGCTGAAGTGCATACATATATATTTGCAGATTTTTTTTACAGATTTAACCCTTTCCAATCCACTGTCTGACGTCTAAAGACATTATGATTTAAGGCTGTACAGCTCCGATGTTGGCAGACGTCCGTCGGGGTTCTCTTACTGTATATTGCCAGCCTCTCTGCTGTCAGAGCCTATCCAACGTGTCACCTCATGCAGTACTGGCTTTAGCCAGCAGATAGCGCTGTTGTATAACAGCAGAATAAGAGTAAGCCCCCTAGGAAAACCAGGATACAAATTGGATTGGAAAGGGTTATGAATGATGTGCTTGCAACCCCATGGTAGTACACTGAACTGATATCACATGAACATGGGTTGTAGCAAATGACAAACCCAGTTACTGTATGTTACATTGGAAAATAGCAGGGCTAACTCAGCTTTCGTGTCTGCTGATAGATTAAAACTATTTCTCATCAAAAATGCTTGAATTCTGGTCAACAACTAAATAATAGCATTTTCGGGATAGCACTCCAGTATGAGGAGTGGAGGCACCGCCATGTTCTACATACTTACCTGCTCCTCGAGACTGCTTTAAATTCTGATCTCTTCTACGGTCCGTAGAGACCGGTGTGCGAAAACACTGATCTAGGTCTGATTTTTCTTCTTCTGTGTCATTGTGTCATCTTCTTTTTTCTTCGCTCTGCTCCACATTATATAATGGCTTTGAAATGTCTGGTCTTTTGAGGATATTACAGCAGTTTCTGAATATTTTGCATCTGCTTCATTCTTCATTGTGTCTTCTTTTCACCGGAGCTCTTTGGAATCGCTCGGTATTTAATGTTTTTTTACCGTGTTTTCCCCCCCTTGCATTGTATTATAATATTTAGCGCTATTATTTGCATGCGTTTGGGCATATGTGTGTTTATCTGTTTGTCTAGATTCACAGACTCTCGTAGGGTGTTGTTTGATCCTGCAGTTGCACTTCTTTCTATGGGTCCATTAACCCTTTCCAATCCACTGTCTGTTGTGAAGACGTCCGGCAGGGTATTCTTACTCTATATTACTGGCTGCTCTGTTGTCAGGGGCCTTTCCAGCATATCACATACCGCAGTACTGGCTCTAGCCAGCAGATGGCGCCATTGTATAATGGCAGAAAGAGAAAGCCCCCTAGGAAACCCTGAATCCAAAATTGGATTGCAAAGGGCTAAAGAGAACTTGTCACTTCCAAACAGCGCCATTACAATCAGGTGATGGGGGGCCGGGGATGGATTTTTTAGACTCACTTCCTACACGATTCCCATGGACTCCACTGATGAAGTCTGAAGTCCATGGGCCGTCTAAAAATCGGACTCTTTTCAGGTTACCGTTCGCGCACTCTTCTATATAAGTCTATGAGAGAGAGCACACATGGGAACCTGAAAAAAGTCAGATTTTCATGCCGCTTGCTGAACGCACTGGGATTTGGACAAAAATTTGCACTTTTAGTTTTTTTGCACGGCTGTTGTTATTTTTGTAAAAAAGTGGGTAGGGCTTATCAGATGGAGGTGTGGCTACTACAGGTCAGCCAATTGTATTTATGTATAATTAAAGCCAGAAGCTAGCGTCAATTATGGCTGAAATGAATGCCCAGTCGGACCTGATGTACAATTCTGTGGACCTCTTCATCTATTAGGTGCATTGGACATCGGTGGAAGGATCATTAAGACCAACATTTGAGATACCGGTCTTAATACATTTTCCCCATAGTCTACATAAGAGCTGTAAACCCAAAACAGTAGATTTTTTAAATAAAACTTTTTGCAACATTTCTTTATTCTGCATTTTACATGTAGTAGCCCCCCCCCCCCCCCCCCCCCAATGAACATACATGCAGGTTGTCAGTCACCGGGTTGGATAAGGAGAACTAAGCCTGCTTCACATCTGGCAGACTGTGGGAGAGAGCTGACTGTTTAACCAGTTAGACACTGTGGTTAACGCCGACTGTGGCACCTAAGTTGTTAGCTGGCTGGGGCTTGCTCTGTCACCCCCTCATCCCCCCATGCAATGTGATTGCACGGTGTCAGGACCTAGTGAAGGCTACTAGGTCTGGCACATATTGATGCTTTTAATGCTCTTAATACCACCGCTGCGTTCATTACGAGAGCGTGATCAAATATTTCCTCTATACTGCAGGTGGTACAGTCTGCATATGGATTCTGGCTTGGCTTTCATTTCCCAGTCATTGTTACAAGGCTTGTATAAAGTGTCTAATGTTGACTTGCAGTAATGCTGTCATCCAATAGGTGGCGCTGCAGAGGTATTGTTCCATCTCCCTTGTTGCACCATGCTGATGGCAGGTCAGAATTTGGCACAAGCAGCATGAATCGATGACCCCTTCCTGTCAGCCAGTCAGAACATGTCAGCATCTCCATCTCATTTGAGGCTTCCTGTCCGCAGGGGCCGATATATCTGCAGAATGATTCCAACATCTAATGAAATCTACGTCGAATTGCTGCAGTTTTGAAGGGGGCTGGAATCCCGTGGCCATGCAGTGTATTATGCTACAAACATCATTGTACTGCCCGATTATCTGGGTGTATTTAGGATCCGGAGTCCAGCAGTACATTGCATATATGAGGAGACGGATGCATCGGTTTACAGCATTGTGCACTTTACATGCAATAATATCCATAATCTATCTGATATTATAACCCTCTCATTGTATGCCTTCAGACTTGTCAGGACTGCAGTTGCCATAGTAACAGTCTAGTAGAATTCTATCCACCATAATTATTTAGCTGCAGTAACATTAAGGGGCCTGACATAAAATAATCTAGGAAAACAGGTACGTTTCATCCATCTGTAGGGATCTAGAGCCAAATTCACAGGGGAGAAAAAGAAATAGTTGATGCATACGAATAGATCTGTGTTCTTCTTGTGACTATTGAAACATTCCACTGCTTGTCAAGAAGAACACACCCTATGCAGATTTGTTGAGCTCCCATAATGCAACACTCAGTGCTGCACTGCATTGTGGATGAGTTGTTCTATGTTATCCACCAGTTCTCAGCCTCCTCTTCCGTCCTCCATGATGACTACAATGCTTCTCTAACTAGTAGTCCAAGGGTGCCTTTACACAAGATGACTGTCGGGCACAGCAGCGCCCGACAGTCAGCCCAACGATGTCCCTCGCTAACAGTCATCCCTCACTATGCTGTTTCCATAAAAGTCAATGGGAGTTACACACGTTGTGTAACACAGCAAGCCGAACTCCCTGGTTATGAAAACAGTGTATCTCGAATGCTGTGTTGTTTGCATGACTCTCATTGCCTTCTATGGGAGTTACAGAAACGGCATAGCAGAGCCGTGCTCAGCTGTTTCCGTAATCTCAACCATCCAGGGACCTTAAGGGTTCCCACCTTGGTCGTGTTTGACCTGTGATAGGAACACCCCTTTAAACATATAATTACTGGTGTAGAGAATAGAAAAATTCAAATCACTAGGACAGGCTCTTTGCAGCCCCTGAACCATGAGGAAATGTTAACCCTTTGCAATCCAATTTTAGATTCAGGGTTTCCTAGGGGGCTTTCTCTTTCTGTCATTATACAATGGCACTATCTGCTGGCTAGAGCCAGTACTGGGGTATGGGACATGCTGGAGAGGCCCCACCGACAATACAGCAGCCAGTAATATACAGTAAGAATACCCTGCCGGATGTCTTCCGACATCGGAGCTGTACAGCCTTCAACCAGAATGTCTTCAGATATCAGACAGTGGATTGGAAAGGGTTAAAAGATGTGAACTCTTGCAGAATTCTGAATGCAGCTGTGAATGATCATATGCTGTATATACAAGAAATGGAATTGCCGAATCTCTTAAATGTTTATCTAGATTGTCTATATACAGTATTGCGACGTACACACTCTCACAGCACTTGGCACGGGGTGCTAGAAGACAAGTGAGGGGACTTATAAGACCATGCATGCTACTCTGGGAAATATTCAAATGGGAAGATGGAATAATACCTCTTTAGCGCTACTTGGAAGATGTATTGCTCCTTAAGAGGGCTGCTTGAGATGACAGGGCGCAAGTTGGAGAAGCTCTTGCAGAGTGATAGTGGCCCTCAGAGTGTGAAATCAGAAGTTGTTGCCTTACGCCAGCCACTTCCTCTGCCCTCATGCTCCTACGAAGAGTGACATGGAACACCAGGTAAGGACAGAAAGAGCACCTAAGACTATATTCATGCCCCTGGGACCTGGGTAGGTAGAGGCTGAGTGAATTGTGCTGATCTCATCGGTTACCTGGAAAATGGGAATTATTTTACTGATTAACATCCAGAAGCTGGTGGTGTTGGACCTTGACCCGTAAGCGGGCTTTTATTTCTATTACAACCAAGTTGAGTTCATTAAATGTTACTGAGCATCAATATGACACCCGAGAGTTTCCAGAGTTATCCCTGTCGCCTGCAGGCTACTGCTACTCCACAGGCCTATTTCCAATTAAGGTCAGCTAGCAATCCGGAGTGGCCCGAACTTGGTCATGAATCCTGTTGGCGCAGCCACCCACATACATGGATAGAGGAATGATTGTGTTGCGGTAGCCCACGGCATCCGATTGGGAGACACCTGACATACGTGGGGAGCTGGGAGGGTATAGTGCTGACTTGTCATGGTGGGACTAACCATCCCGGAGGGACACACGCAGCAAGGGCCAGGGTAGCACAGTGGTCTACCCCGGACACCCCTAGGATAGAGATGCCCAGCAACCCGTATGACCGGGGGACACTGGTCATGCATGATGCCACCATTTCTGCTATATGCCGGGATGAGCTTCAGTGAATAGAAATGTAGTCACAGACAATTCTTAGTGCCACGGGTCTCTGGGAACATTCAGACCCCAGAATAAACTTTACTTGTTATAAATGTGTTGTTACGTGTGCTACTGGGATCTGTAGTTCTAAGCTTCCTAGCAGCACAGCTCCACAGGTGGTTGAGGGTTAATTGAACTGGCTGGGTGTGGTATTCTCCAGCAGCCAATCCCCTTTAGTTTGTAGCACATATAAACCCAGCTCCTTCAGTCTGAGGCTGGTCTTGTACTGTTTGGATGTATCTGTTTTGTTCCCATTCAGGTCTGTAGTTGCAAGTAGGTCTGTTGTGTATCTCTGCTTCCCTCTAGACGGTTTGGACACCTGTAGTCCTGGTCTGCAGCTCATGCAGTGCCCCTTTTTCCTCCCCCTTTACAGGAGCGGCCTCCAAACGTCTTATGTCTCTCTCTGTGTGTCAGTTGGTGGATCCCAGACACTGCTCCCTATGTCAGCTCAGTGGCTGACTGTCTATCCCCCCCTGTATGAGGACACATAGACTTGCTGTGAGTTTCATCTGTGTAGAGTCCGTGTCGGTAGAGTCCGTGCTGGTAGAGTCTGTGCCCTGGTTGTCCTGTCCTGTATGCAGCCTGCTGTGTGATTTGTGACCTATGTCCTGTTACCTGTCCTGTTGCAGCTCGCTGTGTTATTTGTGCCTTGCTGGTTCATGTCCGTTTTGAACGTTTATTTTCTGTCAGTTTTGTGTTAGCTTGCTGTATGACCTGCTATCTGTGTCCTGTTGCAGCGTGCTGTGTGAACTGTGTCCGGTTCTGCTGGACTCCTGGTTAGTGTAGGGACCAGCGGTATAACCAAGAGCCATGAAGTTGGCCCGCTAGCTTCCATGTTTTGTACAAACTGTCAACTAATACCTGGTATTTATATTCAGCTAATCATCTGTTACTAGTGTTTGCATCGTGGCTGCTGTATGCTGTGTATTCTGGCTCTGTGTGTCCCGTGGTTCAGTCCCTGTCATGTGGCATGTGAATGCGTTCTGTTCTGGTGCGTGGCTCCTAGGATCAGCTAAGACCCCAATCCAAAGACCGCTGGGCCATCCTTTATTGGGGCGAATCCCCCGCTTAGGTAGGGCCATGCCATCCTCCTTGTAGCACAGGGTCAGTTGCCTGAAACCTGTGTGACCCTGGTGCAACCTGTGTGCATGCATCCAGTCCTCTTTGGGTACGATCGTGTGGGCCCCGTGCTTAGTTTGCCCACACGATCGTAACATGTAACAATGCAAGGCAGTTCACTAAGAGATTTCACAGTGCAGACAATCAATTAAGCTTCAGAGATAATTGACTAATGGATTACTGTCTCGTAGTACATCCACCCAGCGCTGGAGACGCGTGGGTGTGACAGACATAAAGGGCGTACCTCTACGCGGTGATCCAGTCTTCAGATGGCCGCGTAGGAAAAAGCAGATAAGCAAATAGTACCTCTGCACTGGGCCTTGCACAACACACCAGACTTACTGACATTCTCTTTTTCCCCCTTGGGGGCTCACTCCATTCAGCATCCATTCACAGTAGAACAGGAAATCCCTCCTTCTCCCCCATGCTTCAGTACATGAGGGCTGGAGGTACCCCGATATACCCAGACTTCCTGTATCACCAAACTCCTGAAGACATGGACTCTCTTCCAGTTCTCAGTTACTCACTTTTATATCCTCTCCCATAACACATGACATGACAGACTTGATACATTTACATGCAGGTTTTGGATTTTAATAAACACTTTTAGCGCTGCAGCTGTGCAACACACATACTGGAAATAACAAGACAGTGCATCAACATAGGAGAAACATGTATGACATTTGTGGAGGGGACCAGGATGATGTACTGGGTCACTACAGTGTCGCTGCAGGAGCTTGGCTCCAAGAGGTGCCCGCGGATGCCCAGGGAGCCAGTTGCTCTTCATGGTCGGATAAGGGAGATCTCCAGCCTGCACCCACTCTCCATCTACAACTGCATGATCTCTTGTTGCTTACTTGATGGCCAGTGATCTGTAGGACCATTTTCACTTACGCAGTTCCAAGGAGTTACTCCATGATGCCACTCCCACTTGACACACTTCCTCTTTCATGCCTAAATCTCCGCACTCTGTTTCCGCCCCTCCTTAAAGACACGGAATACAAGTTTCATATTATCAAATGCCACATGAACCATTGTAAACGCCCCTCCATTACAGAACAGTCATCCAGTTGGTCTGGGTTACTATATGTTGTCCCTCTGCAAACATCACCATCCCCAATTTTCCTCACTCCGTCTTTCACAGGTCAACGGAAATCCATGTTGTTAACCTGACGATAATGACTTTAGACAATGGAAGGAATAGCGATACATAACGTGTTAGTGACAGAGCGCGTTTTGATGATCTCCAGCCGTGTCGCGGAATAAGCGGAGCATTAGCACACCGTGATTGTAAAGCATATTATTCAGCAAGATCAGATAGAGACTGTGTGAACTACTCTCCGTCTGCTCCACAGAGAGGAAAATTGCCCTAAATACAAACTTTAAAGCTGCTGCAACTTGCCGGAAAGGATTTTGCTGAAAATTACCAAGCAAGAAAACCCTTTGTACATGACACAGTTTAGAATGCTGCACAGTCATTACCGTTAGATAACATCATAAGGAGGTATTCTAGAAAGATGAAGATATTCCCTATCCACAGTATAGGGAATGACTAGCTGACCGGTGGAGGTCCAAGCGCCGTGACCCCCACTGATCGCTAGAACGGGGATTCTGTGTCCCCCTGAGAGATTGGCTAAATAAATGGAGCAGCAACACGCATGCTCAGCCACCACTCATTGGGAGTGCCAAAAGAGCTGAGTTAGGCTAGTTTCACACGGGCGATCGCGAATTTGCCGTGAGAAAATCGTGGCAAAATTGCATCTTTGTTCCTGCAATTTTTGGGCATCAGTGATGCTTTTTTTAAAGAATATTCTCGCATCTCATTGCTGCTGCCTGCGTTAAAATCGTGCATCTTTTAATGCGGAAGTCAGTGGGACTTTCTATTGTTAAAATCACATCGCAATGCAAGTTGGTTGCGTTGCGATGCAATAAAAAGCAGGCTCCATAAGGAAACATGGGAGATGTTTTTGAAAATCGCAAATCGCACTTAATTCGGGGTTCCGTACGGTCCCCCCGCGTGAGATCGCAGGGAGACATAGAGGTGTCATGGCTGCCGGGGGACTTCTGAAAGGTCCCAGGGCTGTCTTAGCTGATTGCCTATCAAGCCATGCCTGTGGGGTGGCATATTAGCCTTTTACATCCCACCTCTACTCGAGCCAACCTAACCAACCAATCACTGTCAATCAGCCAAACCAAATAACCAATCACCGTGAATTAGCCAACTCAAATAACCAATCACCGTGAATGAGTAAATCCAAACAACGAATCAGGTTGCGAATGGTGTGGAGGTGGGGTGTAAAAGGCTAATGCTTTGGGGTGGCTTGATAGAATGCCTGTCAGATTCCTGTATGAGGTAATGCTAAAGCATTACCTCATACTGCAGGAGCGATCAAAGCATTGCTAGTTGTGGTCACCCAGGGGGACTAAAAAAAAAAAGGAAAACTAAGATCAATAAAATTTTACAAATTGTAAAAAAAAAAAAAAGTATTAAAAGTTTAACTCCTTCCCATTTTGCCATATCTATAATAAAACAATCTAACTTATAAAACAAAAATACATATTTGCTATCGCCGCGTCTGTAAAAGTCCGATCTATCAAATGTAGAACACTATTTACCCCATACAGTGAACGTCAACGCAATATATACAAGTTTGGTATCGTAGTAATCATACTCACCCATAGCATAAAGTTATCATGTCATTTTTGTTGCAGTTTGTGCGCCGTAGATACAAGACGCCCTGAAAGATGGTGGAATGTCATTTTTTTTTTTCCTTTTTTCACGCCGGTTAGAATTTTTAGAAGTTTTTCAGTACACTATATGGTACATTAAATAGTACCATTAAAAAAACACAACTCGTCCCACAAAAAACAAGCCCTCATACAGCGACGTCGATGGATAAAGGAGTTATGATTTCTTTAAAAGGGGAGAGGAAAAAACGAAAATGGAAAAAAAGAGCCGCGTCATTAAGGGGTTAAAGCGTTCTGTCTGCCCAACTGAAATGAATGGAGCAGCAGCAGTACATTTGTGACCAGTGGCCCATTCGATTTTGCTACTAGAAGGAAATATGGAGAAGGGATTCTACAGTGTGAAATAGGAGGGACAAGGATCCCGTTTTCAGGATTGTGGGTGTCCCAAGGGTTGGACCTCCACGATCTATCCAGGGGTGAAAACTTGTAATTTCCTTCACTACCGGAGTAACCCTTTAATGAAAAACAGCTGTTAGGTTGCAGGTCACATTGTTTCGGAATTGTCTAGAAAAGAAAGTGTGTTGAGCATTTTTGTGCATACGCTCATGTGTGAGCCACTCTAACTGCATAATGTTTGAACCCAAAAAGCTTTCCAGATACCCTTCTAGCTTTAATGCCTTCTCATGCCAATCGTGGGTCTCCAGACATGGGTCAACCAATTTGCTGGCATGCCGCTCTTCCATTTCCAATACTCATTTCCAGCATTCATAACCCTGACATCAGAGGCTGCTCCTGTGCGGTCCACCATCTTACTATGAGGGTTCCTTCACATGAGTGTATGCACAATTGTGATTCAGCACAACGTATTTGCACTATGAATGAATCTTGTTTGTGTGCATATCGGTATATTCTGCAACACTTTTCATGCCCGCATGGTGTTATGTGCACGAGACACAATCATGCCCCGATCGAAATGGCTATTTAGCCTAATGAGTTCCAGACAGGGGCGTAATTATAGAGGGTGGAGGGGATGCGGTTGCACCCGGGCCCAGGAGCCTTAGGAGGCCCATAAGGCCTCTCTTCTCCATATAGGGAGCCCAGTACTATGAATAAAGCATTATAGGTGGGGGCCCTGTTACAGGTTTTGCATTGGGGCCCAGAAGCTTCAAGTTATGTCTCTGTGCAGCATGGTTTAGGTATGGGTACGGGTATAGATACAATAGAGGGGGGGCCCCAGCTCACGTTTTGCATCAGGGCCCCTGAGCCTTTAGTTACGCCCCTGGTTCCAGATGTGTTCGTTTTATCACAGAATTGTGCAGCCCACCGTGTATCTTGTTGCGCATTGCACACATATTTACACACAAAGTAGAGCATGTTTTTTTCCGCATTGGGGGTGATTGTGATCCCATTCAAATCAATGGGTTCTATTCTCTGCATGTTGCACATGCAAATACACACACAAATAGACCCATGTTAAAAAGCCCTGACTGTAAGAACAAGCCTTTCTAGCACCCATATACGTGACATCAGTACTGAGGCTGCATACACTGAAGCAGCCAGAAGAACCCCTGGGAAGTGGAGCTGATGGCATATCCTAGCTAGCCAGGAAAACGTGAGGTGGTGGCATCACTGGACCAGTGGGACAATAAGGAGAATGGAGTGATTTCTGGAATACAAGTCAATTGCGAATTGTCTTCATTTGAGTAGGCTAGTTGGATGATGTTGAGTAGATTTCTCCCAAAAGACCCCTTTAACCCATTGTTTATGCCAACAGAAAATATTTGTGGCAAGACAAAGGGGGTGCAGCTTGTTCTACAGATATGTCATAGATGCCACAGCATGGGACTTGAAATATTGAGCTTGGTGGGAAAGCCCCATTTACACTTGATATTGACACTACAAAGGGCAAATGTAACCAAAGAGAACTGTCTACAAAGTCGTTGGAGAAAAATGAGGAAACCTCATATAGCATTGCTTGGGGTTGGTAGGGTACCTCTTCGCCTTCCTTCATTTAGGAACTTCTCCTTGGTTTGATAAAAATGGATTTGACTCAGAACATCCCAGATAGCAGACTACGGTATGGAGCAAGCTTTAGGAATCCTATGTGGTCTATCACTGGTGTATTCCAATGGAGAAAGGGATGGAAGTAGTATTTGAAAAAGTTGAAGTAGGGAATGAGGGAAATCGGCTGCGGACGCAGATTCCAGGATCCTTTGAAATTTTATATTATTTCTCCGTGATCTATCCTCAAGATTTATTATTTTTTACCATAAGCGGGTGACCTCTTCCTCCAGGAAAATATGAGCATCCACTAACTCGTATGCAGAGGGATATTCGCCCATAGTTTTCCATGTTTAGATCTTAAGCCGTAAAGGTATGGGATTCTTTTTAGAGGAAGATTCCTTAAAGCTAGGCCCGTAAGGAGCCAGGAACACCTTTTTAGTGACTTCTCTGGAAGTGGAGTTATGTTCCATGGTTTCAGTAGAGGAGCATCCAGTAGAAGATCTCAGTGGAAGAGGACAGTGTTCCTGCGATGTTGTTGCTATTTGATCGGTGGGGGTTATATCCATGGGGGTCTGTGTCTCCATTAAAGCCTTGAGGGCCAGTAGGAAACAAAATCTGTGAGCTTTCTATCGGCTGTGGATTTAGTATGTTTTCGGCCTTTTTTTTACCGGTAATATCAAGTTCTATGGGAAATGCTAATGCTTCTGATAATGACAATAGAAAGTAGTTATCGCCAGTGAATTGTCCCCATGTGTCGGGAGTAAATGGGTCAAGAATGTCCACTGAACATACAAAAAAAATACTAAAAATTAATTTAAATGATCACTTTCTGAGCGCATTGAAGCTATAAAAGATCAAGAATAGAATTTTCAATCGACCATGACTTTGTGCGAGATTATGGTGTTGATATAGGTAATGTAGTGTCCCAGAACATCCTGGTCCCTTCCATAATTGTCATACACGTATTGCCTTATGTGGATGCACTGTGCAAAGCTGTTATGTCTATTTTCTGTATGTGTGTTGCACAGCTGCAGCGTCTGAAGGGTTAACTCCCTTAAAATCATTGTCTGTCAGCTCTGCTGCTGCTGAATGTATCTATCTTACAGTGTCATGTGGTACAAGTGAGGTGATAAAAGTGAGTGTCTGAGAGCGGAAAGGGGTCTTCTGCAATCTGTGTTGGAGCAGGGTTCCATCTTACCTGCTGCTCGGAGCTAACACAGAGCCGCATGGGAGCACCGTCAGCTTTCATGTTGGTGAAGATGGAGGAAGAGCAACGACTACCCGTAGTGCATGTAGAGTAGATGTAACAGGAGCCAGTCCAATACAGAGAGAGAGAGAAAGAGCGCACAACCCCCAACATCCTACCTCACGCAAACCAGGTACCCGTTCACACTACAGGCATTATTTTGTGGCCGTCCGCCAGTAGGATCATCACACAGAGGTACGTGATTGTGACACCCATGTGGAAAATGTGCAGGTTGCATCTAGGCTAAGCCTTCTTTTAAGTGAATTCTTGCCAGAGAGTATGGGGAGAGATTTTTGTTTGTTGGCTTTTTTGCGTATCACGCGGCGGAAATCCGCGGCGTTGCCCCACAGCTATTAGGTTCTATTGAACCTAATAGCGCAATACTCACGGTGCGGAATTCCACCATGGAATTCCACCCCGTGAAAGCACCCGTAATCACCCGTGGTATCTTCTATTTGCCGCGGGCGTACACGTGGACGGCTCCATTGCAATCAATGGAAGCCGTCCGTCATGCTATCTTCCACTGTAGCACAGTGTGAAAACGCTTCCTTGCCCACCGCTGGCCGCGTCATATGACGTGGTCGACGTGTCATGTGACACTGTGGGCGTGTCAAATGATCTGGCCGGCGCGTCATGTGACGCTGTGGGCGTGTCATATGACGCGGCTGGTGCGTCATGCGCTCTAATGCGCATGCGCGCCGGAGCGTCATGCAGGACGTCGGACGGCTGATCCAGAGGTAAGTATTGGGTTTCTGGGGGAAGCTCCGTGACGGACTCCGCTGCGGAATTCCGCTTGCGGAGTCCGTCACGGCCGTGGGCACTAGGCCTAGCGGTGTGGGAACGGTGGCGTCACGACGTGGTATATATATATATATATATATATATATATATATATATATATAGACTTCCATAAATATTCCCCCGTGTTACCACTCAGCTACACCGTGAAAAGGACTAGGCGTCCGGCCATACCCACGGTAAATGGGCTTGCAGCAGAGGGGTTTTATAGTCCGCCCTAGACCTGTTGCAGTAACAGGCCACATTTAACGCAACAGATATTCCACACAGGCAGCCGCCATTTGTTGTTCCGTGCAGATTGTTATTGTGATGCTTAAAATGTCCAATAAGAGTAATGCGCAAAAACGATCGACAATAATGAGGATAGACAGTATAGTGCCTGGTGCTCCCAATATTACTCTGAACTACTGGGGAGAGAGTTCCCTTGTCTGCTGGGGAGAGTAGTCCCCTGCTTCTCTTTTTTCTTCACCCATTGCAGGGCCAGGGGGTCTAGATGTTGTGCTGCAGTGCACCAAAGGTACTCTCCCAAATGCCTGCAGGTTCCTCCACCGGGCTTACCCACCACTATTCCCACTCAGAATCCAGCACTCAGCACTAGGGAGAAGTGGGAGCACAGGAGATCGGCAGGTGTCCGGCCGCAAGGCGCAGTCCCTGTTCCTCTGTAGACTCAAGAGCGCGACTAGAAGGCAGTCGGCGGAATCAAGGCCATGTATGAGTAGGTGAACAAGCAGGAGCCCCATGATGATCCAAGGCATGATGCCCAGGCCCCACCTCAAGCAAAGTAAGCTAAGGTGACAGGCGGGAGTTTCCCCTGCCCAGAGTCTTGATACCTCGGGGTGCTGAGGAGCTGGTCTGGAATAATGTCTGAAAAGAAGAGTTCATCAATTCATGCTGCTTGCACCAAATTCAGACCTCCCATCGGCACAGTGCAACAGAAATCTGGATTCATCTGACCAAAAGATGTTTCTACACAGCTCAGTGATCCAGGTTTTGCTCTCTGTTGTCCACTGGAGGCTTGTTTGTCTGTTTCTCGTAGACAGTAATGATGTCGGTCATCTACTGTTACAGTCGATGCGTGCTAAGGAGCGAGGAGTTGTTCATTCAGTTGAAACACCAGTGTTGTATTTGGCTGTCATTTTCTTGACCGTGCACCGCCTGTTCTTCAGAATGATTCTTGACATCCTCTTCTGACCCCTTTCACACACAAATTGTTTACATCCACAGGATCCCCTTTGCCTGGATGCTTTTATACTCTCCACAACGCTGCACCAGAAAACCCGACAAGGTTGGAAGTATATAAAATCCTGGCTAGTCTATCACCAATGACCAGGCCTTGTTGGAAGTCGCTCTGATCACTGGATTTTCCCATCTAATATGGATTCACACTGAAACTGAATCTCGCAAAACTTGCCACGTGATTTTATGCTGCACTCCGGGGTCATGGGGGGAATAGGGAAGCTTCAATTATGAAGGGGGTGCTGTCCCTAAAAACGTTGGCCATTCAGTGCAGACGCAAAAATAGTGGTTCTCAAGTCCAGGGTGGACATTCACGATCTAGTTTGTAAAGGCATTCCCTACATCTTCAGTATGAAATAATCTGAGCACTGCTGCAGTTTGTTGCCTACATTTATATTTATAGTTCCAAATTTTAGACAGCGGCTCCTAAAAAACATACATGCCATTTTTTTTCATCCACGTCTACAGACAGACGCGGACACTTCGGCGAATGAGACCACAGACTGGTTTTCTACAGCTCAAGGAACACCCAAACTAGTGCAAGCGTACAAGCAGCATGTAATAAATTCTTGGTGTAACATCATCTGTCTTGATTAGGGACATAATACGCCACATCCGAGAATAACAAATCTGTTTTTTGTTAGAATTGTTCTATTTCCATCTGGACAGATTAAATGTTTCATCATTAGGGGTAAGGATGAGGCGCGGACCGAGCTGCTTTGTGTGAGAGTCATTTTTGGAGTGAGGGTCAGGGTGTTGGGAGAGATACCCAGGAGGGGGTGCTGAGGGAACGGTTGGGGGGGATGCCATGCGGTCTTTGGCAAAGCTGTTGAGGTGAGACTATACACGTGAAGAGGGGCTGGTAGAGCACAGCGGCTGTAACTGTGAGGATAACAGCGGGCGAAATCTCTGTAGCTTCTTACTATCACAACCATACCGAGAACGAGGTTAATTAGGACACCAAAAGGATATTACCGCATAAAGATAGACGGGCATTGAGAAAAGAGTAGACTCATTTTATGAGGGGGTAGCATAGGATTAGATAACATTCAATGACTGATCGAAAAACAGCCTTTCACAAAAAAATGCATAAATGACTTTGCTTTCCTTGTGCAATTTCATTTTAACATTTGATTATAATAATCAAGCTTAATCTTCATTTTTCTTCCTTTTTGGTGCATAGCAGGTCATTTTCACTGTTTGCGGCCACCACTAGATGGAGCTTCTGAGCTTAATGTGTTATTATTCCATTCAGTGTATGCACAGTATGCAGTAAGCTCCCTCTAGTGGTGGCTGCAGGAAGACAGCATTTTATCTTTTACATCTATGCGTATGAAGGTAATTTGGCACCCTATATCACGATCACTATAAAGATACTGTACAGATCATTGAAGGATGGCGAGTACATCTGCAGCGCAGATTACAAAGGGTGTTACGTCAGTATATTGAAGCGTTAAACGGTACAAAATTTTTAACTTACACAATCAGTAAACTTTTGAGATTTTCATGTGATGTGTTAAATGTCAATTTAAAGTTTGCTGTATCATGGAATGCAACATATTAAAAGGGTTAGGACAAAATTGACTTGTATTATCTATCTATAGGATAGGTGATAAAAGTCTTATTGGTGGGGGGCTCACTGCTGATACCCCTACCAATCCCAAGAAAAGAGGTTTTGTGTTGCCCTCTCTTACTCACTGCGAGCTCACTGAAGTGGTCATCGCACATGTGCGGCAGTACCCTATATATATTCAGTGAGGCTGCCGGAGATAGCTGAGCTCTTGGAATTGGTTATTTCTGTCAGCCCCATTGAAATGAATGAAGCAGCACGATGCACGCATGACCAATGCTCTATTCAGTTTCCTCCTCACTGCAAGGGGAGCAGTGAGCCCATAGTGAGGAAGAGAGGAGGACAAGGGACCCCTGTTCTCAGGATCAGTGGGGGTCTCAGCGGTGAGACCCCCACTGACCAGACTTTTATTACCTATCCTGTGGATAGGTGATAAAAGTCAATTTTGGGATAACTTCTTGAAATGTCGAGTTAACCCATACCCAACATCAAGTGACAAGAGTTTGTATGGAGCGGCTTCAGGAGCTGAGTCCACTCCATAAACTGTATTATACAGTTGATATCTGGCTGCCGTTTAAGCCCTTGGATAGCTTGGCCAATGCTGACCATGGCATCTAGGTGGTTAGACAGACAAAGGGTGCTACCTCTGCTCCCTGCTCTTCCCTCCTGCACAATGTGATCATAGGGTGCCAAGTAGCTGTCACGGCAGCTGGTGTCCTAGGTCTGTTATAGTGGTACAACTATGTACCACTATAACAATGGCAAGAATGCTTGCTGATTGCCACCGGCACTAAGGGTGCTCAACCTGACTGCTAAATAGTAGGAGTAATTATGCACGGAAGGCAAGACAACTTCCAAAAGAGTAGAGAGTAAGCAGGGTCCAACCACTAGGGTTCATGGCTATGCAGAAAAACAACTTTAAAGTGACCCTCTGGTTTCAAGACAAAATTCTGTCCCAGGACAGGAGCAGCAAGAAAGGGGGGGAAGGGGTTCCTAGATTTGTTCTCCTCTGCTATCCCTTTGATCTGCTTGCTTCAGAACCTGTTTTCTGACATCCAAGATGGCTGCAGCAATTTTATAACTACCTACTGCACACTGGGCACTGCTCTCTGATTGACCAGAGCTGCATATGTGATCAGCACTGGCCAATCAGAGAGCTGGTATTGGTTTAACACTGCCAATCGATCATGGGGATTGGGTAATTTCGCATTACAAAGTAAGTTTTTTTTATTTCTTTCATTTCGTAAAAAGTTTATTATTTTTTAAAAGTAGTATAACATAACAAAAACTATAAATTTGATATTGCCGTAATCGTACTGATGTGTAGAATAAAGTCAACATGTCATTATTACTACACAATGAACATTGTACAAACAAAGCTCAAAAACAATGGCAGTATTGTATTTTTTTCACTTCTACCCCATTGGCACATTTTTTACATTTTTGCAGTAAACTATATGGTGCATTAAATGATACTGTGAAAAATACAACACGATCCGAAATAGCTTGTCCCGACGCTGCCCACCTGCTTCTGGGGCTGCGCTCAGGTGCTACTGTCAGACATGCGCTGCACCCCTCACTTGTCCATTAGAGTTTTTCCGGTGATCTCCAATGGTATTGGTAGCATGGAGCCTCTGGGAATAGCTTACATAGGATCGGGGAGCCAACATGTATGCTTTAAGTAACAAACGTTAATGAAACATATAAAGAAAACAGATAAACAGTTAAAGTCCTCTTTCGGGGTCACTAACGACTGTGGTGCTGTCGAATATTGCTGAGGACCCGCATTGGCATTGTTCCACTAAAAGTCCAGTACCCATATATTGGACTTACCTGGTTACTGGGGCTAAAAATCTTGGTTTTCTCAAACCAACAGTTGCTGTTTAGAGGAAGGGAGGAAATTAAGAAACAGCAGTCTCTGTAGCTTCTCCGAAACAGAGTCTCTTCTCTCTGAGGAGCCCAAACTTGTGGGGCAGCCATTGCTCCCCATAGTGTTGCACAGGAGAGCTACTTTCTCCACAGCATAGCTGCACACACAACTTGCTTCCTATCTCTTTTCTGCTCAGAGACCTGCTCCTTCTTCTCTCCCTTTGTTTATAAGAAGCAGCAGTCTCTGGAGCTTCTCCTTAACAGAGTCTCTTCTCTCTGATGAGTCGAAACCTGTAGGGCAATCATTGCTTCCCATAGTGTTGCACAGGAGAGCTACTCTCTCCCCAGCATAGCTGCACACATCAACTTACTTACTGTCTCTTTTCTGCTCAGAGACCTGCTTCTCCTTCCCTCCCTTTGTCTATGAGAAGCAGCAGTCTCTAGAGCTTCTCCTAAACAGAGTCTCTTTTCTCTGAGGAGCCCAAGCCTGTAGGTCAGTCATTGCTCACCATAGTGTTGTACAGGAGAGCTACTCTCTCCACAGCATAGCTGCACACATCAACTTACTTCCTGTCTCTTTTCTGCTCAGAGACCTGCTTCTCCTTCCCTCCCTATGTTTATGAGAAGCACCAGTCTCTGGAGCTTCTCCTAAACAGAGTCCCTTCTCTCCGAGGAGTCCAATCCTTTAGGGCAGTCATTCCTCCCCATAGTATTGTGCAGGAGAGCTACTCTCCCCACAGCATAGCTGCACACACAACCTACTTCCCATCTCTTTTCTGCTCAGAGACCTGCACCTCTTTCCTTCCCTTTGTTTAGGAGAAACTACAGTCTCTGGAGCTTCTCCTAAACAGAGTCCCATCACTCTGAGGAGTCCAATCCTGTAGGGCAGTCATCGCTCCCCATAAAACTGCGCAGGGGAGCTACTCCCTCCACAGCATAGCTGCACACTCAACTTACTTCCTGTCTCTTTTCTGCTCAGAGACCTACTCCTCCTTCCCTCCCTCTCTTGAAGTCACCGTTTTATACTACACAGTAAAAACTTGACATAAACAATAAAATAGTTACAGTAACAATAGAGCTCATTACATTTCTAATAAAATGCGCGTCAATATGGCAGCATCTCTTGTTCCAGCCAAAGGATATTTATTTTTATGAATTCATGACGAGGATAAATCTGAGCCAGCCGGCGTTATTAAGAATGAGCCATAGCAACTAAATGTCTTCTAGATTCGTCTCTGACACCAATGGACAAAGCCATAATTTAATGTTGCGCTGTACGCAGTTAGTACACGTCAGGCTTAACCTCAGTCTCCAATCTTGCCTTGCAAGTCCCTCTCGGAGGACCTGTTTATCACAGATACTAATACGCTGTCATTTGTGGAGCCATGCTACTCACCCTATCGGTGTCCGCTCTATGATTAACCTTGGCCATTACACAGATGATGCAAGCGTCATAAAAACGATGCTTCTGCCTGGACCGGCCAACTCAGTGATTGTCTTCGATGATGAGCGGCGGAATATTCAGTGCGGTGCCAGCTAATAATTATATCCCCACAGTGAACCTAAGCAATAAAAAAAGGGAGAAAAAGCAGTTAGCCGTAATTGATGAGATTATGCTCATGTGTGGCGCTCTACTCTGCATGCGTGATGATATTCTATGCACAAGCATTAATATTTGACGACTTTTGCATAAAATATTGATGCTGTCTTTTTTTCCCTCACTTTATTTAAATATACAAATTTTGCAACATTTATATAGCAGGCTAAGGTAATAAAAGGATAATAGGCTACATGCTTGCATCCAGTATTACCAGAGAGTTATACATATTTTAAAAGTCTTTTAAAGGAGGCGTTTTTAAAGGGATTTTGAAAAAAAAATACTTTCGCGTTGTTTTGCTTTTGCACATTTTTGAGATTGGTTCCAATCAAAGTGATTGCTCTGGGTAAGTCCTGCTATAAAGAGGACAGTCAATGCAGCTGGAGAAGGAATGGAAGGACTCGCTCATCTCCACCAGATCTCAATCAAAACTTAAGTGGAGCCAGAAAAAAAATCCGCTTCAGCAATGGATCAACGTCCATAGAAAAATCAAGATTTCCAGCACTTCCCATAAAAAAATAAAACTTCTCATTTATTGCATGATGATTAAAAGCAACATCAAGAGGGGCAAAAGGTAAAAACCGAGGAGAGCTAGTGGCGCATTTTGAGCCTACAAAGCTTGGCTCATATTCATAGTTTGGACCCATAGCGTAAATATATAACACTCGCTGATATACCCGGCTTCGCCCGAGTTAATTTGGTACTGGTGTTTATCTGGTGTTCACACGGAAAATCTTATAAAATGTCGTGGTTACTTTAGATAAATGCGTTTTGTTTTGCTGAGAAGATAACTGTCTCATATATTGCGGGGTACAGATATGTTATTAGTTACATAACATAGGAATGGTCATGCCAAATTTCAAGTTGGTGCAGTACAGATGTGTGTTATTAGTTACATTACATAGGGGGTCACTTACTTTTATGCATAGGATTGAATAATCAAGTTGCAACCCTTTAAATTTCCAATATTTAGTACGCAAAGAATGGTCGTGGCAAATTTCACATTTATGCGGTAAAAATTTGTGTAATTATTTGTTGCATCAGGAAGTGGGAGAATTAGATTCTGTACGTAAAATTTGGACGCTAATTCTTTTGTGCTTAGAATTGAATAATCGAGTTGGGACCCATTAACTTTTCCTATTTATGACATAATCAATGCTCGTGCCAAATTTCAAGTTTCTATGACATCGGGAAGTGAGAGAATTAGATTACGTACGTAAAATTTTAACCCTAATTCTTTTGTGCTTAGAATTGAATAATTGAGTTGGGACCTATTAACTTTTCCTTTTTATGACATAATCAATGCTCGTGCCAAATTTCAAGTTTCTATGACATCGGGAAGTGAGAGAATTAGATTACGTATGTAAAATTTTAACGCTAATTCTTTTGTGCTAGAATTGAATAATCGAATTGGGACCCATTAGCTTTTCCTATTTTGGACATAATCTATGCTTGTGCCAAATTTCATGTTTCTACGACATCGGGAAGTTGGAGAATTAGTGGCGAGTCAGTCAGTGAGTCAGTCAGTCAGTGAGTCGGTCAGTGAGTCAGTCAGTCAGTCAGTGAGGGCTTTCGTCTTTATATATATATAGATTCAGGCATCATTCACACGAGCATTATTACGCGGCTATTTAGCCACAATAAAACGCACCGTTAAAACGTCAAATCGGTGACTGTTTTAGGTCACTGATTTTACACGCTACGTCAAAAGATAGGTCTTGACCTATCTTTCGACGAAAAACGCTGGAAGCTGAAAAATGGGAGGGGGAGAGAGTTTACCTGCGTGCAGCACTCAGGAAAGAAGACAGCTGGCTCTATTTAAGCATTAGCAGTCATTACGAGGATTTCTGCCGATTGATGTATTTTTCACGCGATACATCCGACAAAGCGCAAATACACCTCGAGACTCGATTGCAGCTATTCTCCATTGTTGCTCATGTAAATGAGGCCTTAAAGCAATACATACCCCTTCTTACATCTGAAGCCTAATTACAACATGGGGCCATATCACTTGATCGGTATTAACCATTTAAGAGCCATCACATAGTAGCTATAATCAAAAATAGTTCTCAAACATGGAATGAACCGCCAAAATATTCCACAATCGGTATATAAATACACATACAGTATATTTCCATGGCTACCTAAATACACAGTTCACCGTGACTCATCAGACCACAGTACATGTTGCCAGTTGCCTAGGGACTAGTTAACAAGCTCAATAGCCCAGGTGAGGCATTGCATGGTGTAGTGGGTGCTCTAGTGGGTCTTCTGCTCCCATATCCCATGGAAGCTAAAGAACGCTGCATCTACCTGTAAGGGGCTACCCACAAGGGTTAACTATGCCTCTATGATGTCACCAGCCAGAGGCATAGAGGATAGTGGATAGGGGTAAGTCTATGCCTTCACAAGGTCTAATTCACCAGCATTTCTGCAGGATATAAGAGACTTGGTAGCGGTGTCACCAGAAGAGACCTGGAAGTTTGAGCTGCTACAGAGGCTGAGAAGGAGCACCATTTTTGTGCTCGGTCTGATTTGTTGAGCAACCACAGAGCTCAGGACACCGTCCCAGATAATTGTGGAACCCAACATTTGTGACAGAGGAACTCTGTATGTGCTGTATGGAGTCCACTGGTGTCATGGAGCATTGAAGGTGACGCAGCCTACAGTAAGAGATACAAGTTCAAGAACAAACAGGATCTGTAACAGTGGTCTGAGTAATCAAAGATTGACTAGGAAGTATCTGGATAATGCTTTATTTCACTTGTACTCTACAAACCGTAAGTGAGGTCAACCTCCATTAAAATAGTAGGTGTGCACTGAGTCAGTGTAACAGGCCTATTATATTAGTCTATATCCTGATCTAGCAATGTTAACACATGCTGCATTAGTACGCCAGTCTATTTATGAGTCGCGCCAAGCTCCTGTCAACTGCGCTACCTTAATTGCATAGCATGGCCACTGCCATTCACTGTGAATGGCAGTGGCCATGCTACATAATTAGGATAGCATGGCTGACAGGAACTCAGTGGTCTGCTCTATAGATGTAGTGTGCCAAACATCCTCTTTGGCACTGCTAAATCTGTAGCTATTATTTCTAAAAAGGACATTGCTCGCAGGTCATCGACTGAGGACTTACAAGCTATAGTAGGAGGGACGCTGAGTTTGGTTTATTATACTGATAGCCATGGAACCTTTTCTCATCGGTAATGGGACTTATGACCTGTCCACTATACATTTACATGTTATAGAGCATATCTTTGTGAAGGAACGTTAATATTGTTTTCGTATTGCTGTGCAAATTTTAGTAATAGAACCGAATTGGTGCAGACCGCATTACCAGCTATGGTCATTAAGCCCCCGCGGGTGGCCAATGAGCTGTCCACTATGGACAGCAATGACATATTCCCGATACACTTGTGACACTGTAGATCAAGGAACATTAAATGCCCCCACAACTTCATAAATAGAATGTCCATCTGTCTGGCATCCACTATCCTGCCTCATCTGAATTCGGAAAATCCACATCGCGTTGCCATGAGCATGCTGGCCAGTGTTCAACCTCACTCACAAGGTAACACATCACAACTTTTCCAATGGGTATTCCCAAGCCATTACTTGACATTAACGCAGCTTTATAATCAGCTTATATACCGCTATGCCATGCCTTTCAACATGCCAGTGTATTTGGCTATTATATAATTGGTCCATGGTCTGACCAACACAACCCCTTTTTGGGGTATAGGCCGAGGGATTTCTGGTGGGTTCCTGTTGTCAGGCCTTGTACTTGTATTAGTGGCAGTTTCTTCATTACTCATCTTCACAGCCGTCTCCCCTTCCTTCTTGATATTGGGCCAAGAAGGTGCCTCTTGGTGCTGGGCCAAGAACTGTGTCCATCCGCACAGATTGCAGCAGAGGTTTCAATATAAAAACTTGGACAAACTCTTATGGTTCATGCTTGAAACTTGAACCGGATTTCTTAATATGCAATAATGCAAGTGTCTTTCGAGGTAGTTTCAGATTTTATAGCCTAACACTCATTACCGTATCCTGTGTATTGAGACAGGCTTCTGGCAATGGGGTGCTGAGGGACTCAAGGCAACAGGAACTCCACTCTTGTCTGAATTTCATGCTCCGGTAAATAGGCTCTCTCGGCAACACACTGCTTCTTCGTTGTCGTAAAGACTCGAGTCTATCAAACACTACTATGTGTTTCCATGGAGCGTCTCTCTCAAAGGTTTTCTAGGCAAGAACATCTTTTACCGATTGCACAACAGAAGCTGTGCCCCACCTCTTTTGGCTTCCAGTTACTCAGCAACTTTATCATGGATTAAAGGAACAGTTACTTACATATCTAGCCTAAAACATTTGGTATTAAAATTGTAATGAAGCAGAGAATACTAAAAAGGCAAGGACGCCCGTTATAGTTAGGGCATACTATATATCTATATGTCTTACAGAGGCACTAGAAGGTTTTTTCCTAATTCCTATTTCTTCTAAGGTAGAATATTGTGGCACATACAAAGCCTATAAGCCATAGTTCGGTAGAATATGGTGGCACATACAATGCCTACAAGCCATAGTTTGGTAGAATATGGTGGCACATACAATGCCTATAAGCCATAGTTCAGTAGAATATGGTGGCGCATACAATGCCTACAAGCCATAGTTCAGTAGAATATGGTGGCGCATACAATGCCTACAAGCCATAGTTTGGTAGAATATGGTGGCACATACAATGCCTACAAGCCATAGTTCAGTAGAATATGGTGGCGCATACAATGCCTTTAAACCATAGTTCAGTAGAATATGGTGGCACATACAATGCCTATAAGCCATAGTTTGGTAGAATATGGTGGCACATACAATGCCTACAAGCCATAGTTCAGTAGAATATGGTGGCGCATACAATGCCTTTAAACCATAGTTCAGTAGAATATGGTGGCACATACAATGCCTATAAGCCATAGTTTGGTAGAATATGGTGGCACATGCAATGCCTACAAGCAATAGTTCAGTAGAATATGGTGGCACATACAATGCCTACAAGCAATAGTTCAGTAGAATATGGTGGCACATACAATGCCTATAAGCCATAGTTTGGTAGAATATGGTGGCACATACAATGCCTATAAGCCATAGTTCAGTAGAATATGGTGGCACATACAATGCCTACAAGCAATAGTTCAGTAGAATATGGTGGCACATACAATGCCTATAAGCCATAGTTCAGTAGAATATGGTGGCACATACAATGCCTACAAGCCATAGTTCAGTAGAATATGGTGCCGCATACAATGCCTACAAGCCATAGTTCAGTAGAATATGGTGGCACATACAATGCCAACAAGCCATAGTTCGGTAGAATATGGTGGCGCATACAAAGGCTATAAGCCATAGTTCAGGAGAATATGGTGGCGCATACAAAGGCTATAAGTCATAGTTCAGGAGAATATGGTGGCGCATACAATGCCTATAAGCCATAGTTCAGGAGAATATGGTGGCGCATACAAAGGCTATAAGCCATAGTTCAGAGGAATATGGTGGCACAGACAATGCCTATAAGCCATAGTTCGGTAGAATATGGTGGCACATACAATGCCTATAAGCCATAGTTTGGTAGAATATGGTGGCACATACAATGCCTATAAGCCATAGTTTGGTAGAATATGGTGGCACATACAATGCCTACAAGCCATAGTTCAGTAGAATATGGTGGCACATACAATGCCTATAAGCCATAGTTTGGTAGAATATGGTGGCACATACAATGCCTATAAGCCATAGTTTGGTAGAATATGGTGGCACATACAATGCCTACAAGCCATAGTTCAGTAGAATATGGTGGCACATACAATGCCTTTAAACCATAGTTCGGTAGAATATGGTGGCACATACAATGCCTACAAGCCATAGTTTGGTAGAATATGGTGGCACATACAATGCCTATAAGCCATAGTTCGGTAGAATATGGTGGCACATACAATGCCTATAAGCCATAGTTTGGTAGAATATGGTGGCACATACAATGCCTACAAGCCATAGTTCAGTAGAATATGGTGGCGCATACAATGCCTTTAAACCATAGTTCGGTAGAATATGGTGGCACATACAATGCCTACAAGCAATAGTTCAGTAGAATATGGTGGCACATACAATGCCTATAAGCCATAGTTCAGTAGAATATGGTGGCACATACAATGCCTACAAGCCATAGTTCAGTAGAATATGGTGGCGCATACAATGCCTATAAGCCATAGCTCAGTAGAATATGGTGGCACATACATTGCCTACAAGCCATAGTTCGGTAGAATATAGTGGCGCATACAAAGGCTATAGGTCATAGTTCCGGAGAATATGGTGGCACATACAATGCCTATAAGCCATAGTTCAGGAGAATATGGTGGCACATACAATGCCTATAAGCCATAGTTCGGTAGAATATGGTGGCACATACAATGCCTATAAGCCATAGTTCAGAGGAATATGGTGGCACAGACAATGCCTATAAGCCATAGTTCGGTAGAATATGGTGGCACATACAATGCCTACAAGCCATAGCTCAGTAGAATATGGCGGCACATACAATGCTTTTAACCCCATAATTCCGAGCTACAGTGACTCTATTATCTTCTGTCCAGGTTATGAGTACACAGCTCTTCCGTATGGTATGAGACAATTTGAGAACTACTCTGGCCATCAAATTGCCATCTAGTTCGTTGAATCATTTATGCATCTGTTGACCATCACTTTCGCATTTCCAAGCTATCGTCAATCCTTTTCATGTATCTTATCCATATGTTCGCTGTTATTCTGAGCTATTTTTCGTTTAATCGCTCTGCTTCCTGAGAGAACATTAAAGAAAAGCAGATGGAAATGGATGGAAAAGATCTGTTCACGTTGGCCATTTTGGACTGTCACGTTGACATAGTGTAACAGCAGGCACTTAATCATTGCACATATGGACAGTAGAATGATGGATGGAGGCTGCTGACAACATTGTTGGGTTCTGTTCACACAGCAGATTTCCTTGCAGCATTTAAATGACCCATTTGTATGAATGGGAATCTGTGCCGCCGTCGATATATTGGAATTTGCATCTGGGCAAAAAAGAAATTACATGTCACTTCTTGACGCAGAGTCCTCATCAGATTCTGCTGCCTGCAAATTAGCCCCATTGAAAGAGACTAATCTGTTCCATGGCTGCACTATCGGAAATGCAAAAGTGATCTGCTGCATGAGAAAAGTTTTTAAATTAAACATGTATTTTAAGAATCTGTTATTTCATTTACATTTTTGATAACCCGATCCATACAGATGTAGCAAACTTAAACCCAACGCTGATAACTTGCCACAACAAGTTATATTATAGGTTACAAACAAAAGTTTACATCCTGCCTGGGTGGCAGTTAACAAAATAGGATGTAAACTTATGTCCTCTGGATGGGACTGGCTCAGAAATGAGCCAGGGAAGCCACTGTAACAGCGGGGATCGGTGGGAACGCCGATCCCCTCTATTAAACCCTTACATGCCAAGATCAATGTAGATCGCGGCATGTAAAGGGTTCATAGAGGGAGCATGCTCCCTCTGTGATATCATCCGCCTTTCGCAATGTAATTGCGGAGGGCCAATGCATGCCATGGTAACAGGACGCCAGACAATGCCATTCAGGTCTGCTATGGGCTGTGATCGCTGTGATCGCTATCATATCGATCATAGCTTTTCTGGTTCAAGTCCCCTACAGGAAAATAAAAAGTGTAAAAAAAATAAATAAAGATAGTGTAAAAAAAACACTTAAAAAAACCTTTTTTGCGCACTTTCCGCTTTTGTATAATTTTTTTTTAATATTTACATATTTGGTATCATTGTATCCATATTGACCTGTGCAATGAATTGAACACACTATTTATCCTGCACAGCAAAAAAAGTTAAAAATAAACAACCTAAAAAACGGAAGCAAAACGCTTATTTCGTTCATTTTGCCTCCCAAAAAAATGCAATAAAAGTGATCAAAAAAGCCATATGCACCCCAACATGGAACTAATAAAAACTACAGCTTGTCACTCGGGAAAAAAAGCGCTCACAGAGCTCCGCCCATGGAAAAATAAAAAAATACGGGACTTTGAATGCAACAATGTAAAACAAAATAAGAATAAAAAAAAGGGGTTTTATTATGCAAAAGTAGAAAAAACCTAAAAAATAATTTGTTCTTGTTGGAATCATGCCAGCCCGCAAAAAAGAATTCATCATGGCATTTATTCTGCATGATTAATGGCGTAAAAAAAACAAAAATTGCAGAATTGATACATTTTCTCGCTGCCCTCCAAAATATTAACCCTTTCCAATCCACTGTCTGACCTCTGAAGACATTACGATTTAAGGCTGTACAGCTTCGATGTTGAAAGACGTCCGTCGGGGTTCTCTTACTGTATATTGCCAGCCTCTCTGCTGTCGGAGCCTATCCAATGTGTCACCTCATGCAGTACTGGCTTTAGCCAGCAGATAGTGCTGTTGTATAATGGCAGAAAAAGAGTAAGCCCCCTAGGAAAACCAGGATACAAATAGGATTGGAAAGGGTTAATAAGGGTTTTACAATACCTTATATGTATGCAAAAATTGTACCAATAAAAACTACAGCTCATCACACAAAAAAGCCCTTACATGGCCTTGTCGACAGAAAAATATAAAATTTATGGCTTTTGAAAAGTGGAGATGAATGTCGTCATTTCCTCATGGCCAAAATAGGCCATGTCCTTAAGGGGTTAAAGAAAAACACTAAAATCCTGTAGTTTCACACTGACCATTAAGTCTAATAGTCTGAAACTTTCTGAAAACTTCCCAGCAGTCGTCCCCTTATTTATCACCACCAGGATTACAATGAAAGTTGTCATCTATATATAGATAACACATGATCCAACTTTCACAATAGGTGATGGTCACAGCTCACCTCCTCCCCTTCCTTGCACAATTATCTCTACACAAAGTCACAGACCATGCCTAGAAGAGTCTCCCGTAGAAGTCAATACATCAGCTCCTGTTTATTGTACGAATAGCCAATGATTTCTGCTGTAAGGCATATACCTGCAGCTCCGGCAGCATGGCCATAGTCATATACAGACCACAGAATAAGAACATGTACAATCAGAAAACAAAAACAGAAAAATGGAAAATGTTTCACTGTCTTGTTTTAATTAATAAAAAATATAGGCGATACCATCATCCTAAACGCATGGACTTCTGACACGGTTTTCATTGAAATTTTGTGAGCATACGCAGTGGCGTAACTAAAGGCTCAGGGGCCCTGATGCAAAAGGTGAGCAGGGGCCCTCCCTCTATCTGTATCTGTACCCGTACCCATACCTAAACCATGCTGCACAGAGACATAACTTAAAGCTTCTGGGCCCCAATGCAAAACCTGTAACAGGGCCCCCAACTATAATGCTTTATTCATAGTACTGGGCTCCCTATATGGAGAAGAGAGGCCTTATGGGCCCCCTAAGGCTCCTGGGCCTGGGTGCAACCGCATCCCCTGCACCCTCTATAGTTACGCCCCTGAGCATACGCTTACCAATCACACACAATAACTTATAGGATAAGCCAATCAAACTCAGTTAGATAGAAATTGTCAAAGTATATGTCCGAGGGGAGGAGCAACGTTACTCCTTATGGAGAGCACCGCGAGGGTGTAGGGAGTTACATGGCCATGCAATTCCACCTGGGAAAAAAACTATGCAAATGAGTAATCCCAAGGCCAGCCATATTCATCCTTCTTTGCATTTTTGAATAGAACCTAATTAACACAAAAGCTTGAGTAAGGGCTGATGTTCTTTAAAGGGGTACTCCAGGCATTTATCATTGATGACGCATCTTCGTGATTGGTCATCAATACTTGATCGGCAGGGTTCCGCCCCTTCCTGCCAATCAGCTGATCCTCCAGCCCAGTGTCAATGCAGCAGGACCAGACATCCACATCAGTGGTCAGAACCGTAAGTGTCATAGATGGCTTCTTTCCAATGGACACTAAGGGGAGTGCAACCTTCCATTACACTTCTGGCTCCTCATTGAGGTCAGAGCTAGAAGTATAACAGGGGGCATTTCTCCCATTGACTTCAGTGGGAGAGAAGCCATCTATTACACTTCTGGCTTTAACCAACCATGTGGACGTCCAGCCCTGCTGCACGTACAGGATCAGTTGACCCCCGCCGATCAACTATTGATGACCTATCTGAGGACGCAGTGTCACACCCTTCCCCTTGATTTTTTTTAACCTGCCATATAGACTTCTATGGCAGCTTTCTACGTAAAATGGAATTGCTCGTGAGAAACACGCTCATGAGGTCGAACCCATTGGAATCAATGGGTTTGATTCATCACGCTTTGCGGGTGTGAGTTTCACGTGTACAAAAATGTGCGCAAACACGTTGGCCCGTTTAACCCCTTAAACCATATTATACTCCAGTTTTAGGCGTATTGGTAAATTTCTGGTTCTGTTCCAATCTAATTCAGGTCGAACTGAAATTTTTGATGAAATTCGATGAACCAGCCAAACTGAACTTCTCAAAAGTTTTGCTGCTTACTATTCTTGAACTTGACGGGGTCTCAGACTCTTGGCCCGTAACAGCTGCTATGGCTACTACAGCTAAAAAAAAAAAACGTGTTTCCTTCTCAAACCAAAAAGTTTTGTCCCTTCTGAGCTTCTAATCTATTGGTTAACTTTTTACTATTTTTCTAATGCATGAGAAGTGGCCATCCGGCCTGAGTGACCTAACAGAGAAACGACCTCCACTAATGAAAACGCCAATTTAACCCTTTCCAATCCACGGTCTGACGTCTAAAGACATTCTGATTGAAGCCTGTATGGCTCCGATGTCGGAAGACGTCCGGCAGGGTATTCTTACTGTATATTACTGGCCGCTCTGTTGTCGGGGGGGCCTCTCCAGTATGTCCCTTACCGCAGTACTGGCTCCATCCAGCAGATGGCGCCATTGTATAATGGCAAAAAGGGAAAGCCCCCTAGGAAACCCTGAATCCAAAATTGGATTGCAAAGGGTTAAAGCATCTAAGGAAGGCTAAGAAAAAAAACATGTTCAACTATAATATTTGGTCATATAGAGCAAACACGGGGAGCCTCTCATTATCTCCAGTATCTCTCTCCTATTGCCAAGGGGGTTCATTGCATAATAAGACTCTGATTCTAGAATTCCAGCATAATGCGAATATACAATCAGACTTTTTTTTTTTTTGTAATAATGTGTAAAAATGAATGAAACATTAAGAAAAAGAATACTATTAAAATAGCAATGAAACAAATGAAAATTGCCTCATCATCCCTCTAATAACTTCCCTGGAGCCTTTTCCAAATGCGAGCTAGTTGTTTATAATAGTCTCTGATTTCAAGGCCACCGTTCCGGCCCAAGGACCATTCATGTCACCGACACAGCGCCTGTCACTTGCGGTTCCGTCCTGAGTAGCAGATCCTCACAAAGTGAAGGTGCTCAGTGGAAAACCAGTCTAAAGCGTTTAATCTATTATTAATCACTTAGCAGAGGAATGATAGGACTCGGGGGAGCGCGAGATATAAATATTTATGACCTTGTTAGCAAATGCTTTTTAAAGAGACAGCGGGAATACGCTTTGTGTTTATAGTCCATGTCACTGTACATAGACTTCATGTCATGTCACGGATCAGGGATATTGTAAAGTGCTGCCGTTCATCATACATGTCAGGATCTCTAGCATCTGCCCATCGGAAGGGAAAAGTCATCAGAGATGTCGAGGGTTATGGCGTTACGGAATGATTTTATTACCACGCTGCTGTCGCTGGCCCTGAGATATGGTGACAGAATTGTACTGTATGCCATTTAAAATACCCCAAATATACCTATAGATCATAAAAAATGCAATTTGATGCTCAGTGGAGTATTTTGATATATAAGAGATACAGTTGAGGAAATCAATACTATTAAAGATGCATGGTACCCCGTTTTCCTGAAAATAAGACCTACCCTGAAAATAAGCCCTACCCTGATTTTAGGGGAGGCTAGAAATATAAGCCTTACCACAAAAATAAGCCTTAGCTGCATCATATTAAAAAAAGGGAATACATTGCCAGGTAATTCATAAATCCCGCCTCCACAACTCTACGGCTGTGATTGGTTCTTGAGTGCTGCTCAGTCAATCAATGCAGTGCTGGATGAACCAATCACAGCCATCGTATTGGTTCATCAAGTACTGTATTGATTGGTTTTCGAGTGCAGCTCAGCCAATCAGAGCCATCATTTTCTGGAGGCGGGATTTATGAATCCCGTAACCAGGAAGTGATGTTCTGTGGGTGGCCCAGGACTGCAGGACACGCTGGAGCTCCGGAGGGCAGTGGAAGGACCCAAACCAAGCCTGCTAGGTAAGTAAAATAAGACCTCTCCTGAATATAAGACCTAGCGCCTCTTTTGGGAGAAAAATTAATATAAGACAGGGTCTTAATTTGGGGAAATACTGTAGTTGGGAGTGCTGTCAGGGCCATCATCAGAAATATCTGGGCTCCATATGAGAAAATAGCCAGGCACCATGAACTCCATTTTTTGGCTATATTTTGAAATAAAGAGGATTGATCTGATCCACACTGGATGATCAATGCCTTAGGAGCAGCTGGTACATTACATCTTTTGATCAGTAACTCAGTACCATGTGATGGCCGCATCACAACCTGGTCTCAGATAACTTTCTGTTGTCTCCTCTGCACAGTAGAAGGCAACATTTGGCAGTCATGGGTAAATGTGGGGACTTGAGTAACTTTGCCCACATGATGATTGTTGGTGCCCAGAGTTGGGGTGCCAGTATTTTTTAAAACAGTTGCACTTGTTGGCTGTTCTCGAACAATGGTATCAAGAGAATGCCAAGAATGATTGAACCATGGGCAGACATCTTACAGAGAATCAGGCCACATGTGGTTAATCCTGGCAGCGAGCATCAGGAGGCACATCTGGTATCTCATTGACATGCCCGGTGAATGAACTGACCCAGCAGTATAATAGCAAGGAAGTTAGAGAAATTTCCCCAATGACCATATGGCATACTTTAATTTGAGTGGTGTTCAATAGCCGAAAACTGACAAGGGCGCCCTGATGACCCATCATTATCACAAACAGCGCATTGCACAGGTCCAGGAAAGACAAAAAAGGACCTTGGACACATGGTAGAAGGTCAACTGGAGTGATGAATTCCATTTCCTGCTGAACCTTATGGATGGCCAAGTCCAGGTACACCTTTAGGGTTTAACGAGCCAGTGTTGGCAGTGTCATGGCCTGTGGAGCATTTCCCTGGTATGGCTTAGGACCGTTGGTCATCATGCAACAATCCTTGAATGGTGAACACTACAGGGATCTGTTAGCTGAGCATCTGCACCCATATCTTCAGGAAGTCTTCCCTGACCACAGTGCCATATTTTAACAAGATAACACTCCACGTCTCTGAGCATGGATCTCTATGGAGTGGTTGGAGGAACACAACAATGAATTCTCCACATTGCCTTAGTCTTCAAACTCACTGGGCTGTAACCCCATTGAACACATTTGGGATATGCTAGAAAGGGATGTAAGATCTTCTCCCATGTATCCACAAAATGTGCATCAAGTAACAGAGCTGCTACACCAGGCATGGGTCGAGTTGATTATGGAGGATGTTTGCCACCTTGTGGAATCTGTTCCCCCAATGTTTGAAAGGTGAACCAACCTAAATTGGTGTTCCTAATTCAGTGATCATTTAGTGTATATACAGCCTCTCAAACCCATATTGTATGAAAATTGGGAAACAGAAGACTAATTGGGGCCTGTACATTTATCTTATGTGAAAACGGGCACCATATTGAGAACGCGTTTTGTCAATCATTGCCTATTTAATAAGGTCCTTTAACTTTATTAGTGAAATTTCATAGTTGCCATGTGGCAATGTGTGTTTGGGCTCCTCATTTGCCTGATGGCAGCCCTGACAAGGTCACCATTTTCTGTAACTCACTTACATCTGTTCTTGGAAAAGTTGCATAAGAACCAATGTGATTTTCAGTCTTCCTAATGGCAAATTTGGCAAATAATATAGCCCAGCTTCGATATTGCTGCAGTCTGAAAAACTAGAATTCAAACCCCTATCAGAGCTACAATGGCGGCTTTATTGGTTGTCATTGAACTTTCTCATCATGTTATCTAGTTATCTAGTCCCAATCAAGTGACTAAATAATGAAGGTGATGTGGCAGTCAGAAGAGCAAGACCATTGTGTCCACTGGTGGACGTTCTTAAGGATAGCTTACAGCTAAACAAGTTTGAAGAGGTCACCGATCGTCACCCTTCAATTTTAATAAGAAGAACAACAGCCTGTGAATAAAGTCACACCAAATGATATAAGTACAGCTGGATGATCACCAACTCAGCGATAGGTAGAAAAAGAGCAGGGAGGGTACCATCAAGCAATCTCGGAACTAGTTCACCACCCCTATCCAAATGAGGTGTCACCGGGGACCCTCTCTCTCTCTTTCACATAGCCAGCTCCACAGACATTTCTGAAGTATGGGTGAGGGCTTATCTCCGGAGCTCTCGCACCCTTAGCACACACAGCTTCTCGTTCAGCATCACTAATACAATAAAATGGCGCGCGCATTCCCACTCTTTCCTTGCACCTACTTAGAAACTTATTTCTTACAAGACTGCTTGGATACCTCACTCCCCTCTTCTTTACAATAATACTAGTAATTTTTAGGAAATTATAGTACCAGCATTTCTGGTGGCGCAATGGTGCTACATGGCACATGATCCCCACAGATCACACACACAGCTGTACTACATGGTACATCCATGCTGATCCCCAGACATCACCAGCTCAGCAGACTCCTGGATACAGTGATCAGCCCATCGTCATGCGATCCCTGACTCCACCCCCACAGGTGATCACATGATGGTGAAGTCATCACAGGTCCTGGTGGCTGCTGTCAGCTTATCCAGTATACAATACTTTCTACTAAACTACACAATGGCTCCTCCCACAGTAGTGACATCACCACAAGTCCTTCAGCCCACTGGATCTTTGTAGTTGTGGTAGGTCGGTGTCTTCTGTCAGGACCGCTGAGTTGTGTCTGAGATAATAACAGCTTAGTTGTATTTTCATTTTCTTATTTTTGTCCTCCCCTTGCAAGAGCCCTAACTTTGTTGTTCTTCTGTCGGTCAGGCTCTGTGTTTTATATATGTTGTAGGACCTGCGATGACGTCACCGGGGGCTAAGTGATGACATCATTAGGGGCCGAGCATAAGAAACACCCACACACAAACATATATACGTACGGTCGGTCAAGTGGTCGTTAGTAGTTTGAATATCAAATTTTAAAAACACATATCTTCGAATGACAATTAACAGAAGAGAACACTATAAGTCAAACAAACAGCTGTTTTAACCCCTTACAAACCGTAAAGTGGGCTGGGTACCTTAAATAACCCCGGAAGGGCTAGGATAGACTGGGGACTGGAAAACTGTGTTCGCCCACTGGCCCTTTAATAGGCAAGCTGAGTGAGTGCGAGTCCTTAACAGGTCCATGCAATGGCGGAAGGAATCATGTGGTGCCAGCTGTGGAAGTCAGAGGATGCCATGATAACGACCAGCCACACAGGCAGTGAGTGAAGTGCCGCCACCGGCCATCAGATAAGAAAGCGGCTAACCTCGATATGGTTTTTGGTCACAATGTCTGTGAAAATTGACTTACAGTAAAGGTCCACCGAGGTTTGGAGAAAGTTTTGGCTAAGCAGCTTGATCCCAAATTTCAGATTCATGGAATTTTTTTTTTCTTAGTTTTTTGCTGTTTTTTGATTTTTACTTTTTTTTTTTTAATTCTTCCTTAAATCTCAGTTTATACCTGACTTGAATGCCGGATGGAAATCCCCACCAGATGGAATTACCCTTTTGGAATAATAACCAGAAAACATTTAACTTCCATCTTGCAATAACACATCTACTGCAGTGAAATGAAGTTGTAAAAACTACAGGCAAAATAGGTTAATTTGCTTAATTTGTCCAGGCAAATATCCAGCAGAAGCTAACTGCGGGCACCCGAGATAAGAATGGAGTCATTTTATAATTGTTAATTGATAATATAAATTAAAACAATGATATTCGCCCGAGGAAGTCGAAATTAACCGGGCAAAGGGAGCGGGAAGGAGAGAAAATCGGGAAGATTGCACTGAGAAAATGACTAATCCCCCGATGCTGCTATTGGGGAGGATAAGAAAAGGAGCTTTGTTCTCTTCTTCCGAAAGGCTATAGAGGACATGGCTCTGTCCTGTAGAGTACCATGAAAAGAGAGGAAGCTTTGAACATCGCAATGTGTTATGCCACTATACCTTATAGTGCAAAGTATCTATTTGTATATATTTCATTATAACTATCTATATTGGCACATAAAGCTCCAGATGTGTGTCCCATGGAGATGAAGAAGAGGATTAAAAAAGACCAAAATGTAATCTGATAAACAGATACAAAATGTAGGCAATTCCATCACACAGGAAAAGGCTATGGTATTTATGAAGGCTCCTGTAGCAGGGGCGTAGCTAAAGGCTCATGGGCCCGAGTGCAAAAGTTTATTATGGGCCCTCCCAACTTCTCTTAACTTCTTAATATAGAGGCATAACTTGAAGCTCCTGGGCCCCAATGCAAAACCTGTAACAGGGCCCACTATAATGCTTTATTCATAGTACTGGGCTCCCTATATGGAGAAGAGAGGCCTTATGGGCCATAAGGCTCCTGGGCCCAGGTGCAACCGCATTCCCTATAGTTTCGCCAGTGCCTCCAACACTCTGCAAACTTAAAAAATGAGTAGGACTAAGAGGTAATTAAAGTGGTTTAATCACCCTCTAACACTCCACATTCTACCTTAGAAGCCTGCAGTGCCCGGTTAGCGTCCGCGTGTACCTGTATTTATCTGTATTGTGGATGGTCCGCACGGCTCGCCGTTGGACATGCGCAGTAGAGATTTTTTTTTTTTTAATCACTGCTTTTCCCACACCATCGCTAGGTGATGACGTGGAATCCATGACCCTTCCGCAATGTCAATTGCAGAAGGGCCGTGGGTCAGACAGCTTCTATTGACTTCAATGGAAGTCGTCCACGTGAAATCCGCGCAAAAATAAAACATGCTGCGATTTTTTTCCCCCGCAAACGGATACCACAATTGCTGTCCGCTCATGTGAGCTCCCCTTTGCCAGTCAGAGCCACAGGCAGGGAGAAGCAGAAGAGAGGCTGATAGACGAAGCTCAGTCCCCCTCTATGATGTGGCGGTGACTTGGCTAGCATGCCATCACCCTTGGATCCAACCCTCCTCCTCCCCAGAAAGCGTGGGAGATTTTGGCGCCATGAGCACCTATTATAGAAGGGCTTGAGCTGCGTCACAGCTCCAGACCCTGAGGCAGCGGCAGCAGATCTGGCTAGCCCGCATAGGATCATCACCACCAGCAGCAGATCATGGCAGGAGAGCAGCACTAGAAAGGGAGACCACTAAGGGACCCTGACGACCTGGGGGATGAAGAAGCCGTGCCAATGGAAGACCGGTTGCATTCCCAGGCTAAAGCACCTCACTGTGTGTGGGAGGAGAGGGAGTTTGCCTCCCTGCGTTGCCGGACACCACAGTGGCAACGGTGCAGAAGAACAGAGGCCATGAACATTTTGGAAGGTCCACAATCCGGAAACAGCCTGGACGAGGAGTGAAGCAAGAGCAGACCAGCAAAAAGTATTCAGAAAAGTGGGAGAGGACTAGTGCCTCCATTATCATGTAAAGCCCCTCGCCACAGTGGGAGTAAATGGACTAATGGGACAGAGATATTTCACCGTAATGTAGGATTGGCACCATAGGTTGTCAAGTTAATGCAAGACCTTGCAGCATGTAACAATGTTATGTCTACCACTATGGCCGTAGCGATGATGTTATGTAGCGGTTTCTCTGCAGTAATGAGAATTGACAAAAGATGCTGAAAGTTATGTTACGAAGTGATGGAGATGCCATGTGCCTTGCTGTTGCCAGGAGGAACTAAAGAGGAAGCAGAAACATGTATATCATCTATTTCAGGAGTTTCTGTCTAAATGTGGACTGCATATAATATTAAGAAACTTCGCAAAGAACTTGCTTCCCTTGTCCTTTACTGCAAGCGTTGTACAAGCATGCTGCTGCTGCATTCATCTTCAGTGGGACTGCCGAAGAAGCCAAGTGGCTGCCAGTAGGGTATTTCCGTTAGCCCTATTGAAATAAATAGAATACCGACAGTGGGTGAAGGAGGTATTCCTACAGTGATGAGAACAGTGGAACATGGGACCCCCATTCTCAGGATCAGTGGTGGTCTCAGCGGCGAGGTCCACACCAATTAGCAATTTATCTCCTTTCCAGTGGATAGGGGATGACTTGTAATTCTGATACAACCCCTTTAAATTATAGTTCTCTTCTTCCAGTGCTGTAATCATAATGCAGCCAGTTTCTTCTTAGCTCTCACCTCTCCTAGCAGTCCCTGCTGATTAAAGAGGACTCGTCTGTGTTACTAAATACTTGTATTCCCCATGAAACAATGATTCTGGAGTATCTTTCCGCACTGTGCCGTTCCTCGGTTACTCCTCCTAGAAACGTATGACTACATTGACAACTGCTTATTTCCATTCCCCTCAGCAAATAGGTCTGTCCCTACCCTATCTGACCCTGGCAACACTGATTAGACAGTGTCACAATATGTATTAACACCTTCCCACTGGAAACATCCAGTTGTCAATTTATTCACACATTCCCAGGAGGAATAACAGAGGAATGAGGCAACACAACATTCTAAAAAAAAAAGAAGCCAGCAGAATTTAGAAACTAGCTATACACTATCAGCAGCCATAATGAAGCAGTCAGAGACTGTACAGGGACAAGCGGACTTGCAACATCCAGTTGTCATCCGGCTTGTCACCAGACGCGCGCTTAATTGCTTATCTAAACATTTACTTATTGGCGTATTTTTTCGCCCAACCTCGCTAGTTTTTCGGTGCCGCAGGAAGGGATTTTTTTCTTTTTTTTTTACTTGTCATTGATCTACAAAGGTGGAGTGATGTGAACTGAAAACGGAATGAGGAGGCAGAAGGGCCAAGGAAGCGGAATAATATTTAATATGTGGTGGGCGCACACATCATCCAGTCGTGATTTGCATTCGATTACTCTGTAAGTAGCCGCGCGGGGCACAGGGGCAAAGTAGCTTAGAACAAAGATGATCAAAGTATCTGTGAAGTGTACACCGCTACGGAGAACGCGCAGAATTCTGACATTGTCTTAATGATACCCTCCCTCAATGTCACCGCGGAGAGGGATTACTCGTGCCGCAGAACTGTTGTCTTTAGGAGGGTTGAAAGAGGGCTGGAATGATTCTTTGTGACCTGCAGAGAGGAGCTTGAACACCACATCAAAAGGCATCAAACAGCCGGGGAAAAAATTAGGCCTCAAACCGTCTTTGTAAAATTACCATCCTTTCAATCTTTCAGCAAGGCTTTGATACCCTTCCAAGTTGTAAGTAGATCACATTCCCCCTCCTATGTGACGGGTGGGGGAATGCAGCCATATCATTAGATTGCACTTAGCTTTACTTAGACACCGTGCTGACAATATGCCTAGAGGTGCACCGAGGGCCCGCTCCCAATGCTGATACATTTATATCAATGACGGGAATGTAAAATAGCTTGGAACGCAAGACGGATCAAACGTCTATGTACAAGGGGTAGTAGAGCGAAGACACAACTGTTGTCCTTTTATATGGGAGGCAGGAAAGAATAGAGAAAGTTGGCTTCTACCTCTTTGTTTTTTTGTTTTTTTTTTGCCTTCCTCTGGATCAACATAGACTGAACTGGATGGACATGTGTCTATTTTCAGCCGAACATACCATTATGTTATTATGTATGCAGATTTGTGATGACGCACCAACAAATGCATATGATAGCTTCTTAGTAGAGATGAGCGAGCATACCCGCTAAGGACAATTACTCGATCGAGCATTGTCCTTAGCGAGTACCTGCCCGCTCGGAAGAAAAGGTTCGGGTGCCGGCGCGGGTGAGAGGTGAATTGCCCTTAGCGAGTATGCTCGCTCATTTCTACTTGGTGGACATTAGAGATGAGCGAGCATACTCGATAAGGACAGATACTCGAGCGAGTATTGACCTTACAGAGTACCTGCCTGCTCGCCCGCAAAGATTCGGGTGCCGACGGGAGCGCTGTGTTGCGGGAGTGAGCAAGAGGGAGCGGGGGGGGGGGGGGGGAGAGAGAGATCTCCCTCCCGCTCTCCCCCGCCGCTCCCCGCCAACACCCGAATCATTGCGGGCAAGCAGGCAGGTACTCAGTAAGGACGATACTCGCTCGAGTATCTGTCCTTACCGAGTACGCTCGCTCATCTCTAGCAGACATCCATCGCTTGGGATCTCAATTGATCATCTAGGCTGTTGTCAGTGCAGCGAGCTAAATGTCATCATTGCTGATCAGGGCCTGCAGAGTAGTAGCCCACTTCTCTTCCATTTAAATCAATGGGAGCGATGCCTCCTACTACACTTCTGGCTCCTCATTGCGATCAGAGCCATTGATTCCAATGGGAGTGAAGCCATCTAATAGACTTCTGGCCCTGACCAGCAATGATGACATCCGGCCAAACGAGCAGCTCATCGGCGGAGATCCTAGGTGGCTGATCAACTATTGATGAGCTATCCTGAGTATATGAGTCATTACCAGTGAAAATCCTTTTACAATGACCATCCGGTATATAATTCACAATGCGGGGGTGTCCATCCTTACCTTTTCTCTTGACTCGACGAATGGCAAGATGACTAGGTTTGGAAAAGAAAAATGAATTTGCATTACTTTGTTAGGAGATGTTTATGCTACAGATGTAGCAAATGTTAACTTGACATTAACCAATTATGATAACTCAATTACAATGTGCTACAGTGCTGTAAATCAAGTTATTACAATGCGCCAGTCATGTAAACGATTGCTACATCTCTTTGTGTGTCTGTTTGTGGCCACACAGTGGCTGTGATATGTGCTGCGGTCTGGCAAAAATTTTAATATCATGTCACAATAAAGTATCGAATTCGTATAATGAGAAATTGCAGAGATTGTCCGGCTTTAACCCTTTAAGGACCAAGCGCAACAAATTTGCAGCGCTTGGTCCTGGGCTTTTGAACCAGCCAATAGCAGAAGTACAGCATGGGTTTAAAGCAACCTATAATCCAGCAGGAGCAGGTTGGGTTCTCTGCTGTCATACACAGCGGAGGACCCTAAGGAGTAGTGTTTTTTAACTGCTTCTGTCTTCTTCTTTTCAGGCTACATAGCGCTGAATGAGCGTTATGTACTATAGAGAGAAAGCGGAAGTATTACTTCCGGTATTCAACCCGGCAATCATGTGACCACCGGGTGCCCCCTGTTAGAACAGAGCTGAAGGGTCCTAGCAGATCCTGATCAGCTCTGTTAGTGACTGATGTGACTGCAGGGGAATGTTTTCCCCTGTAACTGAGTCCTATGGATGTCCGAATTACAGAGGAAAAGTGTGAAATAAATAAAAATTAAAAAAAGACTATGTAAATGAACCCTTATATGACATCATGTTGGACAAAGATGTGAAAAAAAAACTGTTACAAAAATAAGTTAAATAAAATTACAGAATAAAATAAATATATAAAAAGAAAATGACCCAAAGCCGATGCCAACCAAAATCTTAAACTATATGATGAATCCATTTCTGTACTTTATTTTAGCGTAAACATACTAATTTTAAAAATAAGAAAGTAGTAATAAATAGTAATAAACAAAACAAAACAATTTACCCCCAGTGAAACTAATAAACTGAAAAAAAAAAAAATAGCCTTATTTCTCATGGAAAATGAAGCGTAGCAAAAATAATTTGTGTAGCTGCAGAAAAAGAAATAGGTCAGTAAAACCACCACATTGCTAAAATACCTAAAAACTGTCTGGTCCCTTGGGGCTTAAACACCCTGGTCCTTAAAGTGGTTCTGTCATTGAAAAAAAGAAATTCTATACTTACCTATTCTTCCCCCGTCAGTCTACTTACCAGATCTTCACCTCACCTATCTTCTCCTGCCTCCTGCAGTCTAGGGAAGTCACCTCACCTCCAGCTGGCTGATTCCTTTGCTTCCTGTGAGGTTACGTACATTCACATGCAGTCTCCTTCCTGCCCGGCAATGTAAGTTATGTCACAGTTCACAGTCCAGCACGGGGAGTGCCGAGCTATTGCAGAGACTGCTCATGCCCGCTGTCTCTGCAATAGATCATCATTCCTTCCTAACCAGTGAATGCTACGTCACATGGACATGACCTTCACTGACCTGCAGGAAGAAGAATGCGAGGAATGCTGGCTTCATAACAAGCTGGCTGACTGGAGGCAATGTGACCTGGGGCACTGGAGAAGATCAGGAGGAGAAGATGCAGTAAGGAGTCTGCCTGTGGAGGAATAGGTGAGTATAGAATTTTTTTTAATGACTACAACCCTTTAAGGGGTTAAACTACTGTTGGTCTATCCTCAGGAGCTCTGTCATTTGGTGCAGCAGCCTGTGACATCTTGTACAGAAGTTGACTGTAGCCTGTAAACAACGGGCACGGAGGACTGAGCAGTGATGCAGGAGATGTAGAGAGAAGAGATGAGTATTTGATTGTTTGTTATGCTTTTGCATTGAGAACATGGTTTGGAAAAAAAGCAACATCTATAAAAAACCCCTTTAATGTATGTAAAATAGTCTGAGGTACTCTCTGCTCTCAGATGGACCAACAGTGATGTCATCAGCATTTTATCCTTCCTTTATCTTCCCGGGTCTATTCAAGAATAGGAGGAGGGTCTCAGACTACCAAAACACAATACCACTGCCATTACATGGAAATTATTATTTATTTCCACTGCGCAAGCTTTATACTGATGGGTTCCATACTGTCTATTCGCTCAGACTGATTATGGCTTTCTCCTCTCATTCATCCCAATCCCCATCCCTTCCCTATTGATGTTTTTTGGCCATAAGCAAGAGAAGGGGTTTGGGACGAATGAGAAGAGAAGCCAGGATCAGTCTGAGCCAATAGAACACCGATCAGATGATTTGGGGGTCTTTCACATATAGTACGCAGCAAAATAATGCCAATTTCTACAGAATGACAGTGCTATGAAGTGATAGAAAGATATGTTTATATTGCTCTTTAAAGGGAACGTCCACCTCTGTAACCAATCTTTTAAATTGTTCAAGTGCATCGAAAATGAAGCATCTCCATGGTAACAGACTACAAATAAATCTTGTGTAGTCTGGTCTTGCAGTCTTATTGTCATCATCTGTACTCTATTCTTTCTGACCTACCAAATATTCATTGGTAGGAAGTAGGGGACAGATGGAGGGGTGTGTGACTGCAGAGTCTGACTACACAGGGTTTGTTTGTGGTCTGTAACCATGGAGACACACATTCATATATGACCTATAATCACAGAAGCACTGGCAATTATTAATGAAGTCAGTCTGTTTGGAGAGTTGTTTAATTATTAATGCTAAATGGAGTGGAGCAGAAAAAGAAAAATGTCCTTCATTACTTTTCTTCTCGGCTCATCATATCCGAGACGTGTCGTGTGAGATAACTAACTCTGTGATACTCTGTTGGGAGATGTGTATGCTATATTTGCCTATGTAGGACCACCCAGTGGTTGTGATGTGGGTTGCTTCCTGTCAAGGGTATTGCTACCATATGGCGATATTGTATTGAATGCGTGCCATGAGCAATTGGGAGGCCTTAACAAAAAACATCAGAATGTTAGGGTTGGATACATGTGTAGAAATGGTAATATATGCTAATTTGCAGCAACTAGCATTTGTTACCAGGCTGCATAATTCCTTGGTGGCCTCTGTAGCCTGTGCATCCTCTGCTCTTTAAATGCATATGGCTCAGCTTTCACTAGACGTCTTCGTGACTATTGAGCCATCATGCCACCCAACAAGCCACTATGCCACCCATTGAGAGACTCATCATTAGTTTATTAGTGATGAGATTGCATATCATGATGTAAGAGGCCAAATGGACATAGGGGGAAGGGGTGGTGGGGATGGTCAGATGCTATTGGAGCAGAGAACAACATAATATAGATTTATGCGGCAAGATTAAGAAAGATGTCAAATATACCTTATCTATTAGTTGTATGAATGGTGTGCAGGAAGGTAGAGATCCTTGGGGCTACACGGATGATGAAAGTATGTAAAACAGCGCTCCTCCCAAAGGAAAATGAACTGTCTCACAAGTGTCACCTGTCGACGACTACTTTGTAAGTCAAAGTTAGACTTTGTAGAAGAATTGGAAAAAAAAGTGCTAGGCTTTTTATCTAAAAACAGAATATTGTGGTGCACTTTTTACTACATTTTGCTATTGAGAAATTACATTAATATTTCTGAACTTTTAAAAAAAGTTTTTTTGGGATTTTACACTGATGGTCTAATTTTGTTGTGCCAAATTTAATCCACTTCTTGCTGACCATCTTCACTGTGTTCCATGGTATATGTAATGCCTCTGAAATGTTTTGGGGTACTGGTGTATCTTGACGCCACCTGGTGGGATCAAGATTGACAGAAGGGTGACGCCCCCTGTACATGATTGGCTGCCGAGATGGATAGGCTGCAGGTCCTCGTAGTCCACTAGCCATTTTTTGGGAAACGCATACAGCGTCCCCCAGTGCAGCCAGCCAGCACCAGATGCAAGGTTGTTCCCCGGCGGGTGGCCACATTGCATGCTTTAACAAACATACAAAGGCCCCCGATGCAGGCAGGCAGGCAGAGCTGCAAGTTCCTTCCCCGGCAGCGCAACCCATTCAGCCAACAGGAACGGCGTCAGCAGGTACAGCTCAGCAGCGTCAAGTGGCTTCCCTCTCGGTGCTGCAGCACAGTGGCTACAGTGCGGTGGAACAGAGACTCACTGCTGACGGACTCAGCCTTCCGCATTAAGTGGAGGACAGCTGCGAGGCCAGACAGCGCGGGGGAACAGTGAGTCACTGCCGGCGGCCACTGAGTTGCGCCACAGGACAGCAGGGAGGACCAAACACTGTAAGAGAGCCAGAGCTGGCAGAGTACAGAAGGAGGTCTACAGCAGGGAGCCCATAGAGCACCATGCTACAGCGGCGGGGGTGGGTGAGTGACAGCCGGCGCACGCACAGAACTGGCAACTTACACTGATGCCGTTGAGGATAATCACAGGGCTGGAAAATAATGCTTTGTAGCACCTTCCAAGACCTTCAAATCTTGCACCAATCGAGAGCTAGAGGTGTGAGAGGGACGTTCCTCCTGTCAAACCCCTAGCTTCCGGTGGTGTCAAGATACACCAGCACCATGTTTTGGTCCCCTTCTTCTGACTATTACCTTCCAACAATCAGGTCCCTTTGATGTGCTGTAAGTAGAGATGAGCGAGCGTACTCGGTAAGGACAGATACTCGAGCGAGTATCGTCCTTACCGAGTACCTGCCTGCTCACCCGCAAAGATTCGGGTGCCGGCGGGGGTGAGCGCTGTGTTGCGGGAGTGATCAAGAGGGAGCGGAGGGGGGGAGGAGAGAGAGAGAGATCTCCCCCCCCCCCCCCCCCCCCCGCTCTCCCCATAACAAAAACCTGGACTTTTAACAGGGGTGTGTAGACTTTTTATATCCACTGTATATTCATCTGTTCGGTGGAGTCAGAACTGTCATTGGAATGTTCAAGACAAATGAAAGCCATTAAGATCTGGTCAATTGGGATAAAAATATTACTTTTGAAGTGCCGGTCTATGAGTCATTTATATATATTTTAAAGCCATTTCTGTAGTCACAGAGATAGATAGTAACACAATAAAAAGCTAAAATAGGGATTAATTGCATTTCAGATCTGGTAGAATTTGTTTTATTGCATCTACACCGGAGAATACTTTCTATTTCTATGATTTCAAAAAGAAAAATATCTGCCTGGAAGTGAATCATCAAAATATGATAAAAATAAGACTTTATAATAAATGAAAATACAATGGGACAATAAATCTAGAGAAAAAAAATCAGGCAGAAAGAAAATATCTGTGTGTCAGTTTGCAGACTCTTGATTCTGCCTTAAAGGGGCTTTTGCCGGGCAAATATTGATTATCTGTCTTTAAGATAAGTCATCAATATCAGATCCGTGGAAGCCAGAGCACACAGGTGAGCACTTGCATCTTCTCCATTGTATACCAAGCACAGCTATGTATATTGCTTAGCGGCTGCGCTTGGTGTTGTAGCTCAATCCCATTCACACCATCTAACTGATGAACATGGCCGAAGAGGAGGCCACAACAGTTATCTGAGCACCACAGCCTCTTCAAAGTCCTGATTGGTAAAGATTCTAATATAAGGGGCTACCCTAAAGGGTTAAAATTAGAGATGAGCGAGCATACTCGCTAAGGGCAATTACTCGATCGAGCATTGCCCTTAGCGAGTACCTGCCCGCTGGAGAGAAAAGGTTCGGCTGTCGGCGCGGGTGAGAGGTGAGTTGCGGCAGTGAGGAGGGAGCAGCTGGGGGGAGAGAGGGAGAGAGAGAACTCCCCTCCGTTCCTCCCTGCTCTCCCCCGCCGCTCACCGCCCAGCCGCCAGCAGCCGAACCTTTTCTCTCCAGCGGGCAGGTACTCGCTAAGGGCAATGCTCGCTCTAGTTAAAATGTAGCAATGGAGATGAGCTGTGCACCAAAATTACTGTATGTGCCAATTTCAGCTTGTGACTGGAGACTACCTGGTGTCAAAAGAGAGAGCCAGCATTATGTCTCCAGCCTAGAAGGACACTTGGACAGCAATAGGAATCTACAGAAACCGTAGTGTAGGAGCACTCCAGACTCTGGATCTAGCTTACGTCAGTCCAAGTGAGTACACCCATGCGACAAATTGTAAGTGAGGCTAACCAGAATCTGACAATAGGTGTGCACAACGAGGAAAGGGTTAAAGACAGTGGGGCCTATTTATGAAGGCTTTTCCGTCAGATTCATACCACAATAACAGCGTTCTCTAATTGCAATATATTTATATCTGATTTGTGCCAAGAAGAATGAAAATTTCCGAATGGCTTTGCCAGCCTTATGAATGTGGGCACGGCCTGTCTGTGTGTGTCAAATGTTTCCGACACATTTATGAAGCTGAATGTCAAAAGACAGATGCAATAAGGAAGCGCACATCAGAACAAGTAAAACTTGGTCTAGAAGGCATAGGTAACGGTTTAGCGCATCTTATGGCGCATCCAACTATTTTGGGACATCCCGTAATTTTTGGCGCTCGCATTGCTCTTACTTAAATACATTTTTCAACCACTTTTATTATTTTAGTGAAATAACAGCCTTTACTGTATATGTCTCTGAATCCAGACGCCCAGCTAGTCTGCGCAAAAATCCTATCAACACCCACCGAGTTAACGAGGTCAAATAAATTCCCATTTTGGCACACCTATGCGATTTTTTTTTTTTTTTTTTTTTTTTTTCGGTGTATCTAGACAAAATTGTTGCACACCTCCTCTATTGACTATTTCCTGGGCTGCGTGCATCTATTTAGTTAACTTTGTCAATTTTTGTTGCATCTATTAATTTTCCTGCGCTTCTAATTATTCCCAGATTTACAAGCGCCATTCACCTCTTTCATGAATATGGCGCAGATTACACCTATCAGGGACTTGTATAAAACCGGCGCAAATTACGCCTTTATTGATAAATCAGCCCCAGTGTGTTAGCAGGCCTGCTAAGGGCGATAGGGTTAATATTGTGGATACCAACATCTTACAGTTCCTGCTGATTGTGGATTGTGTTATTTAAAGGGACACTATATGTGAATACAGGAACCATTTTTTTTCAGAGACTGTATTGGAGTGTTAACCCCTAACGGGAAGCTGAATCACTGTATCATATATTCCATAACCGGTCATTGTGTGAATTGGTGCTGATAGCAGTCAAATGTTATTGATATTGTTCTTCTGGAATTGTTTCCTATTGTGAACACTCTATTAGGATCTCGTTAGACGTAGTTATGGACAGGTGATTCTAAGTAAAGAGGTTTAATTGTGTAACCATTATTGCTATATTATTACTGTTCATTTCTATCTCTGTGCTTATCAATAAATATTGTAAACTTCGGTTACTCCATCTGCTGCATCGTATCCTGAATCCTGTGTCGCAACACCGAGAGATAGACCCCCCAACGAACTGATATTGATGGCCTATCCTAAAGATAGGTCATCAGTATTTAAGTCATTGAAACCCCCTTTATGATGCCTTCATACTTACTGGATATTCCGCAACACACAGTGGAATAGTCCACCATTCAAAAAAATCAACACCAAAATCTACTTTCACGCATATCGGAATATTCAGCAACACGTTGCAAAACCTGCTCCAAAATTCACGTCTAACATCTAGATTTTGACAAGGATTTGAAAACGGCTTAATTCCAATGCAAATCCATGTAAACATCTGCATCTTCGACATGCGGATGTTGGTGGAGATTTCACAACATATCGCGGAATATTACGATATGTGTGAAAGCTCCCTCAAAGACAAAAAAAAAAACTGTTTGGAGCGTTGTATTCACCTAAAGTTTGTCCGAGCAGTTTTTGTTTCTTTTCTTAGGCATCCGAAAAGGCCAATTTAGCCCCTTTTCCACCAACTATCTTGTCCTTGGCCCAGAATGCACCTAGCATGAGATCATGAGACCGGAAAGGAGGAGAGAGGGTGGAGTCACAGGGGTGAAGCCTATCACCATACTGTTTGTTCCCGTCAGGCTGAGCGAAAGGAACATTGTGGTCCTAGACTCCACCTATGCCAAAAGCTCTACTCTTTCCCTCCTCTCAAATCTCATCAAGTTTTGACTGGTGTCAGTCTGCAGACGGTAGCCAGAAAATGTAGGCTGACAAAAGAAAATTCACAGGTAGTCTTGATTAAAGATTTTTAATTATCTATTATATTATTATTATTCTCTTCCATTTATCCATTATCTCCTGCTAACTTATATCTAGTTGGTTAGCAAACAGAGGTGACAGATGGAGTGGAATTTGACTGCATGACTACATCAGGTTTGTTTGTAGTCTGTTTCCATAGAGACACATAGGTCTGCATAGATTACTTGTTATGATCAGTAAGGCAAATCCTGCTGCATCATTATCCAGCATTTTAAGTTATGGTTGGGATAGTTGTTGTGACCAGTTGGAAGGAATCGGCTTGTAATCTACAGTTGCTGCAATAGGAAGCAAAGGGCTGTCTATATGCAGAAAGTTCTGGAAAGAAAGGTGTTTGCTGGGGCAGGAAGAGGAAGTCCTTCCTGTCTAGTGAAAGAGCAGTGTAGGAAAGCAGAAGACTAGAGGTAGAGGTTTCTGCAAAATGCTTGTTGAGCAGACAGCAGACACCTACTGAACGGTGCTAGCACAAGTGTCAACATTGGGCAGTGGGAGGACATCCGGCTATGAAATGGTAGCGCCGCACTGTAGCGAGGACAGCCATGGATCGGCAAGGCAGGGCAAACTCAGTACAAACCAGTCATAGGAGGGTCAGGGCCTATGCTATGATAGTGTAGACTGGAGAGGCAAGCTCTGACAAAGAGTTAATAAGAGGAGACTCAAAAAGACTGATATACGGACTTGACTGTTTCACTTATTGTATAGTCGCACGAATCCTACCTTGTGGTGCTTGCTGGAAGCATCAGTGAAACAAATATATGTTAATGTCTTCTCAGAGTAATTAGTGTTGCTGCCCTATTCCACCATCTTACAAGCTGACCACAGTGCCTTGCTACAGAGATGAGTGTCTGATCAGTTAGTCTTCCTTTAAACACTTTTGGCTTCAGCAGTGTGGTGCAGTTGATAGCGGATATGAAAAAAAAGTTTTGGTACCGAGTCGCCAGTAGAGTAAAGTGTGATTGTTCTCAGTGAGAGAAACCAAGTAATCTTGTGGATATGATACCTTTTAATGGCTAAAAAAAATACATAATGTTACAGCAGAAACCCGGACTGAGGTTTATTCCATTCTTGAGGGTGTGAAACTCCATTGGAGAGGAAAAAAACGGAATTACCTGTGGCAAAACATTTTTGCGGTCATGGACATAGCATTGAGCAGATGAGAGTTATCATACTGTAGGGAAACTTCGAGTGACAGCGTCACAGAAGAATTTGGGAGTATAAGTTTATGGCCATGTTTGAACCTCATTTTGGGTTTCTTGCATAAGTAGGGAATATGAAAGGTCTGAAGGAGGTCAAGATGGTTATCCTCTTCCCAATCATTTTTTGTTTTTCTCATAAGAATTCAGAAATTGATTGTAAGAATGTTTCCATCCAATATGAGGTGCTGTTGAGGTAGTATTTCTATCTTCTTATGTGTGCATTAGTGATAAGAGACATGATAAAACTGTCACATTCCTCAGCTCAGTGGACTGATTTAGTATTTATCTCTCTGCTTAGACTATCTTGTGTTTCTTCAAGTCTCAAATTTCTGTGTGTGAACATTTATTTAGATGAAGAGGGATGTCCCCCTCCCGTCTGCATCTGTATGTTATAATTATGTGCCATCCAAACTAGTTTCATTCATTAGCTTGACAAAGGGGGAAGATATCCCCCAAAGTTTGCTGTAACATCATGTATTTTTGTTAGCCATTAAAAAGTATCATATCTACAAGATTACTTGGTTTCTCTCACTGAGAACAATCACAGTTGATAGCTGTGAACACATGTGCGCTATCCAGTAGTATAAATGAAGCATTAGCTAGAGATGAGCGAGCATACTCGCTAAGGCTAACTACTCGAGTAGTGCCTTATGCGAGTACCTGCCCGCTCGTCTCTAAAGATTCGCGTGCAGACGGGGAGAGCAGTGAATTGCGGGAGTGAGCAGGGGTGAGCGGGGGGGGGGGGGGGGGGGAGTAAGATCTCCCCCCAGTTTCTCCCCGCTCTTCCCCACTGCTCCCCGCCCCCCCGCCAGCACCCGAATCTTTAGAGACGAGCGGGCAGGTACTTGCATAAGGCACTACTCACTCGAGTAGTTTGCCTTAGCGAGTACGCTCGCTCATCTCTATTAGAGAGCCATAACTTTGCAAAGGCATTCAGCAGCTTCAAGTTATGGTCTGCAGTTGGGTCCTAACAATATTTTTTCAGTCGGAGTATTGTATGTTACATACCCGTCTTATGGGCAACTTTCTTACCATCATTCTCTCTTCTCAGTTTGTTCACAGTTCGCCAAAGGAGTGTACGCCATATTTGGATTCTATGATCGGAAGACAGTCAACATGCTGACATCATTCTGCGGTGCTCTCCACGTTTGCTTTATCACCCCAAGCTTCCCCGTAGCCACATCGAATCAGTTTGTTCTACAGCTCAGACCGGAACTTCAGGATGCGCTTATTAGTGTTATAGAATTCTACAAGTGGAAAAAGTTTGTGTACATCTACGATGCAGACCGAGGTAAGATGGACCTTTATGGATGCTACAGTATATGTCTGGTTCAAAGTCTGACCTAAGTTAAGAACGCTACTAGAGATGAGCGAGCATACTCGCTAAGGAAAACTACTCGAGCAAGTAGTGCCTTATTCGAGTTCCTGCCCGCTCGTCTCTAAAGATTGGGGGGCCGGCAGGGGGCGGGGAGCGGCGGGGGAGAGCAGGGAGGGATGGAGGGGAGATCTCACTCTCTCCCCCCTGCTCTACCCTGCTCACTCCCGCAACTCACCTGTCACCCGCGCCAGCAGACGAATCTTTAGAGATGAACGGGCAGATACTCGAATAAGGCACTACTTGCTCGAGTAGTTTGCCTTAGCGAGTATGCTCGCTCATCTCTAATCACTACCACTTCAATAGGTGGCACTGTGAAGGATTATTCAATCACTCATATGCATGAGCTATATAAGACTTCCTTCATCTTTGTGGTGGTTTCCCCAAGGAGAAATCCCCACACCCTGGACTCAATGCTTCGGGTGAAGTCTGCAACAAAATCTGCTATGAGTACACATGTAGCAGATTTTGACGCAGATTTCCCTGAACACACCAAGATGCCAACCATACCTTGTGTGTTCTGCAGTAAACTTTCCTCTAACCTTCCTCTGCACTTAATACAATATCACACTCTAGCAGAGTTTCCTATGCAACAAAACCACATTAAGGTTATTTGACTTCCTATTAAATTTTCCTTAAAGGGGTTGTACCAGAATAACAAGGGGGTTACTTCTTCCACAGCAATGATATCACTCTGGAGGGAGCGCTGGCCAAGGCATGCACAGCCAGTGCTCCATTTATTTCAATAGGAAATGGAAATACCCAAGCAGAACACTGATCCCCGCCATTTATCTCTTACATGTCGCGTTAAATGATGATCGCGGTATATACAGAGTTCAAAGAGGGAGAAAACTCCCTCTGTGATGTCATCGACCCTCCACCATGAAATCGCAGACCTAACAATGGCCTCCAGGTCCGCCATGGCTTTTAGTGTAAAAGAATACAGATAATACACTGCAGTACAGGAGTACTGCAGTGTATTATCTGAGCAATCATAAGATTGCAGTTTCAAGTCCCCTATGGGTTATGTAACGCCTTCTTTGTACACTTTCCCCTTTTTTGTCTAAAATATATAAATAAGTAAAGCCATTTGTTTGGTATCGCCACATATGTAACAACCTGTACAATAAAATGAACACACTTTTTATCGTGCACTGCAAACACTATAAAAAAGGGAATAAACTGAGCCAAAATGCTTTAAATGTATTCCTAAAAAAGGGATTTTATTGCGCAAAAATGGAAAAACTTTATAATTATAAAATGGAAAAAGTATAATTTTGATATCACCATAATCATTTCAATCTGCAGAAAAAAGTTATTATGTCATTTATAGCTCATAGTGAACGCCGAAAAGAAAGAAACAGTGGCAAGATTGATATCTTTTTGTTCACCAAACCCCCCTTCCCACCCCCGCCAAGAAAAACCTACAGCTCGCTACGCAAGGAGCAAGCCCTCATACGGCTATGTCAACTACAAAATATAAAAGTTATGGCTTTTGAAAAGTTGAGATGAAAATCCCCTAAAAATCATTGTGTCCTTTGGTCCTTAAGGAATTAGAGAAATTAGACTGCGGGCTCCACGTGAAGTGAGACTTTTAACCCTTTGCAATCCAATTTTGGGGACAGGGGTTCCTAGGGGGCTTTCTCTTTCTGCCATTATACAATGCACTGTCTGCTGGCTAGAGCCAGTACTGCAGTGTGGGACATGTGGAGAGGCCCCCGACAACAGAGTGGTCAGTAATATACAGTAAGAATACCCTGCCGGACGTCTTCCGACATTGGAGCTGTACAGTCTTCAATCAGAATGTCTTCAGACGTCAGACAGTGGATTGGAAAGGGTTAAGGGGTATTTTGTGAATAGAACAGCAGAATATGTCGTTACTAGAATACCTACTAATGGCGGATTATAATAAGGGCGACAGGGACAACCCCCTTAATGGCTGCTATTATATTCCGCTGACTGCCACCAGTATCAGCTAAACAGCGCTATCCATACTACTATAATTGTGCCTGTCCCACCGCCATAGCTCCATTTGCTTACTTAGCAACAAGCAGACATCAGGCCACCGGCCCGCCGTTCAGTATGTCGTCAGCGCGCAGGGAGCCTGCCAGCTAGCGGAGTCTGAAAAATGCTGGGGAAGGAAGAGGAGGAGATACCGTAGATCTGGCTGGGTCCCGCTAGCCCCTCCTGGAGGTTACCTGGCTAACCGGTGCTGCAAAACTGCCCCATGTGTCGTTGTCCATGTAGGTATGTATTATATAAGTATGTGTCTTGTGTGCAGCTGAACACGTAAAAGTATGTCGCTGTGTGTTACAGCACTGTATGTAAAAGTGTATCACCATGTGCGTGTAGGTAAGACTGTACATGTGTACGTGAAAAATGTATCTGGGTGCCTTCACGCCAAAATCTGCAGCGTATGTTGCACTGTGGATTTTGGTGCCAATTCACACCAAAGTTCGTGACAAAGGGCTTATTCCAACGAGCGTGGGCACAACTAGGCTCGGTGGCACGGAGAGTAGTTGGACCTGAACGAGGGGAATCCCTTCCCCTTCATCAACTCTTTAAACTTTGCCCCACAGAATAACAGCGGGAAAGTAAGTGCTGCCCCGATCGTTCTCACACATGGTATTCCCTACGTACGGGAAAAATAGGGCAGGTCCTATCTTTTCTTGCCCATAAAATTAAGGGGTGAGAATCCCGATAGTGAAAACGAAACCACTGAAATCCAATGATATCAGTGGTTTAGCTTTCTCCCGGTATGCGGCCGTGATTATCATGGCTACATAATAGGGAAAAAAACACGCTCGTCTGAATCTGCCCCAACTCTGCACTATTTCATATATTTTGCCATGGAGCAGATTTCACTCTTTCAATTGAGGAGTGGTCTGCCGCAGATCCGCATCAAAAACTGCACCGATGTTGAGAACTTGCACCAAAGCTGTTAAGGGTGACGCCGCCTTCAGAATTTTGGGACGTATTTTCTTACCCTGTAGGGTTCTGTACACATCTGTGTTGGAGGCTCCATTCATGGTCTCCGGTGCAGATCTGGTACAGAATCATGGACAAACTCGCACAGTATGCTACGCTGCTTTCTCAATTACAATGGCGGATGGAAAGATGGGAGCCTGCTGAACCCCATTATAGTCAGTGGGGTCTGTCTGGCACCATCCATACCAGTTAAGTGCTGTATCCAGGCCTTCAGTTATTTTCATTAATCAGTTCCTATGATGGATCTGAACAATGGAAATAATAGCACAAGTGTGAACCCAACCTAATTTTGGCTGAATTCACAGTGGATATATTATTTTTTGGACAGAGATAAACATAAACTTAATTCTGGTACCGTATTTATGTAGTAAGCTTGGTTCTGGAACTGTATCTATGTAGTAAGCTTGCTTCTAGCATTGTAAATATGAAGTAAGCTCGGTTCTGGTACTGAATCTATGTAGTAAACTTGGTTCTAGAAATTATATCTAAGCAGTAAGCCTGGTTCTGGTACCATATCTATACACTACGCTTTGTTCTGGTACTGTATCTATCTAAGTTCAGTTCTGGTACCGTGTATATGTTGTGTCAGATCATTTTAGGACTTTATACTGGTTGGGGCCCACAATACTCATACAGTACAGGGCCCATTGTAGCCTTATTCCGCCCTTGGTACCCACATTACTAGAACTAATCAATTATAAATGGTAGGTGTAAATTCTATGCAGGTAGTGCCGGCAAGCCCCTTCCTATCAGCTCCTTTACATTTCATCCTATTGCACACGTATGTTGTATGTTATCTGTGGTTTATAACCTTCTCTCCTGTTATTCTTCTACTGCATTTCCAGGCTTATCTGTTCTCCAGAAAGTACTGGACACAGCAGCGGAGAAAAACTGGCAAGTGACGGCAGTGAACATACTCACCACCACAGAGGAAGGTTACCGCTTACTTTTTCAGGATTTGGACAAAAGCAAAGACCGTCAGGTTGTAATAGATTGCGAGTCGGAACGACTGAATGCCATCCTCACCCAGGTAGTGTTAACATTATCCGCAAAGACATCTGTATACCTCTGATTTACAAAACATACTCTATGGAGCACTGGCTGACTACTTCATGGCAATTGTCTGTTCTGAGTCTGAGATGGGGCAATTAGATTAGTTCGGACTATTGCCAATGTTCACAAACTCTTTACAAACGCTTTATAGAGTAAACTGGATATCATAGGTGGCTCTGCAATCTCTTTCTGTAATGGCAGCAAAGGTGTCTGGCTTGGTAACGCACATTGGCAAAAGGGTTATTACAGTCAACAATTATTAATGGTGGTTAGTCACGTGACGCCAGAACCTCTTTTTAGGGACTCCAAGAGTTAATGACAAAATAACTGACATGATTCCTGGTAGCTTTGATTAGCAAACTGGAGGTACACAGTTTACTTCAGCTTTTAATTATAGTCTAAACAACAATTGCAGTCTTGCAGGTATGGCAGAGGTATTGCTTCGCATTCAACAAAAAAACGTTACTACATAGTTCAGTTCAGTACAACACAAGTTAATCTTCAACACTCTCTCCCTACTTCCATCCAGAGGTTACTCAGTAGAATTCCCACAGTCCTAGTTATCTGATGGGGCTTTGCTAGAAGATTTACGGCAGATGAATGAAGTTGATTTAGGATGGGCCTCTTTCACTTTTCCTGGCTTTACTTTTACATGGGTTTTGTGTAACTCACTATTTAGAAGGCAGGTGCCAAACTTTCTCCTCCACACTGCTTTTGATTCACAAGCTTGTAAATCCTGGCTTCCCACTCCAGACAACGCTATTTCTCTGCACACACTGCAGAATTCCTCCTGCACGTCTTCCGATGATGACTGCCTCTTCACTACTCTCTGCTAACTCCTCCTTCACTTCCTGTCCTCTCTCCCGCACTTTCTCTCCTCACTCCTCCCAATACCCTGCCTCACCCTGCTACTTTCCCGCTCTGGGCTCTCACATACATATGAAAATGATGATAAGTTATCCCCTGTTTTGTATAATAGGTTAATTATACACTTTCAATATGTCAAATAGGTGGTCTTCATCTCTCACTGTCATTAAAGTCATATCATTATATAGTGGTTTTTCAAGCAAAAATACTATTGCTGACCTATCCTCAGGATAGGTCATCAATAATGTATTGACTGGGGCCCACTGCTCAGGACCGAAACTGATCAATTGGTTAGGCACCTGATTGTAGAACCACAAATATACAAGGTTAAAAACAGAAGCTGTGGCCCTGACCCCTGTGTAGTGGCCAGCACTTGTAACTGCAAGTGCAGCTCCCATTGATTTCCATAAGAGCTGCACCTGCAGTTACAAGTCCCGGCCGCTACATAGGAGTTGGAGCAGCAGCTCCCTTTCTGACCCCTTTGTTTTTGCAGCGCTGTCACCAGGCACCCAATCAGCTGATTGGCTGATTTCCTGAGTGGCGTACTCCAGCTGATCAACTATTGATGATCTATCCTGAGGATAGGTCATCAAGAGCATTTTCCCTGTAAAACCCTATTATTGATAGTGAGCAGTGGAGACTAGAGATGAGCGAGCATACTCGGTAAGGCAAACTACTCGAGCGAGTAGTGCCTTATCCGAGTACCTGCTCGCTAGTCTCTAAAGATTCGGGGGCCGGCGCGGGGCGGGGAGCGGCGGGGGAGAGCAGGGAGAAACGGAGGGGAGATCTCTCTCGCTCCTCCCTTCTCACTCCCGCAACTCACCGCTCACCCGTGCCGGCAGCCGAATCTTTAGAGACGAGCGGGCAGGTACTCGAATAAGGCACTACTCGCTCGAGTAGTTTGCCTTAGCAAGTACGCTCGCTCATCTCTAGTGGAGACTAGAGATGAGCAAACCTACTCGGCCATGCCCCTTTTTCGCCCGAGCTCCGCGATTTTCCAGTACTTCTGTACTCGGGTGAAAAGATTCTGGGGGCGCCGTGGGTGAGTGGGGGCTTGCAGCGGGGAGTGGGGGGGAGGGGGAGAGAGAGAGGGCTCCCCCCTGTTCCCCGCTGCCACCCCCCGCCCCGCCTCCCCCGGCGCCCCCCGAATCTTTTCACCCGAGTACGGAAGTACTCAAAAATCACGGCGCTCGATCAAGTAATTACTTGAAACGAGTATATTCGCTCATCTCTAGTGGAGACCCATCACTTGAAAGATTCAAAGTGCTGGGAGCAGAATCTAATAGGACTGGAGTTGTTACAGGGTAAGTAAAGAGAGAGAGAAAAGAAGCATGGATAGAGTCAGCAGGGCCATGGCTGCAAGGCTATACAGCCAGCCCTGCTGACATGGGTGCTTGCAATATTGGTCAGTGAAAATCTGCCTGTTTTTCAAGCAATCTCCATGCATTTCCGATGCTTTTTGCATCAGATTTACTTGGTTTACAAGTGATTCCAACAGTAAAATGCTAGAAAAACATGTCAGTGCGATGTATTTTTTTCTACACTCCCATAGTAAATAATGGATGATCCTTGAATAAGAACTTCCCAAAAATAGGGCGAGCTACGATTTTTCGATTTCAGACCCGAAAGAAAAATTGCTCATGTGTTTAAACCTATCAATGCGTTCTTTTCCCTGTGGGAACGCCGTCCATGTCACAATCACATGGAACTCGTGTTTGAAAATCGACCATGTAAACAGAGCCTCATTTAAACAAATTATACCAAAAGGAACCTGAAAAATGTCAAGTCCCTGTGATATTGTGCTGCTGGCCAGTCCTGTTCTACAGTCCTGAGCAGAGTGCTGTGCCCGATACAATCCTACCCCAGCAGCCAGAAGACTGTAAAGACCGACTGATACAGGCGTATTACACGGTACTAAATGTCCATAGATTTCAATTGGGCAACTCAAATGCAGCGCGTTCTATTTGGTCCATATTAAGGCGACTTTACAATTGCGTATGCCTAAGCACAATGCATTTGCGCTATGAACTAGGCTTTTTTGCGTGCATATTGGCGTACTTTACTGTACTTTTTGCACAGAAGAGCATGATTTTGTGCACAGGATACAATCACGCTCCAATTTTAATTTTTTCTCCCTACACAACTGGGGAAACAGTACCTTCGAAGAATTGATATACACTGAGTGGCCACTTTACAAGATGCCCCCATCTAGGAGTGTGCTGACCCTCCTTTGGTCTACAGAACTGCAGCAGTATGTCATGGCGTCTATCCACAGGTATAAGAGGATCCCAAGTTGTGCCAAGAAAACCTTCCGCACATGATTATCCCCCCTCCACCAGTCTGAACTCTTGACACCTGACGTGAAGGCTTCATCGATTCCTGCTGCTTGCACCAATTTCTGACCTCCCATCAGCAACAGACATCTGGATTCATCTGACCAGTGATGTTCCTCTACTATTCAGTGATACAATTTTTGTGCTATTTTGCCAACTGGAGTCTTTCTGGTTCTCTTAGACAGCAATCGCACTGGAACTGGTCGTCTGCTGTTATAGCCCATCCGTACTGAGGTTGGACAAGTTGGATGCGTTAGTTAGAAAACTAGTGTTGTGTTGACTGTGCAGCATCTGTTGGTCATAACAACTCTTGACATCCTCATCTGATCCCTGTCATCTACAAGTTCCTTACGGCCACAGAATCCCCTTTCGCTGGATGTTTTTTCTTGATCACACCATTCCCAGTATACCCTCCAAACCCACAAGGTTGGCAATACAGTATATAAAATCCTGGATAGTCTGGATGACCGGACGTCATTGGAAGTCGCCCAGATCGCTAGATCTTCCCAACTGATGTGGATTCACCCTTAAACTTGTCATGTGATTGTATGCTGCACTCCGGGGTGACGGGGGATAATTTCCATAAGGGAAGCTCCAATCGTAGAAGAGCTGGGGTCTTCAAAAAAGTGGCCATTCAGTGTGTGTTAAACATTTCTATGTTTTAGCTATATTATTGGCATCCCTTGCATATGACACATCTTGCAGTTGAAGTTTTTCTGTCTTTTCAGTCTGTTTTCTTCCTCTTCCCGGTGCAGAATGTTCTTGTGTCATTTTTTTCCTCTTGACCACACGTTCGGTTACGCAAGGCTCTAGAACGCCTACACCGTTTTCCACAATGTGTTCAGTGAAGCTGTGATAGTAGTTAACCAGATTTCTCTTCCTTGCAGATCATCAAGCTAGAAAAAAACATTGTCGGATATCATTATATTCTCGCAAACCTGGTAAGTGAAGTATAGGATTTTAGAGAAATGTGCAGAGGCGGCTTACACAGTTGGAGTTTGTTCTGTACTGGGTCATTGTGCAAATGGAAGCATTGTTGATAAGCATGTGGTGAGCGCATTACTTCGCATGTGTTGCCAAAGGAACCGTCGAACAATGCCGTGCCGCAGCGTTCTATGCATGTTAGCAGCTGCTATGTAATTGTAGCCTTTGTTGGAGAACACAAAATAACAAATATTTCCAATTTGTTCAGAATTTACAGTCTACAATAGACGCTTTCAATTCATTTACTTGGAAATGCGGCAAGTGAATTGCTCAAAACAATAGATGATCCTCCGTACTGTAGAAGAAGTTAGAGAATATAATGAGATTAGGGCTATAAATACCTAACGATAAAGGCGAAACATCAGGAGAAAACTAATGAAGGATGAAAAACAAATTTTGAAGGCACTCTATGTGTACCTACATAAATATATAGTATTTATGCCCTTTCTGCTTGAGCGTGTAACAGTGTGGCCCGGATCGGGCGATGAAGTGTCCATGAGCTCCGGTGCTCAGATGCTACCAGCATTTTGCGATCCACATTGGTGGGTGGAGGGGAGAGCAGGCCTTTATGGCAGAGAACAAGCCACAGCGGTTTGGGTTGTGACCGAACAGCGAACTGAACCCATGACAAAGCCGGGACCCACAGGCATCGACTGTATGAGACGTACTCTTGAGAGGCTCAACAACTTTTAATGAAAAAGTGTAACAAAACAAGAAGTAGAACAGTTCCATCTTAGGGATAGAAGAGCATTTATAGTCCACCACATTTGTCAGGTTCGATAAGCTCCCAATGGTCAAAAGTCTTTTAATGCCCTGGGTTGCTGGGAATAAGAACACATGCACTTATTTTTCATGCCCATTTCTTGGCCATTAGGTTATTGGCAGAGTCTGCCAACAATGTCTGTATAAGATGTGTTGCGGTTAGGTAGGGAGGAGAGTTCAATCTCTGCCCAGGAGGACACCTTTCTTCCAAAATCTGAAATGAGCACCTGGCAGAGATGCTTTAGGAGCATCAATGCCTGCAGGGCTGCAGTTGCTCCTCCTCAGCTGCTCTACGGAGTATCCCCAGCTCCTGAGCTTGTAGCATAGCTGCATCACACCAACTGCATGACTTCCTGTTATCCGCATTGACTCAATCCCTGCATTGCCTCCCCCTTAAAGACACAGGAGGTATATGTCACACAACACTACATACTTAATACTTTTTTAAAAATTATTACTGCTTTAGACAACCCCATATCCATTTGTCGTATTAGAGGATATGGATGTAATACAAGTGGGACCACTCAGGACCTGCCCTCTGTTAGGCAGAATGATGAGCAGAGCTATAATCACTCTCGGGACCTGATTTCTCAGTGCATTGGCCCATTTTAATGGGTGGGTTGAATTTCCTCTCTAGCCATTGACCAAAGGTAATAATAGCTGATCCTTGAAGCGTTTACAAAAGTTGGAAACTCCCAAATGATCAGCTCTCAATTGTGGAACCTCTTTCATGATGACCTGGGTAAATAGTTTCTTTTAAAAGGGAATCAGTTCATACCTTTGGGGCTACAAAACCACCAGCATGCATTATGTAGCTGGAGTTTAACTTTCTAAAGATGTCCCTTTGAAAATTGGCCTTTTTTGTAAAATCAAGAAATAGAAGTGAAATAACTTACTGGACATGAGTTCAGAACTCGTCTCCAGTGGCATCATATGAAGCTCAATACAGTACAGCTTGCTTCACTGCACATGCACAGAGAAGCCAGGTGCACTATCCTCGGCTTCATACAGTATGCATAAAATGCATAGGCCTCCTATAGGCCTCCTTCACACGGGCGGAAATTCCACGGCGGGATTTCCTGCAGAATTTCTGCCCATGCCTGCTGCCATAGGATTGCATAAGGTAATGCAATCCTATGTAGATAGACGCGATTTGACCGCGTGAAAACTCGCGCGGTAAACAAATTGCGTCATTTCCTATTTCTGTGCAAGCCTCGCAGAGGCCCGCACAGAAACATCCCCTCTGACGCGTCGGCTCTGCTCTGCTCATGTGTCGGCTGGGCGGCAGCCGGCACACAGCAAAGCGGAGAAGACACTAGGAGGAGGTAAGCCGCAGTGGTCACTGCAGGTGCACAGCTCGCATCCCGCTGCGAGAATTCTCACAGTGGTATCCGAGCTGGCTGTCTGTAGGAGGCCTTAATCAAAAGTATTCACCCCCCCCCCCCCCCCATTTCAAATTAGGTTTATTTGCTAAATTTACAAACTTTCCTCTTTTGGCAAAAACAACATTCAAACAAGAATAAGTTAAATAGCTCAACACAGCTAATATAATATGGGGTTACTCCAAATTCAACACAATGTTTCACTTTTACTGACTCCTGCAGTCTCAGAATTATTCAACCAGCTGAACTGAATTCTTCATAAGAGCACACATTTGTAGATCAGATATTGTCTCAAGCACACCTGATGCAAATAATCAAAGACTTCATTAGAAGCATCAGGTGTGCTTGAGATATAACACATCAAATACCTGGACAGGCTTGGAGTTGCATCTTAGAAATATGCCAAAGAGTGGTCCACAAAATTAAGAAAACAGATCATTGCCTGCAAAAAGCAGAAAAAGGATACAAAAAGACACCAAAGGCATTGAATACTCCTAGAGATACAGTTGGAAGCAGTCTGCAAGTTCAAAGTTAAGGAACACTGGCTACACTATATGAAGCAGCTTATAGAGGAAGCTATCACCGGCTGCCACCAGATTCCTGAGGGTGCAGGTGGTCAGAAACTACAAAGGACCTACAGCAGGCACTGAGGTTTCTGTTTGCACACTAAGGTGCATACTAACTGCTGAAGGCCTTCATGCCTGGTACTTCAAGAAGTACACCTCTACTGACCCAAAAGCACAAGAAACGTCAGTTCTGATATGCTCAAAACCATATAAATAAGCTACAGAAGTTCTGGGGATTTTGTTCTGTGGAGCAATAAAAAAAAACTGGAATTTTTCAGGCCTATGTATCAGCGGTATGTGTGGAAGAGGAAGAATAAAACATATGCTGAATAGAACCCCCTGCCTACAGTGAAGAATGGCGGTGGCTCGGTGATGCTCTTGGACTGTCCTGCTTTTTCTGGCACTCGAAACCTGCAGCGTGTGGCGGCCAAGATGAATCCAATCAAGCATCAGGAAAGCCTAGGAGAAAACTGCATTCCTTCTTTGATAACACTTAAGCTTGGGTGTCATTGGACTTCTAAACAGCACAGTGATCCCACGCAAACGTCAGAGTCCACCAAGGACAGTCCACCAAGGACTGGTTTCAGAAGAAGTCCTGGAAAATTCTGGAGTGGCTCTCACAGGTGCCTGATGTGAACCCCGTAGAAAATCTTTGGTGGGATGTGAAGAAGGAGGTTGCAGCATACAATCAAGAATATTATGAAGTGGAAGCCATTGCCCATGAGGAACAGGCTAAGATTCCTCAGGAACGCTGTCAGATGCTGCTGTCTGGCTATGCATCACATCTGCAGCAGATCAGAACAGCAAAAAGTGTTCTACTAAGTACTAAAGGTTCTTGTCAGGAAGGGGTTGAATAATTCTGAGATTGCAGGAATCGTTAAAAGTGGCATTTGGTGGTGAATTTGGAGAAACCACTTGTTATATTAGTTGTGTTGGGCTATTTAAATTGTTCTTGCCTGATTGTACATTTTTTCCCCCAAACAGCAGAAAGTTTGTATATTTGATAAATAAACTTCATTTGTAATAGGGGTGAATAATTTTGATGACAACTGCTTTTTTCTAGAAAATGGCGAAATGGCCAATTTTCAAAAGGGGCATCTTCAGAAAGGTAAACCCCCACTGCATAACAGCATGCTGTTGGTTTTGTGGTTTAGGTACTGACAGCTTCTCTTTAAGAAGTAAAGTTATCCTCTCATTTTCCACTCCCAGTATTTTCCCCACTTTTTCACATATTGAGTGGGTCCAAGTTCTGACCCAAGCATAATTCTAAGCCAAAACAGAGCCTAAGAGGTCCAACATAGAGCAAACCATTTTTAAGCCCATTAGGCCATTCCAGTGGATGGTTTGAATAATTTCTGTAGCCACCACCCAAGGTGCTAAAAGCTGATCACAGGAGTCCCTACAGCATGAAATTGTCCCATGATCAACTCCTCCTTATGGGACCTCTTCCACGAGAAGATGTTGACCATACCAAACAACCCCCTTAAAGAATGAAGTTATTTACTCATATCAGCCACGTTTAACAGTATTTGAGCCAAGGGTCTGATTCAATAATAATTCTTATCCAGACTAGAGCCCATAAGGTCCAGCATGGAGCAGACCAATCTAAAGCTAACATTTGAGAAGAAAACTTACAAGTAAACTGTTCATCTCTATTGATGGTGTTGGTACTGTATTTAAAAAAAAAACATGACATTCACTTGGGGTAATTTTGAATGTACTTATAGGATGGGCCCTACAATAGATTTCTCTAGTAGGCCCAAAGCACTTTAGTCGGATTCTGTCCATAAAGTAAGATAGTCACCACAAAGTTCTACAAGAAAACTATAGCAGGGAACAAAGTAATTTCCATAAAATATGAAGAAAAAGTTGGGTTGCAAAGGCTTGACTAGATCTCTTAGAGAATGGGGAAGACTTAGAACTGCAGTGAATCTTCCCAACTAAGCTAAAACAGACACCAGGGCACAGCAACAACTTTGATAACACATTCATATGCTAAAAACTGAGGTTCTTACACACAAAAACTGTCATTTTCCAGGGCTTCATGGACATCGAATTGCAGAAATTTAAAGAAGCAGGAGCCAATGTCACAGGTTTTCAACTAGTCAACTACACGGATGCCAGGGTATCTCAGATCTTAACGCAGTGGAAAACTTATGATGGCCGAGAACAACCTCGCGTGGACTGGAAGAAACCAAAGGCAAGTTCTTGGCTATAATTCTCAATTTTTAAGGTTATACAATTAAAAGAGTACATATTAAAATTGTTTAAAGTTAAAATAGAGACCTCCTTCTTTTAGTGGTGGTTCAGGTCTCCATACCATCTATGTTCCATAAGATAACGACTTGGGGGCTTGTTTGATTACCCCATATTCTTTGAGAATTTCGGACTCTGGGGTATTTTACTAGCAATTGGTACTTACGGGGGAGGCCTGTGCAGGTTCCCACTTCCCATGGAAGGGTAATGGGATGAACCTAACCAACAGACCATTCTCCGGAGGATCTACAGCAGCGGCAGTGCTTATCTTTATTGTACATGTGCCCTATAACATAGCAGAGCAGAATTGTTTAGGAGCAAATCAATCAGAATTATTGCCTTTAAAAAAGAGAGACGATTATAGTAATTAAAGAGGTTGTCCATATTGAAGGGTTCCTTTTTGTTACGTGATCTATAGAGGGTTGGTCAGGCTTTGAGATGGGTTATCCTGGAAGTAGTACTGAGAGTGCTTACTCTGGGTAGGATCAGGGGTGTAGCTAAAGGCTCATGGGCCCGGGTGCAAAAGTTTATCTTAGGGCCCCCAAACCTCTCTTGACCCCTTAACGCAAAGGCGAAACTTGAAGCTGCTGGGCCCCAATGCAAAACCTCCACAGGATCCCCAACTATAATGCTTTATTCATAGCACTGGGCTCCCTATATGGAAAAGAGAGGCCTTACGGGCCCTCTAAGGCTCCTGGGCCCGGGGTGCAACCGCATCCTCTGCAACCCCTATAGTTACGCCAGTGGGTAGGATCATCACCTGGGAATAGCGCAGAAAGAAACCCCAGTCACAGGAATTTCTTGGAGTTAGTAGGGTAAATGATTTGAGACTTCACACTAAGTTTGTATGGAGTCCAGCCATTCACAGCCTTTTCCCTCAGCCACATGATACAAAGCCTGATGGCTGAAAGCACTCACTTGACTCTGTTTCTCCACTGTCTCTTTATCATCACACCAACCAACAGAAATGACTACGTTCTCTCTTTGTGGTGGTTCAGAAACAACATGCGCCGTCTTTCGCATGAGATCCATTTTCTTAATCTGCTGCATAGCCACTTTCTACGTCACTCCACTCATACACGAAGACCTTATATCGAGTGCCGTCTCTTTTGGATGGTAACGTCCATAACTTCTGCCATTTAAGACTAGGCAACATCACCATTACAAAATAAAATGTCGCCCAACTTAAAGCGATATACCACCAAAAATATGCTAGAAATCTCGCAGACGGACCCGACCCTGTGCCCCTGCAGGGAGCAGTGCGGGTCTCACCTTCTCCCGCGGCTCCGGCTCTGTGATGTGCCGCATGCCGCAGAGCAGAGCCGGGCCGACAGGAGTGACATTTAGAAATAGAGCATGCCGCGATCTGTTTTCCGCGTGTATTTTCACACGGACAAATCGCGTCCATCAGCATAGGATTGCGTTTTGCAATGCAATCCTATGCACGCGGGCAGGGGCGGAAATTCTGCGGGAAATCCCGAATTTCCGTCCGTGTGCAGGGGGCCTATGGCTGCTTTCAGTTGCCTGATGTCAATTCCCGTGTCTACTTGATGGTGTCCAGTCAATATGTCTCTTGTCTTCGGTTTCCTTCTACCACTGACCATTCCAAGTAGCACATTGGGTAAATAAAGAATTGGTTTTCTTGTCCATGGATTAATTTGGCCGACCTTCTTACACCCTTTCCACCACAATTTTAAGGTCAAAGCATTATCATCATTTTGCAGATTTGTCCGATGATAACCTGTATTTATACGACCAATGACTTTCCCTTATAGTTCAGAAATAGAGATGAGCGAGCATACTCGCTAAGGGCAATTACTCGATCGAGCATTGCCCTTAGCGAGTACCTGCCCACTCAGAAGAAAAGGTTCGGCTGCCGGCGGCGGGGGAGAGCGGGGAGGAACGGAGGGGAGATCTCTCTCTCTTCCCCCCTGCTCACTGGCGCAACTCACCTCTCACCCGCGCCAGCAGCCGAACCTTTTCTTCCTTTGAGCGGGCAGGTACTCGCTAAGGGCAATGCTCGATCAAGTAATTGTCCTTAGCGAGTATGCTCGCTCATCTCTATTCAGGAACCTTGGCTCAATCAGTGGAATTGTATGATAGTTCATCTTTTAGATTGCAGCAGATGTAATGCCTCCCTGATATCTGCTAGGCTAAATTTTTTGGAAGGTCTCAGCCAGATCTCTGGTAAATCGTGTGTTACTCTACGCGGCTCCAAAGAAGAACAGCTGTTACATGGCAACAAAGAATACTGAATGCTGATAGGAACAAAACGGTCAGTCTGGCAATTGTTGTTATTTAAACGGTTGCTAAAGAACATGACATGAAAGAATGACAATAGACTTAGTAATATCATGCGGTCTTGCAGATGAACACGTAGAACCTCCTTCTGTATGCCCCTAATATCTACCTTACCGTACATCACCACGGGCCTCTATAAGAATCTCTGATCACAGAGATATTCATTTTGCTCGGTTCATCGTGTGGGTTCCAGTTAATCATTGATGCCCCACATGGATGCAGTAAATGTAGGCATTTTATGTAACAGTCATGGTGACTTCATTTAGGAAAAATCATTGCATTGAAGCACATTGTTCTACCTACTGCTGCCATAGATGAGACTTGATAAACTGGAACCTGACATCCTGTATTTGTATTTAGCATCCAACTGTGCCAAATGGCATGAGCATTGGAGACCTTTGCATGAACTGTATATCCATGGTTGTTATTGGTAGCTTTTTACACTCCTTGTATAAAAAAAAACCAACAAGGCCTTAGAAGAAGTTGTCGTTTTGCTGTAAAACTCGGCATGCAGTTCCATCTCAGGCAGATATGTAAATGATTAAAGTTGTGGCATGATTAGATGAACGGTCTTGTCATCTGAGGCCCTAAAAGTGGTCCCCCCCCCCATGGCCTATGAAGGGGCTCTCGGAGGCTCCTTGTGTGTAGTGACCTCTTCTTCCGTTTGTGTAGAGCTTGTTGACCACTAGACGCCTCTAGGACGAAAACGGAGAGAGTTCGCCTAGTTAATAGTTTGAGAGGGGGTGTACTATTGGAATGTGATAAGCTGGATAGCTGTATTGACAAATTTTCCACCACTTGTGCTGTTCTGAGCAGACTGCTAGATGTTGGGACTGGCGGATGTGTGAGGTGACACAAGGCAATTGGACTCAGGACACCCTCAACAGATCACCAGTAGAGAGGATCGTCTGATAAGCACAAGCAGCTCCAAGTGTATTGTTGTCTGGCATCTAGAGACAGGGGGTACCATTGTTATGAGCCCCTGTGTCTGTCGGAACCATTTCCAGGCACTTGGCTGAAGGACATTTGGTCTCATGACACCCATTACGTGTACTGTCTTTGGCACTTATCCACCGTTGCCTCTATTTGCAATGGTGTAGTGAAATACAAAACTGGACTGCTACAGAGAGGAACAAGGGATAAATTTAGGTTTAGTTTGGGCACTGGCAACAGCCCTGTTCGTGTCTGGAGACCTAGAGGTGGGCAGCAGGTGATCCTGCCTTTGCTGTGGAGGAGCACACTGCCCCCACTGCTGGTGTGATGGTCTGGGGGACATCGCATATAACAGTGGATCGACCCTAGTGGTGGTAAGAGGGACAATGACAGCTCAGCAATATGTTCAGGACATCCTGCAGCCTCATGTGTTCCTCTCATGGCAGCTTCCAAAGGTATTTTCCAGAAGTATAATGTTCAGCCACACACACAAGGGGGTCACAGGAGCCCCCACAACATTGTCACACTTCCGTGACTGCCTGTTCGCCAGATTTATCACCAATATAACATATATGGGACCATCTGGGACTCCAGCTTCAACAGCCTATGAGTTTGCAAGATCTAGAGGTTCAGTTACAGCAAATTTGAAGCAATATGTCACAGGATACCATACAGAACATGTATGCCTCCATGCCCATCCATATCACATCTTGTATCCAAGCTAGAGGTGCTACAACAGGGTACTAGAGCTTCCATGTCCCCCGTATCACATCTTGTATTGCAACATCCGAAGAGTGGGCCCCAGCCTAGGAGACAGCGAGGTAGAATTTGGACCCTGTCACAGTGGCTGTACTGTCTCCCACCCATAGAGTAACCGGTGACATGTCCAAGGGGCTGCGGGCAGGCTATTAAACAGGGGTACGCAATGATGGATTGTCATGCATGATGCCATCGTTCCATCCTCTGTGGTGAATCCAGTTGTTGGCAATAAAGAGTCCACACACAGGGATTTAACTTTCTGAACCAAATCGGGAACGGTTGGTGAGGCTCGTTTACTTGAAAATAACTTGGTTATAATCTATCAATACACTCCAGCAGTGGAACAGTGCAAAAACTCAAGACGTTGTGACAGGGAGGATTCACGGTAGGTCAGGAGAAACCATAGTGCTGTTATCTGTAGGTCCTGATCACGGCGACATTCTTCTCTTCTCTAACTCTCTACTGGTCAACACTCACATTTACGAAAAGGTGCGCTGCATGGCGACTCCTCATTCTCTCTCTCTCTTAGCAGTGAAGGGGTATTTTCACATCTCCTGGGTACAGCACCGAAGGTGCCTCTGTGGTCCTCTTGCAGATCCAGAATGGAACTTAACACACCACTCACTACAACCCCTCTCATGCACCTGACATCCACATACATATCACAAGGTCACATGACAAACAAACAGATACATTTTCCAGACAATCAGCTCACATACCAAAATCCAAGTCAATTTCCACACCAAAAACCACATCAAAATCCACACCATCAGTACAGATTTTGACACGAATGTTGGTGTGGATCCTCAGCAGATTTCACCTCTTCAATTGACAGGGTGAAATCTGCTGCAAATCCTATCAAAAACCAAATGAAAATCTGCAACAAATGATGGAGTTTGTGCAGCTCCTTACTAAGGATGTGTATGACCTTTGTGTACTTCTGAGTAGACTCCCTGCAGAGAACTTTGCTGGAGTTTCACTGTTCCCCCATTGTCTGCCTGGAAAGCTGCCACTCCTTTCATCCCATGGACTACTTAGATGCACACACACAGTGAGAGAACTAGTCCTCTCATCATGTCTGTGTACATGACTACTCTGTGGGATGCATGGAGCGCCAACTTTGCGGGTGGCCGGTGGGGGAACACAGGTGAAAAGAAAAGTATAACAGAGTAATCTCCAGACTATGCACTGCATCTCCTATGAGCCCATTACTAGTGTTGAGGGACTTTTAAAATATTTGGGGTGGGAGAGCCTGACCCAATTTTCCACAAATGTTTTGGAATTGGGAAAGCCCGATTCCAACTCCCATTAAAAAATCAGGTTGTCTAACTTGCCCTTGTGGTGAATGTGTTTGTGTTTTCTTTTAGTGAATGTGGCTCGCACTGTTTACTTGCAGTCCTGGGGTCCTAGGTTCAAATCCTATCAAGATAACATCTGCATGGACTTTAAAGAATGCAATCTAGGCATTGTCGTCAGACAGATTTGAGATGAGAATGTTAGCATTGCAAGACTGTAGCAGTGCTAAAAATCATAGCCACCAACCTGTCCTTGGTTCAGAGGAGAAGAACAAGGAGAATAAACACAAAGAGAACATAAAAATCCCATCCAGATGTCGCTCTTGGTCAGATTTGAACATAGACATCCAGCCCTGCAAAGCAGCAGTGCTAACAACTGAGCCACCGTGCTTTTTTTCTTCATTCTTCTTTAGAGAAGGAGAAAAACAAACAGAACAAAGTCCATACAGATGTTGTCCTTGGACAGATTTTAAGCTGGGACCCAAGCACTGCAAGGCAACAGTGCTAATGACTGAGCAATAGAGATGAGCGAGCATACTCGATAAGGCAAACTACTCGAGCGAGTGGTGCCTTATTCGAGTACCTGCCCGCTCATCTCTAAAGATTCGGCTGTCGGCGCGGGTGAGAGGTGAGTTGCGCGGTGAGCAGCGAGGAGCGGGGAAGAGAGGGAGAGAGAGATCTCCCCTCCATTCCTCCCCGCTCTTCCACGCCGCTTCCCGCCGCTCCCCGCTCCCTGCCGGCACCCGAATCTTTAGAGACGAGCGGGCAGGTTCTCGAATAAGGCACTACTCGCTCGAGTAGTTTGCCTTATCAAGTATGCTCGCTCATCTCTACTGAGCAACCATTCTTGTTCTTCTCATTGTTCCTATTTTCCTTCTTCTTCTTTCTTCTTCCTCCTCATCCAGAGGAGAAGAAAAAGGCAAAGGAGGAGGAAAAAGGGAAGAAGGGGTGAAGGAAAATCAGAAGATCTTATTCTCCTTTTCCTTCTGATTTTTTTCTCCTCCTCCGGAAAAGAAGCAGAAGGAGGGGGGAGGAAGAAGCTTGGTTGTTCAGTGGCTAGCACTGTTGCCTTGTAGTGCTGCAGTTCTAGGTTCATGGCTGATTATGGACAACAACTGCATGGGGTTATGTTATTTTTGTGTTTATTCTTCCTGTTCTTCTGAACCTCTGACAGGTGTGGGTGGCTCAGTTGTTAGCACTGTGGTTTTGTAATGCTGGAGTTTTAGGGTCAAACCTATCCAAGGACAACCCCTGGATAGTGTTTTTATGTTCTCTTTGTATTCATTATTCTTGTTCTCTGAAGAAGAAAGGACAGCTGTGGTGGCTCAGTTGTTAGCACTGTTGCTTTTCAGTGCTGGAGTCATATGTTCCAATCTGTCCAAGGGTAACATCTGGATGGGGTTTTTATGTTCTTGTTTTTCTCCTCTATAGCAGTCATGACAAGTATGGTGGCTCAGTTGTTAGTACTGCTACCTTACAGTGATGGAGTTCTAGATTCAAATCTGACAAAGCGCAACATCTATGCACATGTTACCCTTGATGAGATTTGAACCTAGGGCCTCTGCACTGAGAGGCAACAGTGCTAATAACTGAGCAACATTAATTGAAAAACACCCACACCCATTTTTTGTAAAGCAATTTTCCTTCAAAATTGTATCGGGATGACCCCATCCATTTTTGCAAAAATCAGCTTGATTTTATTGCCCGGCCAATCACAAGTAGCAACACTATCCATGACTCTTTAACCCCTTAAGGACACGGCCTATTTTGGGCTTAAGGACGCAATGATTTTTGACGGATTTTCTTCTCCATTTTTCAAAAGTCATAACTTTTTTATTTTTCAGTCGACGCGGCCATATAAGGGCTTGTTTTTTGCATGGTGAACTGTAGTTTTTATCGGCGCCACTTTTGGGTACATTGACTATATTGTAAAACTTTTTTTTTATGATAACAGGGAGAGAAAACGCATCAATTTTGCCATAGATTTTTTTTTTTACAGCGTTAATCATGCAGCATAAATGACCCAATCCATTTTTTTTGCAAGCCGGTACGGTTACAACAATACCAAAATTCTTCCATTTTTTTTAGGTTTTTCCACTTTTCTGCAATAAAGACCCTTTTTTTGGAAATCTTTTTTTTTTCTAAATCGCTGCATTCAAAGTCCTATAACTTTTTTTATTTTTTTATGTACGGAGCTTTATGTGGACGTATTTTTTGCAAGACGAGCTGTAGTTTTTATTGGTTCCCTTTTGGGGTACATACGGCTTTTTTGATCACTTTTATTGCGTTTTAAGGAAGGTAAAATGCTAAAAATTAGCATTTTGCCTCAGTTTTTTAGCGTTTTTTTAACGCTTTTTTCCGTGCACAGTGAAAAGCATGTGCGACTTATTGTACGCATCGTTACGGACGCGACAATACCAAATATGTGGGGGTTTAATTTTTTTACCTTTTTTATGCTAATATGAAAAAAAGCATAAAAAAGGTTTTTTCTTACTTTTTTAAAATTTTTCTTTTTTATTCATTTTTCTTTTCTTTCTTTTTTTACACAATTTGTGTCCCTCTGGGGCACTTTCAGCACAGCACTAATGATCGCTATAATAAGGCATGGCAGGGCTACTGCCCTGCCATGCCTTATCAGTTATACAGCGATCACAGGCTATGGCAACACAGGATGGTTGTCATGGCAACCAGCCGGGCTCTGGGCGATTATATCGCGAGAGCCCGGTGACATCACAGAGGGAGCGCGCTCCCTCTGTGAACACCTCCCATGCCGCGATCTACATAGATCGCGGCAGGGAAGGGGTTAACAGCGGGGGGGCGCATCTCAGATGCACCCCCGCTGTTGCAGCGGGAGGCCAGCTATTACTGACAGCCAGCTCCTGCTGTGGGATAGCGCGGGATCATAAGTGATCTCACGCTATCCCCGGGATGTAAGTTTACGCCCTGTTGCAGGAAGTACCCCGCTGCCAGGACGTAAACTTACGCCCTGGAGCGGGAAGGGGTTAAAGAGGTTCTCCGTCCATATTTCTTTTTAGGAAATTTGATAAAGATTGGGTAACATGTCTGCTATTATTTCTCTTTTTCTGTTGCATTATTGGAACAGAAGAAACGTAAATAGCAGCAGTGCTGGATCTGTCAAGTGATGGACACCGATGGCCTCCAATAGACTATAATGGGGTCCATCCGTTTTCCTTCATGGTGTTCATCCTTTTTGCTATTTTGTCTGGTTTTTTGATGGAGTCTGTGAGAGAGGATCCTACCGGAGCCTCCAACTCAGATGTGAAAGGGGCCTAAGAGAGCTGATATGGATAATGACATGGTGTGAGTGCTGCCAACTTTCCATTCAGAATCCATATGATCAGCCAAGTCATTGGAGACAGGCTGGTTGCCATGGATACAGTCCCTAACAGCTGCCGTTGTCAGGCAGCGAACAATCAGTCTGACTAACATGTTTGGATCTTAAATAAATTGGTTTTGAGCTATGACAAGGGAAAATATGGACCTCATTTATCAAAGCTGTCTAAAAGCAAAAAAAATCTTTGTTGCCCATAGCAACCAATCAGAGCGCAGCTTTCATTTTATCAGAGCAGTTTCAGCAATGAAAGCTGAGCTCTGATTGGTTGCTACGTGCAACAAATACCATTTTTTTAATTAGTTTTGATAAATGATGCCCATTGGCTTTGTGGGAAGCCAATGTTTATGACCATTTACTTAGACGATAGAGAGAAATGAACACGTATTGTCATCTATCACATCTGCGGTTTGATTTGCCCTCTTTGAAGCTTTCATGACAACCAAATATTGCATAAATTATTATTTTTATCATCCTTGACAACACGTGGGAGACACGTTTTTCACCCAATATCCTGTATTTAGTAACATCGCCGCTTATATTTTCTACCACCCCCGTTCTGGGTCCGATGACTCATTGGATATACCTGACAGGATCATTACGGCTTATCTAAGCATATCTCCTAGTGTTATGAAACAGAAAGTCCTTTCCATACAGTTTAATTAAAGCAGTTGTGAGCATTGTGAACCACACCAGGTAACAAGAGGGCATCCGCTACGTTTAGAGGAAAGTAGGTTTCATCACCAACATAGAAAAGGGTTCTTTACGGTAAGAGCAGTTAGACTGTGGAACTCTCTGCCGGAGGATGTGGTGATGGCAAAATCCATAGAGGAGTTTAAAAGGGGACTTGATGTCTATCTGGAGAGGAAGGATATTACAGGATATAAATCTTAGGTTAATTGTTAATCCGGGTATACAGGCAGGTAGGAACTATTAGGGGTTATTCCAGGGATTAGTCTGATTGCCATTAGGGAGTCTGGAAGGAATTTTTTCACCAAAAGGGCTATTTGGCTTCTGCTCTTGGGGTTTTTTGCCTTCCTCTGGATCAACAACACAGGAGGATAGACAGGCTGGACTAGATGGACATTGTCTTCATTCGGCCTAACAAACTATGTTACTATGTATATGTAAACCTAGTAGTACCGTCATCGAACCGTAAGAGGAGCAGGTATCGGGGTAGGAGCAGGCGACACAGGAATCGGGGTACAAATTTGGAGATGAAGTCGGCGGTAGAAACTTCTGTTAATAGATAAGTAATATCATATTACTAATATGTGAATATTCAGAAACATTAGACAACCTTACTGACTCTAACTAAGAATATTCTTAACTCTAACGTGAGTGGGGTACGGCAACAACCATTTAGAATTCACAAAGATCCGCAACACACTACAACTGTAGAACACGTGGTACAACCGTACCTACAAAAGATAGAACATAGGCCGCCTGCACACGGCCGGGTCGGATCCCCTGCGAGAATTCTCGCAGCGGGACCTGACCTTCGCCCCTGCAGTGACCAGTGCGGGTCTCACCTTCTCTCCAGCGGCTCTGGCTCTCTGATGTGCCGGCTGCCGGCCAGCCGGCGCATGTGCACAGTTGAGCCAGCGGCACAGGAGTGACATTTCTGTGCGGGCCCCTGCGACACCCGCACAGAAATAGAGCATGCCACAATTTTTTTTTCCGCGCGTGATTTCACGCGCGGCCGTCTGCCTAGGATTGTGTTTTTTAATGCAACCCTATGGCAGCTTCCACAGGCGGAAATTCTGCGGGAAATCCCGCGGCAGAATTTCCACCCGTGTGCAGGGGGCCATATTGGTGGCAATGGACGTGGTCATGAGAATTTATTCCCGCACACGCATTGCATTTTTTTCCACGCGGAAAAGCGCGCGACTCTCCACTCGTCTGACAAAGCCCTCATTGAGATACCATATATTATTCCCAGTCATTGTAACAAGGCTTGTAAAAAAGAGTCTAACATTGACTTGCTGGAATGTTGCCTTCTGATAGGTGGCGCTGCAGAGATATTGTTTCATCTTCCTTATTTGCATATTACCCATGAATGGCCTTATAAGTCTCCTCACTCACTCCTGTTCTAGGTGCTCTCCCTAAGGAGAAAAGATGGCATCCCTGTTCTCTCAGTGGCGCATTATGGAGCTACGCTTCTCAAACACCCTCCTTTCTTGTGCAACTCTGTTTTCTTTTTTGTGTGGGTGACTGTTGTCTGAGAATTTGGACCAGAATACAACATGAATGTCTGCATTGCTCCATTGACTGTAATGGGCCAGTGTGCTGTATGTTGCAATCACTTGTGTAAATAGGCCCTAAGACAGCAATGGAGCTGAAACGGGACATCTGCTATTATAGCTCATCAGTATTAGGCCTCCTGCACACGGGCGAGTTGGACCCCGCATGCGGGATTCCCGGACGGTGACCCCGGCGTACCTCTCCAGCGTCTTCTGTTCAGCGTCTTCTGTTTATTTGCTGCTTTCCGGGGTCACCAGTCTATTTTCCATACAAGGAAGCTCCAATAGGGGAAGTGGTCCTTCATTGTATAGTGTAGGTTCAACAATGAAAGCCATGAGGAATCTTCTGCTTTTAATTTGTGGGGAAAATAAGTGTAATTAAGTTTGGTTGTACTCTACTTGATTTGGAGAATCTCAACTGTCAAGTTAAGCCAGGATACTCTATTAACGCCATGCAGAGTCTAAGAGATTAATGTTCTGGTCTGTAACATCTGCACTAGTCCACTAGTCTTCAGTGGTGGCATCCAACTGTTCATACCTGGCGCTCTAATTGGAATATGCAATTTAAAAAAATTATTTATGGTTCAAAAGCATTTTCTAATGAGAAACAGATGTTGATGTATGTTAGTCAAGAGGAAAACATTATTGTGTGATGACAAAGTATCTGCTGGTGACACAAAAGGGTGCAAAAGGGACGATACTCCCGATGGTGTCCGTCAGGACTGGTGGCTCGCGGGTCCTCCGTGCTCTCACCACCGGTCCTGTCACGCAAGTGGCTGTCGCGTGGCGCAGTGGAGCCCCGGTCCTGGTGGCCGCCACACTCCTCCGCGCCGCCAGGTTGTTAGGGACGCTACGGGCGCTGTCCTGGCCGCCATGGCAACCTGGCTTGCATCCTGAGCCTCGCCTGTCTTGCAGGGCTGGGGGCTGTTCCCCAGTTCTGATTGTGTGATATTCTGTTACTGTCAGACTCCTGCCCCAATCAGCTGCTGTGGGGGGAGCTATGATAGCATTTAAACCTGTCTGTGTGTGCTGATCCTTGCCAATGTTAGTTTGGTCTTCCAGCTGCACCCGCGTTTTCTTTGCTTGACTCCTGGTTTTGACTCTCTGCTTTCTGGACCCGACTTTGTCTATAGCCTGACCCTTTTGTACCGTGTACCCTCCTGTTGCCGACACGGATTGTCTGACTTGCCTTAGTGTTTGTTTGTCCCTGTGTTTGTTGTCTGTCCCTGTGTCCGCTTCCCTAGTGAGTGCAGGAACCGTCGCCCTGGGAGTTAGCCCAGGGGGGCAAGTAGGTAGGCAGTTTTTAGGGACTTCCTGTATCCCGGACCCCAGTCCTGACAGTGTCTTGAACATGGAGAAAGATTTAGCCTTAGTACATAAATGGTCCAAACCATAGAAACTGCAGAGCCAGGTTTCAAAATGTAAAATAATGCACTTGGGGGGAAGGAAATCCTCAGACTGAGTGTCATATCGGCTGTTCTGTGTTATCCAGGACTTCAGAAGAGCAGGATTTAGGAGTTCCGATGTTTGACAGCCGCAAAATGAGTCCACAGTGCGGTCAGGTAGCAAAGAAAGCAAGTAGGATGCTCGGCTGCATAGCTAAAGGTATAACCAGTGGAAAGAGAGAGATTGTGATCCCGCTGTATAGAGTGACACCATATCTGGAATACTGTACTCAGTTTTGAAGACCTCACCTACAGAAAGACTCTAATAAAATAGAATTTACAAACAAAAAAAGTCTACAAGATGGGCTACAAAATAGGTGGAAGGTCTCAAGACAAAACTTATCAGGAAAGACTTAACCCTTTCCAATCCACAGTCTGAGCTCTGAAGACATTATCATTTAAGGTTGTACAGCTCCGATGTTGGAAGACGTCCATCAGGGTTCTCTTACTGTATATTGCCAGCCTCTCTGCTGTCGGAGCCTATCCAACGTGTCACCTCATGCAGTACTGGCTTTAGCCAGCATATAGTGCCGTTGTATAACAGCAGAAAAAGAGTAAGCCCCCTAGGAAAACCAGGATACAAATTGGATTAGAAAGGGTTAACTTAAAGAGGCTCCGTCACCATCTTTTGCAGCACAAGGTAGTGACAAGCACTCTGATTGCAGTGATATGTCTGCTATGTGGATCTGTGCAGTAGTTTTGGAGAAACTTGCATTTTATCAGTGGCAGCACATGTACAGCCTGGAGGAAACAAGATTGAAAGTTTTAAAATAAGGAATGAAATGTTTCTATTAGGAAGCTAAACTGTAGAACAAGGAGGAACAATGTGAGATTAGTTGGGGCGAAAAAATCAGAAGCAACATCAGGAAATTCTAATGAAAGAGTAGTAGATGCCTGGAACTAACTTCCAGCAGGTGGGGTTAGAAAGTCAATAAATAAACTCAAGCATCTCTGGGATAAGCATAGATCTATCCTAAGAGAAGAATAAGGAATAATATAACGTCAGACTAGATGGACCATGCAGTGTTTGTCTGCCATCAATTCACCATGTATGCAAGTAGTTGAGGGCATTTACAATACAAATTCCTAATGCAACAGCCTCTTAAAGGGGTTGTCTACAGTACCTTTTAACTATGGATAAGTTGTCATCTGAATAGGTCATAAATGGATTAAATTACTTTTTTACAACAGTTCACAGGAGGGTTAATGCAGCTTACTTACAACTTTCAGTACCTAACACCAATTGGAGCATGTGATGCAATTTTTTTGTACATCTCTTTATTTTTTTGTGGGATCATGTACTGAAAGGAGTTCTACAGAAAACAGACAGCTCCATTCCCACTGTAATGGCTAGGCTTAGTATTACAGGCAAAGTTTTCATTGAAGTGAATTGGAACTTTGCCTGTAATACCAAGCTGGGCCACTGCAGTAGGAACGGAGCTGTCTGCTTTCTGCAGAATTCAGCTCAGTGCATGAAAGCACCAGCCTGGCAAAAAGCTGCTTATAGCGTATCCTGGGTGGCAGACTCCCACTGATCAGATATTGATAGCCTATTCTACGGATACAACCCCTTTAAATGGCCAGACTCAATAGAGGTCGTTACATACATCCAGCATTGGGAGTTGCCAATGGGTTAGGCAACATCAACTGACTAGAGTTATGACAGAGGCGGAAATAGAGGAAGAAATTAACACTGGGTTAATCTGTCCTGTTCATGAATACTTGGAATTAAGTGTTGATTCCCCGTCCCCCATTTCAGCACATTTATCTAATTTAAAGTGATGCTAACTTTATGGAAATTACGTAATCCGCAGAGACTTTTCTTGCTTAGCATCTTAAGCACGTTGAACCTTGTAATTTGACATTGTTCTCTTAAGTATAGAGGTTAATGGCTCTTATTCCTTGACTGATTTCAATATCAAAGAGAGGAAGTTTGTCCACACGGAGATATAAAAGGTCACATAGAGGAGTACAAGGCATAAACGCTTTAATGTGGCCGCCGTCATTGTACAACTTGATTTCTGCAAGGTGTATTTTGTTGTATTAAGTATTTTCCATAGATTATGTGTTTGATCATGTGATTAGAACTTATCACCATTAATGAGACCATTGCTTTTAACCCATAGCCCATTTGACCGGACATGACTTGTCCATATGGACCACTATGCCAGATACTGCAGCTTAAGCGCCTTCATTCTGCTTCTGGATCAAATGTTGATGGCCTGTCCCAAGGGTCAGTGGCAGTCTTAAATTTGATGGTCCCCGAGCAGAATTTTTTCCTTTAACCCCCCCCCCCCCCCCCACCCACCATCATAAAAAAACTATATATATTGCACTGATGGGCAGTCTGCTTCTATTCTTCCTGTGCAGAAAGCAGCAAGATAGCATTTCTACACCAGAACACCCCAGTGAATAAATACTTCACAGAACCAATCTCGAAATATGAATACAGCCCCAGAACCAAGCTCATAATATGCATACATATGAGAACCAAGTTTATAACATAAATACAGCCCTGGAACCAAACTCATAACAGATGCAGTGGCAGAACCAAGCTTATAACATAAATACAGCCTCAGAACCAAACTCAGTACATAAATGCATCCCTAGAACCAAGCTCAGTACCTAAATACAGTACCAGAACCAAGCTCAGAGTATAACTACTGTTCTAGAACCAAGCCCCTAATATAAATTCAGCCCCAGAACCAAGCTTATAATATAAATACAGTAGCAGAACTAAGTGATTATGTTGCAGAGGAACCGAAGGGCTGATAGCTGTGCCTTGTAACATCAGAGTCAAGGAGACAGAACCAGGAGGAGGATTTATGTTGCTCCACAAGACACTGCTGCACATAGGAAGAAGATCATCTGGTCAGGCAGACCTAAGGGGGAATGATCGGCCCAGCCTACATCTGCCTGGTGCCTCCCTACAAGCAAGTGATCAGCTGATGCAACTGCTTGGGTTGAATATAGCTAAGGTCGGTCATGCTAAGGATATTTGTCTCCTGGAAGACTCCTTTAGTAAATTTCAAGTCAATGCATAGAAGAAGGAACAAGGGCAATGGTGCACTAGGATGGAGGAATCAGGCTGGAGGAGACCTTGCAAGCAACGCGGTTCATCTCCGATCTGGTGCCTTCATCTGGCCTTTATTGGTTGTAATGCTGTTTGTCTATAAAGGCCAGATGAAGGCATCCGTTCCTCTGTCCCAGTGCGCCATTGTTCTCTCTTCTGTGCTAAAGCTGGATTCTTTCCATTGATGCTTCTGTTGATGTACACTATTTTCTGTATTTGCCGTGTAATATATGGTCTTTATTACTCTTTTGTTGGTATAGTACACTTCTGCGCTGACGTATGATGGAGTTCGTGTGATGTATGAAGCCTTCCAGAATCTCAGGAAACAAAGGATAGACATTTCAAGACGCGGTAATGCTGGAGATTGTTTGGCCAACCCTGCCGTTCCCTGGGGGCAAGGAATAGACATACAGAGAGCTCTACAACAGGTATGTAGGAGCTACAGTACATGCAAAAGTATGTTATTAGGATCTCTACAAAGTTCATCTACAAGTATCAATACATTGCAAAAAGGAAAATAAGCTGGTCACACATGCTGACTGTTACACTATTAGGGGTTCTGACCTCTGATGAATAGCTACAGCAAATATGGGGATTGAGCAGACACCCCCATAACAGCATTTAGGGGTTGAACCACAATTACAAGTTACAGATAGAGGATAAGGTGCTGATCACTGTTGAGACCCCCACCGATCTCGAGAACGGGACTCCAGTGTCCTACACTGCCTGTCAATGTGGGGGATGCTTCTTCTCCCGCAGTGTCATCACTGCGAATGGAGGTAAATGGGTGGTCATGCTTTTCAATGAGGTTGACTTAAATAGCCAACTTTGGTATCTCCACAGTTCCAATGGAAGTGAATGGAATGCTAGTGCGCTTGTACAAGCACCCTCCATTCAGTCTCCTCATCACTGCAGTAAGGAGAACAGAGTGACGGGACCCCTTTTCTCGAGATTAGCGTGGCTCACAGTGGTGAGACCCCCTCCAATCAGCAACTTATTCCCTGTGGATAGGGGTTAACTTGCAATTGTCCTATAACCCCTTTAACTAGGACCCTATGTTGCACTGCAGTATATTGCATTGGGTATCGTGAAAACCATTGTAGAATGCTCAGTTATGTATCATGTCTTTCCATAAGGTTCGACTGGAGGGGCTATCCGGAAACGTTCAGTTTAACGAAAAGGGAAGACGAACAAACTACACGCTGCACATACTGGAGTTAAAACATAAAGGCATCCGACAAGTAAGAATATAAAATGTGGATTGGTCTTTATGGCTATTATGAAGATACATGTATGACAAAATTGCTTCTTTTTTAATGCATTCCACCAATTTAAACAAACTTTTATAAATTATACTAAGGCTCTTTTACACGGACCAATGATCGTGAATGAACATCATAAATGAGTGCTTACTCATTGGTCAGCTAGTGATTGAGCATTAGAATGATAAGTCACTAGCCATGAATGAGTAAGCACTCATTTGTTGGCTTGGTGGCTCCTTTGTGCACCCAAAAAAAAGGTCATTCTCGGCAGCACATCTCCCTATGTGAAGGGGGATGTCCTGCTGACAACAATAATACTCTATAGGGGGCAAACAATAGTATTTTTGAGAGCCTAAATCAACCTCTGCAAAGGCAATAAAATATCACATATAGCTGATTTGCTATGGATTTACAAAAAAATTTGCACTAAAATTTTATTACAAATCCACAGCAGATTTCACCCCTTCAATTTAAATTGAGTTGAAGGGGTGAACAACAGCCGCAAATCTGCACCAAAATCTACAAAGAAAAGTCTGCATTATATTGGCTGTTTTTGACATGAATTTTGGTACTGATTTTTTCAGCTGCTGAAAATTCACAGCAAATCAGCTATGTTTGAATATGCCACGAAAGTCCCATTAAGGGGTTAAAAATAATGGAAACAATTGAAAGAGTATGACTGGTAGTAAAAGAAGATGAGGCATATTAAGTTCTGGAGTGCAAAAGTAACAAATTATTGCACATACCGTAATTTGTAACTTTTGGCTTTCTTATGTTGGCCTCCGCCACTTCAACCAGCGACTATTTTTTAGGTGAGCTGAAACAAAATGACAAGCGAGTGAATTATTGCTCAGTGTCCGGTCGGTGGCTTTGTTTACACGGTACAACTATCGATGAAAAACGCTCTTTCGAATGATTATTTGGGCAGTAATTGCCTTGTGTAAAGGTAGCTTTAGACCGTTGTATGAAACACTGCTCTAAGTAATTATGCCCTAGTGAGTTTTTGATCTGAACTGATCTTATACCATTTATAGACTCCTAGCCAGGGGCGTAACTATAGAGGGTGCAGGGGATGCGGTTGCACCCAGGCTCAGGAGCCTTAGGGGGCCCATAAGGCCTCTCTTCTTCATATAGGGAGCCCAGTACTATGAATAAAGCATTATAGTTGGGGGCCCTGTTACAGGTTTTGCATTGGGGCCCAGAAGCTTCAAGTTATGTCTCAGTGCAGCATGGTTTAGTTATGGGTACGGGTACAGATAGAGGGGGGCCTCAGCTCACGCTTTGCATCAGGGCCCCTGAGTCTTTAGTTACGCCCCTACTCCTAGCATTACACATACTATACACTGCCAGTTATATCAGTCCTCCATGGTGCTGATCTTCGAAGACTGGAAAGTTGAAGATTCTCCAACCTTAGTTTTGTACTTTTGGAAGGAGCTTCAAGTGATTTGAGAATTCTTCTACCTCTTTCATCATTCTTTTTTTGCCTACCGCCCCGGGTATCTTGAACTGTAATAGTGAGCTGGGAAAGGTTTGACAAACTACATACAGTCACAATCATTTATTCAACCCTGATTGCAAATTAGATTTATTTGCAAAATTTTACAAAGTTTCAGCTGTTTGTAAAGAAAACAATCAAACAAGAACAATTTAAGTCCCCTAGCTTCTCGACATGAACATGCGTTGGTGTATCTCAACCTACTGGCATCCCTTCGTCTCGGCAATCTCACACACATACCTTGCCTGGCACTTGTGATGAGCCTGGTAGTGCAGCGCTTCCTATATAATTACCCAGGTTTACATCCATTGCCGGAAAGGCCAGGAAACTGCGTTCACACATTTAGCATTTACACCCAGCCGCCTCTCATCTGTGACGTGCCTACATGGTGGAATTCCACGTTGCATATGGTGCTGAGGCTAAGGCTGCAGCATAGAGGGATCACGGAGTACCAGATGGTATATGCCATTAGCAGATGCTGTATGGAGATCGGTCAGTTGATGCCTGTTGATTGGCTGCAGATCAAAGATATTTGTGCCGTTTTAGCTTGCTTTGAGGAAGCGACTAAAATGGTCAGTTGGGATGATGCACTGATCAGAATGACCATCTCTGTCGGAACAGATGCTACAGGGCCTCAGGGACAATGACATGTTGTTTTTAGAGGCAGAAGGGATACCAATCTTCCAACTGTTAGGCCAGTCCGCCATTACTCAACAGCGCAGGAAAGGTGGCTTTCGGCAAGAAAGGGGGGGCATCTTTCCAATACATTATTCCACCCATGGAAGAAGTATAGGGGAGGAAGAAGATGAGGAAGAGGAGAGGAATAACATAGAAAGAGGAGAGGAGGAAATTAGGCCTTAGTGTAGTTTCATACAATTTATCATCTAATTTTGTAGTTTGCAGAAAACCACTGCTTGCTGAATGAGGCCTGCAAATAATTTCCAGTGGCCAGACGGGTGACTTTGCTTGATGGTCTGAGGCCACTGACACACACTGCGTGTATTTGCTGTTTCCCAGTTTTGATTTTATTTTTGTTTTATATTAGCAAAAAATCACCACCAACTAAATAAGCCGCAATCCCTGGGAGGCACGATATGTGGGAACAGAAGGCCACGGAGTATAGCTTGTGAGCTGTCGCTGTTTCGAGCAGCATAATTGAATTCCTCAAACCGCATTGCTATGCTATCTGCGTACGGTCTTCATATAATTCGTAGTGGCCGGACTGGTGACTTTGAACAACATCTGAGACCACAAATAGAGAACTGCAATATTCCCCACGTCAAAGTGGAGTTTGTCTGCTTTGCTGCTATATACAGTAGGTTGACAGCAGAAAAAAGTACCCTCTCCCGATGTACAGACCACGTTTCAATAGGCATATAAATGTGATGCAGCAACTTTCTCTGCTTCCTCCAATTGAGCCCCGTTTAAGTTCTCTGCTGGTTAGAGATGAGCGAGTATACTCGCTAAGGCACATTACTCGAGCGAGTAGTGCCTTAGCCGAGTATCTCCCCGCTCGTCTCTAAAGATTCGGGGGCCGGTGTGGGTGACAGGTGAGTTGTGGCGGGGAGCGAGGGGAAGTGGGGGAAAAGAGGGAGAGAGATCTCCCCTCCTTTCCTCCCCACTCTCCCCCACCGACCCCCGAATCTTTAAAGACGAGCGGGGGGATACTCGGCTATGGCACTACTCGCTCGAGTAATGTGCCTTAGCGAGTATACTCGCCCCTCTCTACTGCTGGTATACAAGCTTTCACACCATACAGCTATATAACCTCTGTGGTATATAGGCATATAAATGTGATCCAGATTCACTGTAAAATGGAAGCTGGTTACACTGTGTCTGTTATATATGGCAAATGTTATATATTATAATTACTTACCTCTATCAATGTTACAATCACACAGAGAAAGTTTCTATTCTGACAACTCCTTCTAGGGGAGGGTTGTATTAGTTGCATTGAGCTATTTAAAATGTTCCTCTTTGATCTCTTTTTTTTTTTCAAACAGCTGAAAGTTTGTAAATTTGGAAAATAAACCTAATTTACAATTGGAATAATTGAATAATTTTTATTGCAATTTTACATATTTCCCACAGAATGAGTGAGACAGAAGAAAAATTACCATTTGTCATCTTGGACTTTTCAGGCGTCTGGGGATGTAGTTTATGGCTGCCTGTATACGGGCAATGATCTGTGGGCAATAAATCACCCGCGGACACGCTCTGTAAAGCTTTCCATAGGATACCCCACCAGCAGTGGCGTAGCTATAGGTGTTGCAGGTGTCACAGTTACAACCCAGCCCCAGAACCTAGGGGCCCAAAGAGTCCCCTTGCCACAATACCGGTTATCACAACTTCCCGCCATTCCAGTTCACGCAGAAGTTACTTTAATTTCTACACACATAGGCAGAAGCAGGGACCGAGCGCTTCTCACTGTATAGCACAGTCCTCCCACTGGATCTCGCACTTCCTGTACAGAAATGGGATGGAAGCCTGGAGAGAAGCTGCGCTCCTTGTACCAACCAGACGCTGGCCATTGTTCCCCTTCACTGCCTCCTGTGCAGCACTGGTCCGAGCAGTGGAGCAGCACTAGGAGTGGAGTGAAGCTGCATCAGGACCTTGCTGCAGCTTTATGACCACCCTGAGTGCAACCAGCAGTGCCCACCTGCCTGTTACACCAGGAGGGGCACCCAGAACTGATCATTGGGACCAGCGAGAGATGGAGGAGACTCAGTGGGGATATCTACAGGTGAGCACCAAACACACCACTCTAAACTACATAGTCATACTACTATCCCTTGTGGGTGCCTCCTTTATACTGTGAGTCTCCTATGTCCTACTTCTATATACCACAATATTTTCCCCCTGCTCCCCCTTCTTTATAATATACTCTGATTCCCTGTGCTTCCAATCCTATGAATTAGGACCTGCTGTGCTCCCAACTTCTATATACTGAGTCACAGTATATTGAAGTGTGGGGCTATAGAATATAGGAGGGGACATATTGGCATCATGCTATAGTATATAGGAGTGAGACATTGGGGGTATACAGGAGTGTCATAGTATATAGGAGAGGGGATACAGGTAGGGTCATAGGATACAGGAGTGTGGGTATAGGGGTCATAGTATATAAAGAGGTGACACAGTGGCTTCTCAGTCTATAAGAGCGGATATAGGGGGGGTCATAGTATATTATTGGCGGGGGGGGGGTCATAGTCCCAGTTTATTGGTAATGGTCCAGTATGCTTATAATTTCAGAATCGTTTTTTATTCAGCAATGGTATGGTGGTATTATCCAGTGACAGTATGGTGATATTATGTAGTCATTGTACGGTGCACCAAGGGGGTCCAAACTGCACCCAGGCGCAGGAGCCCTTAGCTATGCCCCTGCCCACCGGGTTGGCAACGTAGCACAGCCGAACGGTTCAGTCTCCTGACGGAACTGAACAGCATTGGGCAGACCCCATTGACTATAATGTGATCCGCTGACCGCCCAGATGGCCAGCTTTTGGACTGAAGAAAAAGAACTGTTTTTGCAAAAAAAAAAAAAGCATCTTATGAGAAAAATTGCGATTTATGCCGCGATTTTCTCATGGCAATATCGTGATCGCCGGTGTGAAGGAGCCCTTATGGATAGAATGACTCTGCGCGGACATTTCTGCATCCCAATGTTATTCCAATGGGGCTTGACTTCCACGCCTGTTAACACGTGCGCGTCTTTCTTTGGAAATCGCAATATTAAATTCTGCGGCGAGAAAGCTTTCTGCTGCGCAATTAAGGTCATCTTGCAGAACTGTTGCTGCAGATTTCGAACATGCAGGAGATGCAATTCCGCAATTACAGTCTACAGAAAGAACGCAAATAATAGATGTTCTGCAGAACGTATTCTGCGGTTAGAAACGCTACAAAATCGTCACTAATTGACCAATTCGGCATCTGCGCTGCGTCTTCTGGACAATTCTGTCCCGTGTGAGAGTCCCTTAAGCAGCCGAGGCAGGTGAGTTCAGCAGGTATTCCATAGGACCCGGACCCCACAGATCATACATGGCAAGCTTCTACGAAAAGAAGAAATCCTTTACACTCTTTACCTCAAATTACGAATTCCACAAATTATCCACTCTGAGTTGATTAACATTTTAATGAGAGTCATGCAAGTTCTTCATTAGAGGAAATCAGAAGCATGACTTAATGAGTAGGGAAGTCCAAAGAGGGGAAATAGAAAATGCTCGGAGCTGTCTTTGCTCTTTTGTCTGCCGTGTTTAAGGAACCATAGAGCGAAGGGCAAAGACACCAACCTGTGGTTGTTTTATGAGACATACTGTAGTGTATGGGGATTCAGACCACCAAGGGGAATCCCCTGCGTCTCAAATGCCCCCTTAGGCCCAGGCCTTGCATATTGATTTATAAAGGGATAGCATATTCTTCTGGACCCCACTGATTCTCTATAGCCCCATCACTGTATTTCCAAGTTGGCTATACAGGGAATTGCAGCCGCCTCCATTCATTAAAATTGCGCCATTGTGCAGGGAAAGACGGGGAAGGAGCCGCAATGCTATACCCCTTCATTCTCAGGATTGATGAGGGTCCAAGAGGTTCGGCCCACCACTGATCTTAATTTATGGAATATCCTTGAAGTCTTCTAGCAATTTATTAAATGGGAATAACCTTTTAAAGTGTTTTTGCTGGATTAGAAAATAGTGATTGACTGCTTTTTTCCCAGAAACAGTGCCACCCTTGTCCATAGGTTATGTCAGGTATTGCGACTCATAAGGAAAAAAGTGTGCTTAAAACACTGTTACAAGGGCTCAGTCACACAGGCATTTTAACGTGTGTTTTTCCGCGCGTAAAACGAAAAACGCACTAGATAGAACCAATGCTTTTCAATGGCAGCAGTCACACGTACGAATTTAACATGGGGAAAAATGCCTGCGGTGAAAATTATAGGACACCGGTTCACAAAACGCAGGCAACTGCGGCAGCCAGTGTAAAAACCCTAGATGATGTCCCTGCATGTAAATTCGCTTTTTTGACTACACACGTGGACACAAATTGCATATTCCTCGAGTGTAGGAAAAATCACAGCATGCTCTATTTTGACGCGGATTTCACGCGGACTGCCTCCATTAAGGTCAATGGAGGCGATCTGACCCGCAGCTCATACACAATTACCATTAAATTCAATTCATTGAATTCACGGATGTGTGAGTGCTGCCTGTAATCACAGGCAGCGCTCAGCTGTCATTCAATGGCTCAGCACTGCCTGTGATTGGCTGAGCGCTCAACCAACGACACCAGCACTTTCTGGGGGCCTGGATTTTTCAACCTCTGGCCTGCAGAACACAGAAGAAAACTGCTGTGCTGGAGAGAAGAGCTGGATGACTCTTCTAGGTGAATATATACATATATTACCTTTTTTTACAGCTAGGGATGATTTTCAGGACAGTAGTGCCGACAGCAGTGCCGTGCTATTTTTTCCGGTGCAATTTTTTTATACAGCGCTGCCTCTGATTGGTCACAGTGCTCAGCCAATCAGAGGCAGCCCATTCAGCAGGCGGGGATTTTAAAATTACCACAGCGCTGGCCGGCAGCCCATTGCTTTCAATGGAGCCGGTTGTATTGCCGGCTCCATTGAATTCAATGGGAGAACATCGTTCTCCTTTGCCACAGCTGTGACAGAGGATCACCATCTTCAGTATATATTCTCAATGGGGTCGATGCTGCTGCTGCCAGCCCCAGTGAGCGCAAGGTGAAACCCCTGGATGCAACAGAATTTTTTGACATGCGGAAAAACGTCTGTTACAAACGCCCGTGTGACTGAGCCCTTATGATGTATTCACACGAACAAGAGTGAGTTACGCCTGATATTCTTGGGCCTGACTCGCATCACACAGTCACTCCGTCCATGTGCTGTGTTGTGTGTGGGAGACCGCGCATCTACACGTTCCAATCTTGTGTGAGACTCGGACGAAGATAGACCATGCTGCGACATTACCGTCTCGCAAAACGTGCGCCATTTTCTCACCCGTGTGATTGCACCCTGAAGAAGCTTTTACAATTGGCTGAAAATTCCACCATCAAGGATATCATGATGTATGATTGTTTTTTCTATATAGAAATCGCAATACCTAAAAGTAACAGTTGAATGACAAATTCAGCTCTTCTTCATCTATAGTGTATGCTACATCAAACAGAATTAGCCAATAGCCTGCACACTACACAGCATGGACTCCGTGCCAATGAGCAGTAGAAAGGGCGGACTTTCCATTGATTTGCAAATCTTAATTCTGTCCCCTATGGCTTCCATCTATGAACACTACGGGCTCTGCACTTTGTCACCTGTACTTTATTCTCTGTGACACTGCTCGGTCACTCTGTAAGGCTCAGAGGATGGAGAGTCAGCATCTCCTTATAGCAAAGGCTAACAGAAAGTGATTGCAAGCTGCCTACACAATAAGGCTTTCACATCGCATTAGAGTCATCTGATCTTGCGCCTTCAGCCTCCACACAAAGGCGCTAATCCTTCCGATGATTGTCCAGCCCTTGTGTCTTGTGGTGATTTTGTGTCGCAGGTGAGGTGTTTCGACTCAGATTCAGGATACGACGCAGCAGATGGAGCAGCAAAAATATACAATATTTATTTAAAGGTAACCTGTCACATCACCGTAACACCATAAACAAAGTAAGACCATATTTACACGGACGGATGCAATATGCATCAGAGAAACTGACTCACCCACTCCTGCCAGTGGTGTCCCCCTTTGAAATCGGCAAGTGGTGCGAAAATCTGCCTCTTTTCAGAGTCCTGTGCGCATGCTCTCTCATAGACTTGTATAAGCGAGCATCCGCATGGGACTCTGAAAAGAGTCAGATTTTGCATGTTGGATCATGAGAGCATGTAAGTATAAAAAGTCTTGCTATTTCCCTATAGTGCACAAAGTACTATTAACCCCAAGATTTACGGTAGCAGTAGTCAACTTCAGGTAAAAGCTAAATTGGTTTCTTGTTATTTCATATTGCCTATTGTCAGTTCTTGGTTCACAAATTAATAATGTGCACTTTTGTCACTCCTTCGTCTGCATCGTTTCCTGAACATGCACGCGATATCTTATCCCGGCGAACCGAGTGCTATTTCTTCTGTTGTGGTCATCTTCCCCCATTAACGAGATTGTACTTTGTACTCTTTGCGTAAAGTGAAGAGTTTATTCTGGATTGTACAGTTTGTGCTGTAATTATGAACCATGGAAAGGTTTTTTTCTCTCCACCCTCAGGGGCTATGACACCCTTAGGGAAGCAGAATCCCAAGGCAGCAGAGATGAGGACCTCATTCCAATCTTCATCCTCTGTCTTGTCACCAGTGATGCAATTTTTGCTCTAAATGACTTGCAGCAGAATATGGAGGTGTCTTAACAACTCAATGTCTGCTTTAATGATAAGACGATACTATATCTTATTGCTTATGTCCACCAGAAGAGTGGACCGAGCATAATAGACACTGAATGGCTGCTTTGTTAGAGACAAGCATTTAGGCCTCATTCATACAAGCGTCTTTACGCAGTTAATTTAGTCACGCTAAAAAATCGTGACCATCGGAAGCATTGGATTCCAATGTATTCATTCAGATGGCGGATTAGCTGTGTAAAAGCGCCCGGCCAGTGAAGATAGGACATTGGCGGCCGAATACGCCGGCACATGTTTTGATACGTCCGGAAAAGATAGGTTTTGCCCTATCTTTTGGCCGCGATCAACTGGCAGCTCCCATAGGCTTCTATGGGAGCTGCCGGCAAAGGGAGAGGGAGTTTAGCAGCAGCTAGCGCTGCTAAACCATGTCAGCTGGCTCTATTGAGCCATTAGAAGTATTTCAGAAGATTTATGCCGGCCAATAGAATTCTGGGCTACGGCATATATACGTTACACCCGGCCGTGTGAATGGATGAGAAAACGCGAATTCAGCCGCGACTTGGTCGTGGATTTTTCTTGTTCATGCCTTTTACACCCGCGATGCGGCCAACGTAAGAATGCATTACCCGTGTGAATGAAGCCTTAAAGGGGTTGTCCCGCGAAAGCAAGTGGGGTTCAGCACTTCTGTATGGCCATATTAATGCACTTTGTAATATACATCGTGCATTAATTATGAGCCATACAGAAGTTATTCACTTACCTGCTCCGTTGCTAGCGTCCCCGTCGCCATGGATCCGTCTAATTTCAGCGTCTAATCGCCCGATTAGACACGCTTGCGCAGTCCGGTCTTCTCCCTGGTGAATGGGGCCGCTCGTGCCGGAGAGCTGGTCCTCGTAGCCCCGCCCCGTCACGTGTGCCAATTCCAGCCAATCAGGAGGCTGGAATCGGCAATGGACCGCACAAAGCCCACGGTGCACCATGGGAGAAGACCCGCGGTGCATCGTGGGTGAAGATCTCAGCGGCCATCTTGCTAAGGTAAGGAAGAAGTCGCCGCAGCGCGGGGATTCGGGTAAGTACTAAACGTTTTGTTTTTTTTAACCCATGCATTGGGTTTGTCTCGCGCCGAACGGGGGGCCTATTGAAAAAAAAAACGTTTCGGCGCGGGACAACCCCTTTAATATCATATTTGACCTTCTTTGGTCTTCAGAAGCACAGTAATTCATTGTGGCATAGATTCAACTGGATGCTGAAATCGTTCTGCAAGAATATTGTACCCCAGTTGTGCCTAGAAAACACTTCCCCCACCATTACTCCACCTCCACCAGTTTGAACTGTTGACACCTGACAGGAAGGGTTCATCGATTCATGCTGCTTGCACCAAATTCTGACCTCCCATCAGTATAGTGATCTGGATTCATCTGACCAGGCGATGCTTTCCCACTGCTCAATGATCCAATTATTGTACTGTTTTGCCTCCTGGAGTCTTGTATTTCTATTTCTCTTAGATAATTATTGTACCCGAACCGGTCGTCCACTGTTATAGCCCATCTGTGCTAAAGGAATGGCTAGTTGTGTGTTCAGACATGTTAGTTGGAGCACCAGCATTGTATTTAGGTGCAGTTTGCTTGCTTGTGCACTGCCTGTTCATCAGAATTATTCTTGACATCCTCCTCTGACCCCTTTTGTTGTTGAGTTTTCTTACTTCCACAGGATCCCCTTTGGCTGGATGTTTTTCCTTGATCACACCATCCTTTGTATACTCTGCACATCGCTGCATGAGAAAACCCCACAAGCTTGGCAGTGAAAACCTGGCCTTGATGTTAAGGGGACAGGAAAGGCAATAAGCTTTAGCCTAGTGATGGGCTATCTTTTTGGAAATCCTGTTATTCTCAGGGCTATATTAAGAACAAGCTAGCAGAGGGCAGGTGCCTACGGCAGCAGCTGGGGATGGGGTGACAATCTGGGACTACGATTGCAATGGTTTGACTTAACAGTAGCCAAATTTAAGGCAACTCTCCAGCTTTGGAACAAAATTGAGTCCTGCGTTCCACGTGGAAAGAGTGTCGTTCTTCTCTGCCGATGTCACTCTGATCTGCCAGTTCAGGATCTTGTTTTGATGATCTTACATGATCGGTACTGGCCAATCAGAGAGCAGATGTAGTTTATTAGTAGTTTGACCCTAGCAGTGTATCATGGGGATAAGGTAGTCTGAAGATGGCATCAGGTATTTCGGTGAGCTGAAAACAGAACCAAGAACCAGTGAATCAGAGGGGCATGAGCGCAGAAGACCAACAGCAGCTAGTTAACAGCTTTATCCAGCCCCAGGACAAAATTTTGTTCCAGAACCAGAGGGTCACCTTAATTGAAAAAAATTGCAAATGTATATGTGGAACCCACAGTCTTCTATAGACTCATACCATATCTCCATTTTCGTCATTCTATACAAATGCACACCAAGGTTTACTCTTATGGAGTGACGCTGCATCGCCACTTCTCCCCTGCTTCACCTGTCACTGGGCGCTGTCATCCTGCATGCTATGCTCCTCTGCATCCCTGATGTCTGCTCGTCAGACCTGCGTGCATTCCCACATTCTCTCTTAAAGGGCCAGTGTGCACTCCTTAGACCTGTCTCCCGGTAATCCCATTCTTGCGCCCGCTATATTGGACATCCATCCTTTAGAGTCGATGCCCAAGCAATTGATCTCAAATGGCTATTTGTAGTGAAGCCCCTGTTTGTGTATATTCTGGTTTTGACACCTGCCTGATCCACGACTACTCTGACTTCTGCGCTCCCAGACATTGGCTCTGATGACTGGACTATGTTATTCTTGCTGTCTGCCCTGACCTTCTGCCTGGACCTCTTTATTGCTATTGTGCCGCCACCCCTGACCTCCCCTACATTTCCGGATAAGCACCTGTTCACACCTTCAGGTACCGCACCTTGGCCCAGTGCAGCGTCAGCAGTCATACAACTGGGACTTTTTGTGTTAGTAGCAGCTTGGGGACCCCTCAGCAAAGACCCCCATTGCATTACCACAAGCAGTCCAAACTGCCTAAAGCTTTGATGTACCGCTAGGGGTCACAATTGTGACCCAGCCCCTTAGAGTATATATATATATATATATATATATATATATATATATATATATACAGTATATATATATATATATATATATATATACAGCTGGTATAAGTTAGTGATATAGACCATGTTGGTATAACCTGGGTATCTTCTATATATAATTATAAATGTACAGCTGGTATATTATACATCTCTCTGTATATGGTGATATAGAATATGCTGGTATAACCTGGGTATCTCCTGTATATAATTATATATGTACAGCTTGTATGCGTTATACATCCTATTCATAGTGATATGGACCATGCTGGTATAGCCTGGGTATCTCCTGTATATAATTATATATGTTCAGCTTATATGCGTTATACATCCTATTCATAGTGATATGGACCATGCTGGTATAACCTGGGTATCTCCTGTATATAATTATATATGTACAGTTATGTATGGTATAAGTTATACATCATGTATATAGTGATATGGACCATGCTGGTATAACCTGGGTATCTTGTGTATATAATTATATATGTTCAGCTGGTATGCGTTATACATCCTATTCATAGTGATATGGACCATGCTGGTATAACCTGGGTATCTCCTGTATATAATTATATATGTACAGTTATGTATGGTATAAGTTATACACCATGTATATAGTGATATGGAGCATGCTGGTATAACCTGGGTATCTCCTGTATATAATTACATATGTACAGCTGGTATAAGTTATACATCATGTATTTAGTGATACGGACCATGCTGGTATAACCTGGGTATCTCCTGTAAATGACACACTTTATACAGAATTAAAGAGCGCATTAAAAAACCTGCATGTCATTTAAAATAAGGCATGTATTGTTTAAATGTATGTGAGGTTTTAAATACTGCATGCAAAACTGCAATTGTGATTCTAATTGTGGTTCAAAAGTGCAATAAAAAAAGCCTGGACATAGCCTAAGGGGCTACAAACAAACATTCATGTAGCCCAGGAAATGAATCATATTTGGAAAGCTAACGCCAAGGAGCAAGATCATGTTTGTAAATTCGTTTTGCAGCTGTATGCAGCACGGTTTAGGTATGGGTACGGGTACAGATGGGAGGGGGCCCGAGCTGAACTTTTGCACCCGAGCTCCTGAGCCTTTAGCTACGCCCCTGGCCCAAAGGGTAACCAATTTGTTTGGATAACTATATGTCATTGTCAATGACCATTTCTGCCCGAGACTTCTATATCCCAGCTAATCACATCTCAAGACTGGTGATACCAGCAACACATCTTATAAGGAATATAATTAAATCAACCAAAATGAGATCCGGTTGAAGTTAAACTTGATAGACTGAAGTCCTTTTAAATCCCAATAACATTTTAAACAGCGTGGGGCGTCTATAAGATTATTCGGAAATATGAGTTCTCACTCTGGTTAATGGCCCTTGACAGCCGGAGCTGCTGCCACTGACTGACAGTTTTAAATCCTCTTGTAAAAGACGCCCACACTCAATACACTGTCACTACACAGCTCCAAACCGACTGGGAAACTCTGATTTATTACCCCATGCCATAAATCTCAACGGGTTTTTTTTTTCTCTTCTCCCTTCAGTCTTACCTGCTGTGGAAAATCCAAACTTACAATAATAGAGTCGTATGTTATCATGAGAATATTTAATTGCATGCTTAATGGTCCAGAACTATATAAAGCCGCCATATATGGGTAACACATTTCCTTTCCTAATTAACAGATCGCTACGTGGAATGAAGATGATAAACTAATCCCGCTGGCTACTGATGCCCAAGCTGGAAATGAAACAATAGGAGTGCAAAACAGGACATATATTGTCACTACTATATTGGTACGTATGTGTAAGGGGGAGGGGGGGGATGGTTGTTGCTGACTGTTTTCTTGTTCATTTGATGTTCTGCTGTGTCAGTAATTTTTTAACTACTGTGACTTTAAAGAGGGGAGGGAATGAGGAACAGAGCTCAGCAGGATGAAGAGTCAGGGAGTAGGCAGTCTGAGGCTATGCTGCAGTGTGAGGAGCTGGGGATACTCCCCTGAATCTGTGCAGCTATGCTGCAGTGTGAGGAGCTGGGGATACTCCTCTGAGTCTGTGCTGTATTGCTGTGGAGTGAGGGGTAAGGCTAAATGCACATGACCAGGTCAGATCCCGCAGCAGTATCTGAACCAATGCCCGGCCGGTGACTCCATGTACCTGTCCGCATGCTTTTCCTTCTGTACAATGGATGTGCCGGCCGGCGCTAGGCAATGACGCAGGTCCCGCTGCCTTTTCTTAATGATGATTGCTGAAGGGTTGTGGCATGGACAGCTTCCATTGACGCATGGAATCCAGCTCAAAATAGAGCATACTACAGTTTTCACCCCAGAAGCGGTAAATCGCTATTAATTTCCGCTTGTGGGCATGAAAACCCGCTTTTACATAGCATGCTATGGCAGATATTTGCTGCGGAATCTGGATTCTGCAATGTAAATTTGGCCGTGTGCAGCCGGCCTAAGGGATACTCACTGATGTGAGAGAAACTGCAGTGAGCAGGATTATCTCTGCAACCGGGAGCTCCTCAATGAGACAGATGTTACCCTGTTTCCCTGAAAATAAGACATACCCTGAAAATAAGACATAGCATGATTTTTCCAGAATTTGTGAGGATGCAAAATGATTTTTCAGGCTTTTTGAGGATGCTTGAAATATAAGCCCTACTCCAAAATTAAGCCCTGTTAACAGTTAATTAAAAAAGTCAATTTAAATCGTGTCCAGGCAGCTATACACGTTAAAAAGTTAAACGTTTTTGAACCAAAATTAATATAAGACACTGTCTTATTTTCGGGGAAACAAGGTATATGTTAGATGAATACAAACATTCAGCCTCCTCGTTCAAAGCTGCCAGAGGCTACATTACTGGTGAGCGGGTGAGGACTCTTGAGAAGCCCATTACGAGAGAGAAAAAGGGACGCAACTTTTGGGCACTGTCTGCTCTGTCTTTGGCCGTTTAGCGTACCTCATCACCCATCACAATGATGGGGTGCTCTAAAACATCCTGTCGGCCGCAGGGAGCTGCAGCCAAAAACTAAAGTAAAATTGCGGCACTTTGCCGTGTTCATGTGTGAGAGGCCCCTAAGCTCTCCTGTGCATGAGCAGATTTGCACTGCAAAACCCGCCTCCGGATTCTGCAGCAAATCCATCCCATAGCATGCTGGGAGAAAACGAGATTTCCTGCTCACAAGCTGAAATTGATTGCAGGGGAGAAATCGCAGCATGCTGCGATTTTGTGCGAGCTACACACAGCTGGCTTCCATTGGAGTCAATGGAAACCGTCCGTCCTGCAGCCATTCTGCAATCATCATTGCAGAATGGTTGTGGGAGCCGCATCATCGCCATAGCGACGGCGCATCGTCCTCTGTACTGCGCATGTGCGCCAGCGCGTTGGCCGGTACATCAGCAGAAGGGAATAGGTGGAATATTTTTATGTCTCCAAGTCCGAAGTGAAATAATGTTAAAAAGTTAAAAAAGTCCATTTAAATGATTTGTAGTATACTTTGTTGCAAATGTTCGGTGAACCAGATTTATGCAAATGTCTGAATATGGCCTGATGTCCTGAATGAAGAGGTCCTGGCATTTAAGAAATGGCCATATCATTTGAATCTTTTCAGTAGTAGGACCCGCATCAATGTTATCTTTTCACAATAAACATGGCAAAACATTTCATGATTGAAAAACCCCTTTAACCCTTTCCAATCCACTGTCTGACCTCTGAAGACATTATGATTTAAGGCTGTACAGCTCCGATGTTGGATGACGTCCGTCGGGGTTCTCTTACTGTATATTGCCAGCCTCTCTGCTGTCGGAGCCTATCCAACGTGTCACCTCATGCAGTACTGGCTTTAGCCAGCAGATAGCGCCGTTGTATAACAGCAGAAAAAGAGTAAGCCCCCTAGGAAAACCAGGATGCAAAAATTGGATTGGAAAAAAGAGTTGTACCAAAATACAAGTTATCCTCTATCCACGGCAGAGGGAATAACTTGCTGGTCGTTGGGAGTCACACTGATGGGATCTCCTCCGATTTTGAGAATGGGGATCCAGTGTACCCATTTACCGGTGAGACTCTAAGTTATCCCCCTATGCTGTAGATGGGGAATAACTTGTAATTCTAGTAAAACAGCCTTAAGAATCCATTGCATCCATTATCAAAGAGATGTAAATTGTTAGATAGGGGAGGTATCTAAACTTAAACATCAGTAGCAACTTCTTAGAAGCTAGAAATATCATTGAGGGTCCACCTAGAAAGATCTTTTAAAGTGTCAGGTAAATAATGAACATGTTCCAACATGTTGTCTTGATTTGTACCCATGGCGCCAATACTGCCGGCCTCGGTGACACCGATTCATTATACCAACCTGACTAAGTTATCTTGTTGATCGTCTAAACCTTCGATTCTAAAGGTTCCCTGGCAGTGGGCCCTTCAAGCAGATTTAGCGTATGCCTTACTGGTGAGGGCCGCGGTAGGTGCCAGAAACCGCAGGTGGAAAGCTCGGACATAGCCTTAACCAGACACCAAGTGATGAGTAACCATCCAAGATGGTGGAGACCATATGCTCCCAACACTAACTTCTTTATTCCTCAGCAAGTGTACACAGTCAAGTAGACTCAGTCCCCAAGTGTGGTGGTAACTGGCAAACGGAGGCAGTGATGGCTTGTGTCACTTCCAAGCCTCAACTTGATAACCCTTGATACTTCCCACGTATTCGTCACTCAATAACGAACCACTGTGTAAGACTTGACAAAGACCTGGAAGGGTTGAAATGTTGTCTCTTCTCTACATGGAGTCAATAAAGGATTGGTGATTTTATATTACACCATGTATGCTGCCACTTCTTGCACGGATATACAGGACTTCGTTTGAGCTTTGGTTCATAGCTTATTGTATGGGGTTTCTGCATTGGTTCACCCATATTGGGTGAGAAGATATTTGTGTGGTGCTCGACTATCTTGTTTTCCTATCAATAACGGACCCCGGTGGCCCATCGGAAGTTTTTACAATCACTCCCTTCAGCAAATCAGACAAAACTACTTTGTCATACACACTCTACTTTGCAGAGTCCCTCTTTTATCAACTCTGAAGCACCGCCCCCTGTTGTGAGCGCCAGCCCAATAGGTTCCTGTGCTTCTCTTAAAGGAACAGTTACCAAAAATTTAAATAAACAGGACAAATTAACAATTTCTTTCTAAAGAAAAACAAACAACCTGGGATTTACTTCTCTTACAAATACATCATTGGTTGCCTATCTTGGGTAAAGTTCAGAAATATCACAGTTAGTCAAAAATTGGTTTATTGCTAAGGAATGCTTCTGATAAAAAAGGGCTGTCCAAATTAAGGAACCCCTCTATATAATACAGAAAATTGGCAACAGGTACCAATTTAGAAATTTAAACCTGTTGCAGGTGCCAGGGACATTTTAGTACTCCAATAGTGCATGGGTATTAAAAAGAGCCACCCCTCTTCCTCTATTGTTGCCTTGGTCCCTCTGTTGTCACCCCACCCCCCTCTGTCCCTGATCCTTTTTGTGACAAAAAAACAATCATATGTATCTAACTCAGGCCCAGCAGTCTGCAGGCTTCACGTCCGTCTCCACTCACCTCTGGGTTCAGCAGTCATGTGCCTGTCTAAGCATGTGACTTTGGCAGCCAATCACTGGCCTTAATGGTTACTGTCACTGGTGATTGGCTACAGCAGTCCTGTGCTTCAACAGGCACATGAGAAGTGAGTGGATACTGAAGCAGCAGAGACAGATAAGTGTCTTTTTTTATTATTTTTTTTAAGTTCCTCAATACTTTTCAGCTGCATTCGTATCCTGAGGATGCAGATATAATTGAAAAGTGTCGCTGCCATTAGGCCTGGTGCACATGCACTTTCTGTCCTACATCGTTCGGGGGATTTAAATGCCACTGCTGCATGGCTTATTGGGGCTATTGTCGCCGGGTGTCAGCTGTAAAAAACAGCCGGCACCAGGGATGTATGAAGAGAGATCACCCCGCGATCTCCCTTCATACGCATCCTGCAGCGGCAAGACGTAAAAACACCATGGCTGTCACTAAGGGGTTAATCTTGCTTTTGCTTATCTTCTTTAGATTGCTTATACAATACACTGCAATGCTTCAATTTTGCAGTATATTGTATTTCTGCAGGCAATCTATAAGCCATGTGTAGTGGCCCGGAGTTAACAGGGCCCCTCCATAATGTATAAATGCATTTGTCTCATGCCTATGTGTTGTCAGTGTCTTTCCTGTTGCATGAATATGATGTGTATTGCATATCTGTAGCACTGAATGGGTTAACTATCTGGTATGCGGGATGTCTGGAAAATGTATCTTGTTGTCTGTCATGTGATCGTGCTACATATATGTGATTGCAAAGTGTGTGCAAGGGTCATTCTGTTCCAGTCTTGCTAATGTGAGAAGCGCTTTGGAGGAGCTGCAAGTGAGCCACACAGACACCTTCAGTTCTGTGTGGGCCGGAATGGAAGAGACTGAAAGGTATCCCCAGCCTTCCCTGGGCCTGCTTTACCCAGGAGATGCCAGTGGTATTCTGAACCACTGAGGAGAAGAGTGAGAGTAGAACCGCCACCGCAGTGTGGAGTGCCTGCTAAATGTGAGTGCCGATCGGTAGAGAGCTGGTGAGAGTAAAAGGAGTTTGTACCAGGAACAGAACCCTGCAGATAACTAGGACTGTAGCCTCTTCTGATATCCTGTGATTTCCTCCCTGTCACACCACTTTGTGATCCTGCACCATTTTTCCTGCTGGCGTGTATTTCTACTGTTGGACTGTAAATAGTTTTCAAGTAAAGAAGCACTGCCGACCGTTTCGGGCTTTGCTTCTAAAAGTTCCACTGTGAGTGTGGATCATTTATTTCATCATCACCGCAGAGGAAGGAAAGGCGGCGTCACCCGTGACATGACTGTTTAAGGTAAACCACGTATTGGGTTACCCCCATAAAAAAGTCCCCCCCAACGATAACTTGGATGGATCCAGCGCTACCCTCAGGGTGGGAGATGGTAGAGCCCTGTGACAAGGCCCAAACTCTACCCCGCTATCTCCTCAGCTGTGGGCTCCTCATCTGTACATGCCACAGGTACAACTTAATAGGCAAAAATTTCATGGCAACCCTGGTGGCTTTCACAAGGCCCCAGGCTGCTCTGACACCCAAACTGCAGCCTGCAATTTTGTTGTGGGGGAACTGTTCAGGTGATAGAGGGGATCCCCTTTCCTCTTCAGGCCTTTTAAATCCTGTTTGTCGTAACTGACAGTGGCATCTAAAAGGTTAACTACTGCGGTCCGAGTTATCACCGATACTGGTAGTTGCATGTATAGAGCAGGTTTGGCTCATGAGTCCCCTCAGCAGATGAAGGAAATGGGGTTAAATGACTATGATGGCCAATATGAACTCAACTCTCATCCTACTTCTACCTAATGTGTATGGCTAGCTTTAGAGGATACCTGTGTATTCTACCGCCGTGTTATTAACTGATATGTTACTATTTACCACATCTAATAACACGTTTTAAAGAGTATAAGCTTTCGGTACACGAACCACTACTAAAGCCATGGCCCGGCGCATACAGATGAGGGCTTATCTCCCAGCAGTACAGTGAGATAGCATCTCTTATAGCCAGTATAGATTACTCTGCCCAAATGCCCAGAGATACCGACACTTACTGATATCTGCAGATGATTTATGTCCTTTGACAACAAGGTAATGACAACAGACAGCTCAGGGGATTTTTTTCCAAAGTAAAGGAAAAAAAAATGAGCACAAAAAAAGTTAGTGATTAGCTCCAACTTAAAAAAAATATTTCACAGCCTGACAGTTTGCAATTCTGATGAATTGCTCAGCTGTCACCTGTAGACATCATAGGCAGCAAGTGTGTGACTGGAACTAACAATTCGGGTTTTATATTCTGAACAAGTGGGCACAATTGCACCTGATATATGCCACACAATGCGCAAAATAGGACCATAATTAAAAACGCTCTGACCTGTTAAGTTCCATTCACATCACATTTGGGCCGTACTGTAAGCCTGAAGTATCAATATTATGTTCTTACATGTTTGACAGGATTTTGTCTGGGCAGGGATGAAGTTATATAGGCCATGGACATCTTTGGGGGCAATTTTTTTTAATTAACTGCATATCGTTTGGGCTGACAATCATTTTTTGCAATAGGGTTTAGTTAAAAACGTTGCAGTGTTTTTCTTCTACAGTTTCTACATATCACTGTATATTGACACTGCAGTCTATGTCTCAATAGCAGCCCAGCCTTATTTCGAGAGAAATTCCTAATTGACTAGGCTCTTTTTAAATTTTCCACGCTTTTGCAGTTTATTGCTGGTTATAGCGTATGCTATGTGCATTATTATCCCATATCCCTTGTATTCTTCTAGTATCTTGTTCCTAGTCTAGCTTGCCTCTTGACAAAGTAATTTGTTCCATTAGTTACAGTATTTATATTCAAGTCTTTTTGTTTGTTGTTGCTTTTTTCCATTTTGTATAATTCTTGTCTTTCTTCTTGGTTCAGTTCTGCCGAGGTTTTGGTTTTCTTGTCTCTACCCACACATTGATTGTCAAGTTCAGTGTTTCATATTGGGTTTCCTTTAGGAATATATTGAGGGATACTCAGGGACAGTGGTGTCTGGAGTTAGGATCAGTTTCAGGGATCAATTACGGGAAGACTTAGGGAGAGTTAGAGTTACTTACTGTCACTTTGTTATTATCTGTTCTCCATCTGCTCCATTATCTGATACATCATGTAATTACCATCACCATTCTGTTCCTGTCATCTATTGTAAGCTCCTGTTATTGCCTTTTCTTACCTACTAGTGTTGATACATGCTTCATGTTACTGCTTGTTCAACTGTCCTACTGTCATAATTTGGTCCTACTGTAAGACCTGGGAGTATCTGAATCCTGGGAGACACTGTTAGTATCAAGGAAAGGTTAATGCTATGGGTAAAGTCAGGTTCTGCTATCTTATGTCTAGCTGGCATTGTTACAATCCTCCACGATGCCAAGTGAGTCTGATGGGAAAAGTAGCATGAAAAAATCCTTGTGAATTTATATAGTCTTCCTTCTAAGGGTTCAAGGCTGTAGGGAAGTGTGGCATGTGAAAAACAGGAAGTACACATGAAAGAGGTATATATGGTAACATGCAAATTTTAATTTCCTGATGGACATTTTTGGAAGACTATTCGGTGGATATAATGGCATTGCACTTGAATAAAAGGGGTTTTCGGGACAAATACTATTTATTGGCTGGGTCCACCGCTTGAGACTCCGGTAGATCAGCTGATCGGGCTCCTGCTGTAAGTGCCATAACACATAGAGGTATGGGCAGAAGCAGTTAGCTCTGATCCCTGAGTAGTGGCCGGTGCTGGTAATTGCAGGCACAGCTGTTGTGTGTGTTGTGGCGCTGACTGAGGGCATCCAATCTGATCAGCTTGCTTAGACACCAGCTGATCAACTATTGGCACCCTATCCTGAGGAAAAGTCATCAATAGTATTTGCCGGGAAAACCCCTGAAAGCTGAGTGGCAAAACCAGCATGGCCTATGAAACAGTGGTACGTCTAACCAAATATTGTTGTCCCTTTGTCTGTTCCCATTAGGAGGCACCATATGTGATGTACAAAAAGAACGCTGATGAATTTGAAGGCAATGATAAGTTTGAGGGTTACTGCGTGGAACTAGCCCAAGAAGTTGCCAAGCATGTGGGATTCAAGTACAAACTAGAGATCGTAAAGGATGGAAAGTATGGCGCACGTGATTCAGACATGAAAGCATGGAACGGCATGGTGGGGGAGCTGGTGTATGGGGTATGTCTATAATAATACATTTATACATTTTTGTTACCCAGAGAACTGCTCGTACAAGATTGTGGTTTACCTTTTCCTTAAAGGGGTTTTCCCATTGGATACAGTCATCATCTACTGCATCCATAGGATACATGATAAATGTATGATCACTGGGAGTCCCACTACTGGGACTGCCAAGGATCATGATATCAATGGTCCTTGAGTCCCCCTATTGAATGAAGCAGCGGTGTACATGTGTGACCACCACCATCCCCTACACTGTCAAGGAAGTTACTTTCGCAAAGTGCTATCTCTCTGTCCCACAGAAGGAAATGCTTGTACATGAGCAACACTGTACCACTGCCCAGTCCCCCATCGCTGTCAACTTCCTGCTGTAATATACAAATATAGGCCAAGGGTAAGGCATAACAGTAAGATAACATAAACAAAGGCAATATGACCATTAAATAAAGGCAGCCTATCAAACACAAGCCAAATTAATAGCCAAACAAGATACCTACTGCCCCTCAAGGCACAGTGAAAAGATCATAGTGAGGATTGGACTACATGAAGGGACACCTCTTCCACAGCAGGGGGTCCCGAAGATAAAGTATCTTAAACTGGTTGGAAAACAGACAAGTATAAACCAAGAAAAACTTTGCACTTTAACAGGTAGCTTTGTAGGGAATAGCTTTAAGTATGGAAGAGGGTTGGAAAAGTGAGAAGAAAAAAAAGAAGAAGAATAAAGGGGAAAAAAAAAAATGGGGGAAAGAGGATAATAGGGGAAGGGGGTCAAGGGATGGGTAAGCCTAAACCATCCAGAATGGACCAATACCTTGTAGAGCTCTAAAACATGATTTAAGGTGTCCAGGAAGACATAAAAGTATCATGTATTTCGTGTAGCAATGCAGTGAGCTCCTTCATCCTCATTAGCTAATCCAAAGACAGAGGCAAGACCGGGATGTACAAATTGGGCGGTTTTATAGACTTTTGTAAGGGAATGACCAGAGTAGTCCTTATTTTATATACATTTTCTTTTATTTGTAACTGTTAAAATATTGAGGTGCTGCACACAAGAAGGACTTCACCAGAGACGAGACAAGCTTGGCTGGGAAAATGGTCTACTCCTGTAGGATAACTAGATGGACGCTCAAGTTTCTACTGCACCTCATCCTATTTCAGCTTTCGTGCCCGGGCGAAAGAAAGCCGGAACTCGTTTAATAAAGTTGCCTGTTAAACTGCATAGCTGCTATGGAGGGGGATTCTCCCCTGTACACAACTCAGTAGAGTCAAGATGTTGGCAAACATTGCAGTCCTCTCAAATCTCAGAGGTTCCCAGTGAGTGAGCACACCTTGCAAGACATGTTGACCGCAAACTAAACACCAGAGAGTGCTACTGGTGAAAGTGCTACTGGTGAGAGTGCTACTGGTGAGAGTGCTACTGGTGAGAGTGCTACTGGTGAGCGTGCTACTGGTGAGCATGCTACTGGTGAGAGTGCTACTGGTGAGAGTGCTACTGGTGAGAGTGCTACTGGTGAGAGTGCTCCCCTGACCACAGAGTGCTAAGCTCCGACGCGGCACTAACATCCATCAGCTGGGTCTCCTGTTACATTCTCATCAGTAAAAGCTGACCCTTTTTTTAGAATCTTAGAAACCCCTTTGTTGATATAGTCAAAGCCATGTGTCTGTACATGGTCCCCAGTAGATCATTAACTGAGGCTTCCCATAATTTAGATCCCTAGAAATTCTGCAATATACAGAAAATTAATTAGTCAACTCATTCTCTCTATATGAGGAAGTTATTTGTATAGGCCAATCCAATTCTCTGCAGCTGTTTCTCTCCCTACCACCACCACCACCAGTATTCATTAATGGAGAGAGGAAAAGACTAAGGGACACCCCAACAGTCCCTCTCCTCCTCCATTGGCAGTGCCCAGTGTACTTCAGTTTTTGCTTGTTTTTCACTCCGATATGGTAATCGTAGGTGACAAAATAACAAACACTTTTACGTTTTAAGGTCTTATTCACACGACTGTATATATGCGGCTATTTAGGCTAAAGAATTTAGGGCAAAAATTGTGACCATCTGAAGCATTGGATTCCAATGGATTCATTTTAAGATGAGCGATTTTTAGCCATGTAAAAAAATTGTGGCGGCAAAAATAGAATATCAGCCGGTTGTATACGCTGCGTCCAAAGATAGATCTTGCCATACTCTTGGCTGAGATACGCTGGAAGCTCCCATAGATTCCTATGAGAGCTGAAAAAAAGGGAGGGGAAGGGAGTTTAGCTGTGTCCAACACTGGGAAAAATTTCAGCTGGCTCTGATTAAGCATTAGCAGTAGAGATGAGCGAACGTGCTCGGCCCCGCCCCTTTTTCGCCCGAATACCGCGATTTTCGAGTACTTCCGTACTCGGGCGAAAAAATTCGGGGGGCGCCGTGGCGGCGCGGAGGGGTTGCGGCGGGGAGTGGGGGGAGAGGGAGAGAGAGAGGGTTCCCCCCTGTTCCCCGCTGCTACCCCCCGCACCGCCGCGCCTCTCCCCGCCCCCCGAATCTTTACGCGCGAGTACTGAAGTACTCGAAAATGGCGGTACTCGGGTGCGTAAGTACTCATTACGAGTACGTTCGCTCATCTCTAATTAGCAGTCATTCCGAGGAGTTCTGCCGACTGAGGGGTTTCTGCGCTGCAGCGTATTTTTTTTGCCGATACGCTGCAGAACATACGGGGCTATTAAGATCGGACTTAATCGCGAATATTCTTCATTCTTTTTTTTTTAAGTGCATACGGCCAAACGTAAAAACACATACTGTTGTGTAAAAGAGGCCTAAAGGCTAAGTCCATCTTCACAGCTATTTTTGTCGTTGTTTTACTGCATCTAAAATGAAGAATGAAGCAACCAGGTATCCAATGCTTTCATGTCTACAACTTCTATGCAAACGCATTTACTTAATAGTCACATTATTTAGACATCGGTCATTTCACCACTAAAACCGCGAAACTGCAGTGCAGCATAAAGTCACATCCCAAACATTAGAGTAAGAGACGGAATCACACGGGCATATTTAACATTGGCATGCGCAGAGAATAAATGCCATTGTTTTCAATGGGTTCATTCTCATTTTTTGTTTGAATGCGCATTTCACAGGTGCATAAAAATGCAGAATGCTCTAATTTAGGGTCCATTTGCGCAACGAAGGCCCCATTGGAGTCTATAGGGGTTGCGCAAATGCGCAGCCGATACCCGCGTAATTGCACAAAACATTGCGCAATTTTGCAGGATACCTAACACATCTGGTACTAATTAGGCTACAGAGTCTTTTAAAGCACCGAATGGTTCCTGACAGTGCAAACAGTACAATACAATGCACAGATATGTGCACGATAGCGCAATGCTCACAGTGCTAAAACAGTGCGCCATTGTGTCTGTTTTTGCTTTTACGCTAATGTGAGTCCGCCCTTAGTCTGGAGAATATTTTAATTCTCCTTGCTGAGCCATGCTGGCTCCACTTCCTGAGCCCTCTGCGCCACCTCTCTTCAGACTGAGTCGGTAATAGCTGGGTGTGCACGTAGGCCCTGCTTCCTGGTCTCACTTCCAAAGTCTGAGGTTGGTGAGTTGGCATGACTGCAATTTTCTTGCGGTGTAGGGGGTAATCTAATCCTCACTATAAGGCCTCATGATGTCTATGTTCGGTCCTGGTCAAGGAAAAATTGGATTGCTGAGCAGTGGAGAAACTTCGCCTGGTCCGATAAATCCAGATCTCTGTTGCACCGTGCCGATGGGAGGTCAGAATTTGGCACAAGCAGCATGAATCGATGACCCTTCCTGTCAGGTGGAGGTAGAGTAATGATGCAGGGAAGGTTTTCTTGGCACATCATGGGTCCACTGTTACCTATGAATGAACGTCATGATAAACTGCTGCGGTTCGGAAGGCCAGATACGTACTGTGTATTCCGTGAGGGGAAGAAAAACCGCAGCATGCTCTATTTTGCGCGGAATCTGTGCAGTCAGTCTCCATTGAAGTCAATGGAGGCCATTCGACCCACAGCCCATTGCTAAGTCATCGCCAAGCGACCGCGCAGGTAAAAAGACAAAGAAAAACAAAAACTGTGCTGCGCATGACCGCCTGCAAACCTCCGCGGTTATCTACAGTACAGTTTAAGGAAGTACACAAGGTCACCAGCCGGGGTTACAGCCGGAATCCACTGTGGGCCTCCCCTATGCGGAATCTGACCCATTCCTGTGAGCCCGGCCTACATTTCATAGTTCAACAGAAAGTAAAAGGCAGATACCAATCTAACTGCATGATCAGACAACACAAAGATTGTAGTCTGTTACCATAGAAACACATAGGTCTGCATAGAAGCTGTAGACCCCAAAAATTTTTCCAAAGTTGCTTCGTATTTCATTTCAGATGCATTGGGACAATAACAATGCTTGTAAATAGGGACTTTCCTTTTACATGTACTCGGCAGTAGATTATGCAGCAAATGGGAACCATTCCTTAGGCATGGATCCAAGGATCAGCGGGGTCTCACTATCCATACATGTACGTCGGTTTAGCCTTACGATAGCTGCCTTTACCGTACAGAACTGAAAAGCCAGCTTTCGTAAGATTTAATCAAATACCAGTAAGCCGCATTGTGACTTCCCATTAATGTCTCTGGAGGCAAAATCCTGGCATTACGGAAAAAAAGGAATGACACCTGCGGCGTGTACGTACATACCAGGGCATCCCTCCAGCAGGGAACAGGTTAAAATAAAAGGAAATTTCTCTAAACCCCTTCAGCTTTTTCTAGTGTGAGGATTCCCAATAGGAGATCATAAGGGGAAAAGGGAAACTCGCTGCTTTATTTATTAATTAAGTTTACATAACCAATTGGAGTTTATACAGCGCTGTCTGACTGATTTCTATCTCTCCATCCAAAGTCTGCTCCGTCCCCCCCTCCCGTCCTACATTTTTTTTCTCTTCTACCCCCCCTACGGCTATGGACATGTTGTTGCTTTACCTCCCTTGATGGAAGCTGGTAACCATGGCAACCTGACTATGGTGCCTGTGTTGCGGCCTGCAGCCATTTTGGTAACCTTTCCTATTCTCACATGCTGTCTCAGTGGGTGCAGAATTTCAGCAGTCATCTGACAGCGTGCCTAAAGGATACTTCAGCTTTTTGCCCCGTACGTCTCTCTCCACCATCTCTCGCTTGCCCTTCGGTGTACACCCTTAATGAATCTACATTATTATAGACAATTAACGGCCCATGACATTTAATCTGCGGTTTATATGGATCCTATTGCATTAATTCATCCCGCTGCTTCTGCGTCAGGCATCCGAGACATTTTTAGTTACAAGTCATGGCTAGAAACAAACCTTAAAGGGGTTGTCACATCACAGGCAACCCCTTTAACTCCTTCCAGCCCCATGACATACTTGAATAGATGGCTCCAGAGTTGAGCCAGTGCCACCGGTAGGGCGAGTCGGCTGTCACAGTGAGAACGCAGATCCCTCTATTTAACCCCTAACATGCCACAATCTATGTTGATGTCAGCCAGTTAACAAAGGGAAGGAGTTCCTTCTCTGATGTCATTGGCCCTCTACCATCCAATCGTGGAGGGCCAATAGGTTGCCTTGGAAATCGGGCACCAGTCAATGGCTTTCAGGTCTGCCATGGCTTTTAAGGTGAATAAATAGAAATAATACACCGCAGTACAGAAGTACTGTAGTATATTATCTGATCGATCACCAGGTTCAAGTGCCTCACAGTGACATAGAAAAGTTGAAAAAACTAGAAATAGTAAAAAAAAGCTTTAAAAAAACATTAAAAAATTAACTTTTTTTGTACATTTTTCCATTTTTTGTTAAAAAAATAGTTAAAAACACTTTGTATGGCTGAATCCTACAATAGATTAAACACAATTTTTATCCCACACAGCAGAGGTTAAGTGAGTAAATAAAAACATTAAGTAAAAAAAAGTTAAAATGTTTTATGTTCATTTCTCCTCCCCCACAAAAAAACACAATAAACTGATTTTAAAAAAAGTATCTCGACATTCTACCAATGACAACAAAATCTTGTCACAGGACAAATAAGCGCTAAGGCCTTATTCACACAACCATATATATGCAGATATTCAGCCACGTCAAAAAAAATCGCCCCAAGATCTCGACCATCCGAAGCTTTGGATTCCAATGTATTCATCAGATGAATGATATTTGGGTGTGTAAAAAAATTGCATCTGGAAAAATAGCACATTGACAACTGTGTCAAAAATAAGCCTTGCCCTGCCTTTTCCCGAAATATGCTGGAAGCTCCCATAGATATCTATGGAAGTGGGAAACAAAGGGAGGGGAGCGGAGTCTAGCTGCGTCCAACACTGGGAATAGAAGACAGCTGGCTCGACTTAAGCATCAGTAAGTCATTCCAAGGATTTCTGGTGGTTGATAGATTTCCGTGCTGCAACGTATTCCGCGTGTGAATGGCAAAAAATATGTGGCTAAAGTTCGGGACTCCATCGGAAATTCTTCATTCATGCGATTTTACGGCACGTACGAGTGACCGTAAAAATACATACGGTCTGTGAAAAAGCGATAACACAGCCTCTTTATGAGAAAATAAAAATAACTTCTCATTTTGGAATGCAGTGATGCAAAAATTAATTATTTTCCTAAAAAAACGTTTTTTGTGCAAAAGCAGAAAAGCCTAAGAAAATCTATAATTTGGGTATGGTCATAATTATTGACATTGTTAGCAAAACATCAAGGTGGAGGATTAATTTCAGAGTCATTAAAAGGGTGTGGAGAGGGAAACAAACAACAGGGCATGTCTATCATATTGGGCGACTCCTGAGGGCTCAGTCACACGGGCGCATCGGCACCCGTAAACCGTCGGCAATGCGCCCGTGTGACTGACAGAAGACGGCCGTACCTGAAGACGGCCGTCTCTCTCCAGAGCTGATCATAGAACACATGACCGGCAATGGAGCCGGTCACATGTTCTTCCTCCTGGCGCTGCAGAGAGACGGCCGTCTTCAGGTATGTCCATCTGCTGATGTCAGTCACACGGGCGCATCGGCGCCGGTGTACGGGTGCCGATGCGCCCGTGTGACTGAGGCCTTAATTTGTTCTTTGAAGTTCTATCTCTTCTTTGTACACCATCGTCTGCAATTATCTTCCATAAATCTTCTACTGGTGCTACTGCCAGTCACAGCTTGTATATACATAGTGTAGAGCCTGACAAGCATGGTGCAAGCATTAAACACACATCAAACAGAGGTACCGCCCCTGCAGAGCCTAAAAAACCAAAAGAAGTACATTTCAAGTAAGATGAGGACTCAAGAAACTTTATTCACCAGTGAGTTTTTCACTGTAGATCAAAATGATCTTCAAACATATAATCCTTTTCAAACCTCAAAATACTATTTTTGAACCATAGACTAGGGCACAATATTATATGTTATGTTTTGGACAGGGGCGTAACTAAAGGCTCAGGGGCCCTGATGCAAAAGGTGAGCTGGGGCCCCCCTATATCTGTTTCTGTACCCGTACCCATACCTAAACCACGCTACACAGAGGCATAACTTGAAGCTTCTGGGCCCCAATGCAAAACCTGTAACAGGACCCCCAACTATAATGCTTTATTCATACTACTGGGCACCCTATATGGAGAAGAGACCTTATGGGCCCCCTAAGGCTCCTGGGCCCGGGTGCAACCGCATCCCCTGCACCCTCTATAGTTACGCCCCTGGTTTTGGACATTTCCCTAATACTAATATAACTTTCATTATTTTTCCTTCTCATTCTACAGAGAGCGGACCTTGCGGTTGCACCGTTAACGATTACACTGGTCCGGGAAGAAGTTATTGACTTTTCCAAGCCCTTCATGAGTTTGGGCATATCTATTATGATCAAGAAACCTCAGAAATCAAAACCTGGTGTTTTCTCCTTCCTGGATCCCTTGGCATATGAAATATGGATGTGCATAGTATTTGCCTACATTGGAGTTAGTGTGGTTCTCTTTTTGGTCAGTCGATTTAGTCCATATGAATGGCACAACGAAGAGTTTGAGGAGGGAAGAGACCCGCCCACGACGGATCATTCGAATGAATTTGGAATATTTAATAGCCTATGGTTCTCCTTGGGAGCATTTATGCAACAAGGGTGTGATATTTCCCCCAGGTGAGTCCAAAAGATTTATGGTTACAAGTATCTCAACTGGAACCAGTAGTCTATGACTAGTAATGAGTGTTCTTTTGAAAAGTTTGGTTCAGCCAGTTCACCGAATTTCAGCAAAATGTTTGGTTCAGTCCAAATGAGTTAGAACTGAACTGGAACTTCACCAATGCCCCTCAAACTGGTGTATAATACTGTTATAAAACCCTGTATAAGACTCTTAGGTCACCTAGGAGTGTATCTAAGTACCCTTGGGCAGCTTGTAAGGAAAGATTACGGAAGAAAAAAAGGAAAAATAAGAAGAAGGCAAAAAATGTTCCTTCTTTCTTTCTTCTTCTTTTTCTTTTTTCTTCTTTTAGCCGGCTTGGCTGAGGCAAACTGCCAGAGGTTTGGATTCTTGCCGAATCCAACTTTTAGGAAAGTTCAATCCAAAACCAGATTTGATTGTTTCAATTCACTGAACACAATCTGTGACTATGAATACACATAATAAGTCTGAATTGGTCTTATTTTCAAGAAAACAGGATATTTTCCCAATAATTGAAGGTTCCAGAGCTGAAACTTTCACTTTTCAAGCGTTTATCGCCTTTCCTGAAGATATGTCATAAGTGCCTAGAATGGGCATACCTCTTTAAGATTAATAATAGAGATGAGGCCCACCGGCATATATTGTATTTCAGCCGCACTTCAGTAGCGGTGAGCGATTCCAGTGACCTCACTGGTTGTTGGGTACACCCCCCCCTTTGGAGATCTGCACGAGTACTAGTTCACGAGACCCCCCGGGGGGTTAGGTTTAGGGTTAGGGTTTAGGGTTAGTTGCCGACCCTCCTACGGCCATGCTGCTGCTTATTTAACGGGCCGCCCACTCGTGCACATCTCCAAAGGGGGGTGTGTACCCACCAACCAATCAGGTCGCTGGAATCGCTCACCGCTACTGAAGTGCGACTGAAAGACAAAATATGCGGCCATCTATACAGAACATGTGCAAGTCCACATTTATTTGCCTTGCAGTCTTTCTTGTTATCATTGTATATACAGCAAATATCATTCATAAGGTTATATCTGATTAGGTCTAATAGGTTACTTTTGAATCCTCCCACAAGAAGACCCTAGCAAAGGTGATTGGTTACAAACTTGCTCCAAATGGGGTTGTCTCCTGCTGAACTTTTGGGGCCCATGAATCTGTCAAGGATCACCCCCAGCCTTCAGCCACCCCTACAAGCTGGCAGTCAGTGCCTTGTGCGATTGCATAGGTCGCACGTAGCTATGGCCGGCCATGATATCATGTCTGGAACGCATAGCGTCTGCAGCTCAACCATTCGGCAATGGGTGAGGTTGGAGTAGCAGGAGGGGAGAGAGCCAGGATCGAACTGCCCATTGGTTGACTTGCACAAAGCGATTGTGTTTGTCTATAGTTATGTCTTCGATAACAATCAAACAACATTTCATTAGTAACCAGTGCAGAAATCCACGGTTGGCTCACTTACGGTTTCTTGCAACTGTATATCCTGTATCTAACCGGAACGTTAAAAAAAAACAAGTCTGCAGCCTCTAGGGGGATTGAACTTATGAAGTGAGCATTGATTCTCCTTGACCTGTAAAGCAACTTTTAGAATTTTTTTCGAACAGAGTTTTTGTGGTATTTTAACTGTCTTTTAAAGCGAGACAATCATGAGATGTATGTGTCTGCGGCGCAGGAAATGTTCCATTAAACATTACTTTTTCACAGGCCTGCAGATGAATGACACGATAATGCCGTTTTTACTTCCATTGTTCCTGTCATTATTAATAACTCCATTTTCTGGAGCTGTAGGCTTTAAAAGCTTTTTCTATTTGTTATTTAAATGAGGTGACTCTCCTGCTCTGGGAGCCGCAGTCATATTAGGACAGCATTCCGCTTCCTATGCAGCTCCATTGTCTTTTGATCAAATATTCGCAATGCTCACTCAAAAAGTTTATACTAAACTTGGTGACACAAGTGCGTAAGACAACTTGAATATTTTCTTGGCTATGGAGCTTCTATCCTCAAAGATGGAAAAGTGATATCATGAATATATACAGTATGATCTCTCTTGGAATGTCCAAGAGACTCAAGGGTGAGAGGAGACCTACTGGACTACCAGGAGAGTAGGCCAATTTCTTGGATTACCTCTAAAGACATGGGTGGTTCAGTGATGGATGAAAAGGTGCAGGGAATACCTCCGGCAGGGGGCTGAATAGACTTATTGCAGGGGAGTGTGGGAGCTGTGGCTCCATTTTGCACACAACCTACACAGGAAGCACTGGGTGAAGGCCCAGTTGCAGGCTCTACCAGGAATCCTGCAGTGAGTCGGTACTAGAGTAGCTTATATAAAAAATGGAGACATTTTTGCAAAACCAGACCTGGTCATCCCGACCCAATTTTTAGCAAAAATCGACAGAAAAGTATTTTACAAAAAAAAGGGGGCGTGTGTGTTTCGTCTATGAATGTGGCTCAGTTGTTAGTGCTGTTGCCTAACATCTGCATGGACTTTGAAAAATCTGAAGCCAGATGTTTCCCTTGGTCAGATTTAAACCTAGAACTCCAGGACTGCAAGGCATCAGTGCTAACAACTGAGCCACCACATTTGTCAGTTCTGCTCTAGAGGAGAAGAAGAACAACAAGAATAAACACAGAGAGAACATAAAAACTCATCCAGATGTTGCCCTTGATCAGATTTGAACCTACAAATCCAGCACTGCAAAGCAACAGTGCTAAAAACTGAGCCACCACACCTGTCTGCTCTGCTCCAGACGAGAGGAATAGCAACAAGATTGAACACAAAAACACCATCCGGATATTGCCCTTGGACAGATTTGAACCTTGAACTCCAGCACTGCTGCTAATAACTGAGCCATCATACTGGGTCTTACTTCTCTGAAGGAGGAGACAGAGAAACACAAACAGAACATACAAACTGCATGCAGATGTTGTCCTTGGACAGATTTGAACCTGGGACCCCAGCACTGCAAGGTAACAGTGGTAATGATTGAGACACCATGCTTGTTCTTCCTTCTTCTCCTTTCTCTTTCTTCCTCTTCCTCTTCCTCCAGTGGAGAAGGATACATAGAATAAACTGAAGGAGAAGAACAAGGAGAAGTATAAGAAGGTGGGGGAGAAAGAGAAGAAAATATTCTACTTCTCTTCTCCTCCAGATAAGAAGCAGGAAGAGGAAGAAGCTTGATGACTAGCACTGTTGTGTTGTAGCGATGCGGTTCTAGGTTCACAGTTCGACATCTGCATGGAGTTTGCATCTTCTCTTTGTGTTTATTATTCTTGTTCTTCTCTGGAGAAGAAAGACAAATTGTGGTGGCTTAGTTATTAGCACCGCTGCCTTGCAGTGCTGGAGTTCTGTTTTCAAATCTGTCCAATGACAACACCTGCATGGAGTTTTTATGCTCTTTGTGTTTATATTTCCTGTTCTTCTCCTTCTTTGGAGCAGAGATGCAGGTGTGGTGGTTCAGTTATTAGCACTGCTGCTAGAGTTGTAGGTTCAAATCTGATCAAAGGCAACATCTAGGACCCCAGCGCTGTATGTTACTATATTTCAATAGTCGCTCAACACTAGTCGGTGCATCACCATAGACAGACCACATCTTGTAGAAATAACTTCAGCTTTAATTCAATGGAAATATCCACCGGCGTTTCCCTCTATAAGCAATGCAGATCCCCGATGCTGGAATGGTGTAACCAATGGTACAGCCCGTGTTCACTGACAACATAGTCTTTGCTCAGTACACTGCGTGGTTGCATGGCTCTGTCTTTTGACATTTGTTGACACCACCTGGTCAGCGACACTGGTCTATAAAAATTTGGGCAATCCGTGAGGGTAACAATTGTTCCCTCCCGCCAAAACCACAAACTGCTGCATCGCTATAACTACTTCCGCTTTATAATGTTGGAGCTTGCCTAGTTTAGGCAGACCCACCTCCAAAGTTCCTGCTCTGCACCATCATGTCATTCCAGCACAGTTACAGTACATAAAACCGTAAACAAACAATGTATTACTCCGCCTATACAGCAATTCAGAGAGAGGTAACACTGTAAAATGTAAATGGTATTTTGTCCATCATGCAATGAACTACTAAGTCTATCTGCTAATAACAAGGTCCAACACTCAGCAGGTGACAGGGCCTCTCAAAGTGCCATTAAAGGGACGCAGAGACCTATGAATGTCAATACTGTCTGCACCATATTCTTAAAATGCACACTAGTGCAGGCAGTAGGGTCAGATTCTATCCTGGATGCCTGCATAGTAGTGGGAGAGTACATGAACATGCAAGCACAATTAAGCCATTCATTGCTGTCTTCATTTAATCAGCCATAGCGTAATTACAGGGGAACAGAAGGGTCACTGTGGATGGCAATGTGTAAAAAAAAGTAAATCTTGTCACTTGTATAGCGCTAACATATTCTGCAGCACTTTCAGGTAATTTATTTATCACCCCCCCACCCAGTTACTCATTTTGCTGACCTCAGAAGGCTGAGTCAAGCTTGAGCCAGCTACCTGAACAAGTGGGACTTGAACTTGCAACCTTCAGGTCATGAGTGAGAGCTTAGGGCTGCATTTCTACTGCCTTAGCACTGTGCCCCACAGGAGGCTCTTATGTTTCTGGGGCAGACTGCAGGTAGACCTACTTCTGACTCCCTGGATCTTGCACTCATGCAATATGGATACTAAATCGCGCCCAGACCCAGCTCTGCACACCCCAAAATATTTTGCTGCCACTAGACGCGTAACTTGAAGCTTCTGGGCCCCAATGCAAAACCTGTAACAGGGCCCGCAACTATAATGCTTTATTCATAGTAATGGGCTCCCTATATGGAGAAGAGAGGCCTTATGGGCCCCCTAAGGCTCCTGGGCCCGGGTGCAACCGCATCCCCTGCATCCTCTATAGTTACGTCCCTGGCTGCCACCACTGACCATTTCCTGCCAGGTCAGTTAGCCAGCTTGGTTCTAGTCACCTTCTGGGTGGTCCTTCCTGGTTTCCAACACAATTACCACATCTTTGGGGTCTGTTTCAGAGCCACAAGGACCGCGCGGATTTCTGCTGCAGATACAGTATAATTGTCTTTTTTTCATGCAGGAGATCAATTGAGATATGAGCTCTATGAGCTCCCGCACTCGTGATCCGCACTACAATGCAGCATGCCGCGTTTTTTTTCCCACGTGTGAAATCGACAAATCACTTAAAATACCATCTGCAGCTATTTAATTAATGGTCAATGCTTTCCTATGGGATGCGGATTTGTGTTTTTTTTTCATGCACGGATTTACTAAATATAATTTCCCAGTGGGCATGAGCCCTAATAAAGAGCTAGAAGTGCTTATATAAAAAATATACAAAAAGGATAATAGACAAAAGATTAAGAGACATACGGTAAACACATAAAACAATAGAAACAATAGAAATACCAAACTTGGTTAGAATAGTCCTTGTTGTGAGGAAAACACAGAAATATGGACAGTCCCGTATCAGATACAGCAACTTGGTCTGATAAATATGTGGCGTGTGTGCCCACAATTTTAAGGCTTCTCCAGAACGCACCCCCAACCTCCTCTCATGCCATCAGGAAGAGGCCGGCTAAATAGATGCAAAAATCTTGCAAATGATAAGACATGATATTTAACCATTTGCAATCCAATTTTGGATTCAGGGTTTCCTAAGGGGCTTTCTCTTTCTGCCGTTATACAATGGCGCCATCTGCTGGCTAGAGCCAGTACTGCGGTATGGGATATGCTGGAGAGGCCCCCGACAACAAAGCAGCCAGTAATCTACAGTAAGAATACCCTGCCGGATGTCTTCCAACATCGAAGCTGTACGGCCTTCAATCAGAATGTCTTTAGACGTCAGACAGTGGATTGGAAAGAGTTAAGCCATATTTCCCCAGGAAGCACTCCAGAAGGGGAACTAAGGCCGCCATAACATGAATTTATCTACAGACACCAAACACTGTGCGTAGAAGATTATTAGTCTAGTGGGTATACAATTCCATGTGTTCTGCAGATCACACAATGGGAGTGAATGCATTGAGTTTGTGGTCAACTCCCAGTTCTGAAAATGTAACTGTCGTTGGGCTAAACCTCTCCGATGACTCGTAATCCTAGTTATTCCTTCCTCCTTTGATCAGCAGTAGCATTTCATCTCAGAGACGTATAGGCTGGCTTTTGTGGATTGCGTGTACCGGAGGGAAGCAATGGGGAGGATGTTGCGCCTCTTGTGTTTGCAGGTAATTTCGTTATGGCGATACAAAGAGCCATAGCCGTGCTAATTGCGCATCTTTGAAGTTAAGACACGGTATGGGGCATTAAAAGGGGCACAGTGGCTAGCAGTCTCTGGGTGGCACTGTGGTTGGCACTCTTAGGCCATTTTTACACGGTTGATAGATATTCTCAGGGGGTGATTCGCACATTTGCATGTACTACATTCGCATGAAAATTGGGCATGCGATTTTTCTGTCTCGTGTCAGTACAGAAGAAGTAGCAAGTCCTTGCAGAACCTACTTAGAAAGGGCATGCAGCATACGCCGACTGTGGGGAGATCAGCACATATTGGGAGTGGGCGTTGCGAATATTATTACTTCATCTTCCTGTCTCTCAGCGCCCACTTGGCCACACCATTTAGATTTTTTTTTTGCCTTCCTCTGGATCAACATTGGGGGGGTAATAGGCTTAACTTTGGGGGGTAGCAAAAATATATATGAATACGGGCTCACCTCTCCTGCCGTCCCTCGATATTATCAGGAAGACGTAGGGTGAGCTGGATCCTCAGAAAGCCGTAGGCTAGCATTGGGGGTAATAGTCTCAACATTGTGGGGTAATAGGCTGAACTGGATGGACATGTGTCTTTTTTCAGCCTTACATACTATGTTACTACAGTGGCTGCAAATTTTAATTGATGTATCTAACTTTTGATCCCTACACCTATTTTGAAGGGGATCTTGGAGGGTCGCTTTAAAATCTGTTCATACGCTGCAGATCCACTGTGGATTTTCCGGAAAGGAAATTTGCATTGCAGAGGGTGAAACCCAACACTGAAAATCCACAGACTAGGCCGCCTGCACACGGGCGGATTTGCATTGCGGAATCTGTAGCGGGCATCCATCTTTGGATTCCGCAGCAAATACCACCCATAGCATGCTACGGCTAAACACGAGCGGAAATCGATTGCAATTTTCCACTCGCAGAGGAGAAATCGCAGCATGCTGTGATTCTGTGTGGCTTCCATGCGGACGACTTCCATTGAACCAGATGAAAGCCATTTGACCAATCATCATTGCGTCATTGCCTAGCAAAGGTGGGGCATAATCTGTACTGTGCATGTGCGCCGGATGGCACAGGCGCAGCACAGATTATGAAGACTGTGGACAGGTATGCGGGGGTCACCAGCCGGGCACAGGGTCAGATTCCGCTGCTGGATCCCCCATGCCGAATCCGACCCGGCTGTGTGCAGGCAGCCTTAATTGCCAAGCTGCGGATTTTAAATCCGCACCCCAGGACAATATATACAAGGGTTTAGTGTGAATTTTTTCTGCAGCATGTAAATGGGATTTTGCTACTACTGGAGATGCTGTGGATTTTCCATGCAGAATTTCTGTACGGAAATCCACAGCAAACCTACCCCTAGTGGCGCTGTATCCGTCACTATTTTAGGGGCATTGTTGCTGGCACTCTTGTGGTGGCCACACATGAGCATAAGCGCATATACGCTAACGATACTGTGAGATATGTGCACTGTGCAGGAAGCGCGATCGAAGGCTATCGCGCCTATATCGTTGCTTTTTACTGTACTTTTTTATGCTGCCGCGACCGCTTACATTGACGCGGTCCTGGCAGCTCCATGTTTAACCCCTTCCCACCCCATGACGTAAGGGTACGTCATGGGAGCAAGGTACTTCCCGCAAAATAACGTACCCTTACCGTACCCTAAAAAACTGAGGCAAAATGCTAATTTTTAGCATTTTGCCTCCCAAAAATGCAATAAAAGTGATTAAAAAAGTGTGTACCCCAAAATGGTACCAATAAAAACTACAGCTCATCTCGCAAAAAATAAGCCCTCAGAGAGCTCCGTCCATGGGAAAATAAAAAAGTTATAGCACTTTGAATCCAGTGAGTTTAGAAAAAAATAATAATTTCCAAAAAAGGGTTTTTATTGTGGAAAAGTGGAAAAACCTAAAAAAAATATAAGAATTTTGGTATCAGTGTAACCGTACCGTCCCGCAGAAAAAAATGTAGTGTATCGTTTATGCTGCATGATTAACGCTCTAAAAAAAAAAATCTATGGCAGAATTGATGCGTTTTCTCTCCCTACAATCATAAAAAAAATAATAAAAGTTTTACAATGTAGTCTATGTAATCAAAAATGGCACCAATAAAATCTACAGTTCGCCACGCAAAAAACAAGCCCTTATACGGCCGCGTCGACGGAAAAATAAAAAAGTTATGGCTTTTGAAAAATGGAGATGGAAAAATAACAAAAATCGCTTGGTCCTCAACGCCAAAATAGGCCGTGTCCTTAAGGGGTTAAATGGTTGGGCCCGCTGACTTAGTCCCAGATATTATGGATTTTCTGCGCGAAATCACACATTTCAGTGTGCAATTTCGTGTTACTGGGGGGCCTTTGGTGCGCAAAACAGAGCACATCGCAGTTTTTTTTGCGCACACAAAGTTTTGAGCCCATGGAAAACAACTGTATGAAGGAAGCCATTTAAATCAACGCGTTCTATTCGCTGCGTATTCCATGCACAGATTTTGCGGGTGCAAATACGACCATGTGTGGCCGCTAGAGATGAGCGAACGTACTCGGTAAGGGCGATTTCGCAATCGAGCACCGCGATTTTCGAGTACTTCACTACTCGGGTGCGCTGTGGGTGAGCGGGGGGTTGCAGCGGGGAGTGGGGGGGGGGAGGGAGAGAGAGAGGGCTCCCCCCTGTTACCCCCCACTCCCCTCTGCAACCCCCCGCCCCACAGCGCCCCCGAGTACTTTTCACCCGAGTAATGAAGTACTCGAAAATCGCGGTGCTCGATTGCGAAATCGCCCTTACCGAGTACGTTCGCTCATCTCTAGTGGCCGCCCTTAGGCCAGATTCATACTATGGTATGCGTATTTGCGCACTCATTTGCATATCGATCGTTACGTATTTGCTGTACACGCAGATGCTCTCAGTCATTGAAATGGCCAATTAGTTTAATGAGTTCATGATATGTTACTCCCTGCGCAAATGTGCAGGAAAATAGAGCATTTTGTGGGTTTCTTTTGCACAACAGAGTCAATACACCAAATACACGCATGTGAATTAAGCCATTCAGTGGGTTCTATTTTCTGCATATTGAGTGCGCAAATTTTTCATGCGCCAATACATCCGTGTAAATTCGGCCTTCAGCTGGATTCACATGGGTGAGCGGTGAGAAACCTAGACTGATATCGTGCAATTTTTATGTGAGTGCAATATGCAAGAAAAATGCATCGCTGCTTCTAGGTTACGCCATTCTTGCCCATGAAAAAGATTTTGCCCATTCCGATTTTTTATTGGAGACCTTTGGGAACCCCATGACACAGTTCTGCTGACCACGATTTACATCCTGCCAAACTGTGATCTCCGCTCTCTGTCACCCATTTGGCTTCTGCCAGTATTCAGACGTTCATGGCGGTGGTTGCAATAAAGTTCCTACCGTTGATGAGAATTTGGTCACATCCTTTTCAGCCCATCACCTCTCCCCTCCATGTTCCATATCTTGTGGGCAGGTGGCTCTGTGACCGAGACTTTGCACGGAGTGACTCATGGATGTACCCTATACCCTATACTCGTAAATGTACTCTACACCCTCACTCCTGCCATCTCAATCACCCTGCCGGTCCAACATGGTATTCCCATGTCAGCCAAACATGACCATGATGGGAACACCTCTGTCTATGAGGTGGAAATAGACAAGCATGACTGGGTTACACTGTTTTTATAACTCCCATGGGCGTGTTTCCGTAACTCGGGAGATGACATTGGCCTTCAAAGTCTCTTTAGTTTCAAACTGGTCAAGGTCGGGAACAAGAGAACCCACTGTTGGCCTGATCCTTATGATCTCACCACACATTAGAAAGGTGGACATCTAAAGGTATGAAGTCCAACTTCATGCAACGCCATTTCAATGGAGTGATGGTATATGTAGACTTCTGTTGAGTGGGAAGACAAGAGTTGGACTGGCACCCATGAGGGTACCATCTCCCAGACCCCACCAATGATGTGTTAAAAGGATTCTAGACCAAGAGAATTTAAAGACTTCTATAGAAAATATGCATATGTTGATGTGCTAACCATCCGTGCATAAATACAGTATTAAATGAGATGCAAAAAAGTCTGTAAGTGTTTTTTCATGTTGTCCCTGCAGGACCATATTGCACATTTGGCAAAGCACGTTAATTAAGCATCTCCTCTCCCAGATGAATCTTCCACTAAGGCAATACCTCCGGCAATTCACACAGCAATATCAAAAAGCAGTTATTATGTTTTAACCCCTGGACCTAGTGGCCTACATAGAAGAAAGATGGGCCCATACCAAAGATCAAAATGGGGCCCTATTGAAATGGACCCTCCTCCTCATTATGCTGTCAGGTTTTTCCACCTATGACAGAAAGGCCTGGTGCTTGTTTCCACCTTCATACCCTATACATGACCCTTGTGCCCATTTATACCTCCTTTGCTTGACAACATTGCTTTTCCTCTGCATAGGGGAGTCCTGCACAGGTTCTACCCATCCAAAGAGGATGGGGACAGCAGAGGCTAGGCTTTCCCTCCCCAAAATTCCTCATAGTAGCTGCATGGTCTGCCTCTATGGTACATAGAGGAAAGGGGCCACATAGTAAATAACAAAATTGAGCCCTGTTTTTAGTGTTGGCTTATGACAACTCAACATTCCCCAACCCTCCAGCCACCAGGGGCTCCATTAGCTCTCCCTATGGTCCATATGCATATGCCCACGCTATATTTTCAAGGTTAAATAAGCATTATACTATATTGTGGATACAAACGCCTACATTTTTCATAAAGGAGTTCCTGTTGAGATTTAATTGTGTAATCCGCCCTTCCAGATGATGCCTCATTTATGAAAGAAGTATTATAGAATAACACATATATCACTTTTCATACCAAGTGCTGCCTTCCTTTTAAAGAGGACTCCTGACATGTCTGTTTCAGTAAACACGTATGCTCCCATGAAACAACCGTTCTACGGAATCCTTTCTTGTAACTCCACGAAAATGAACATTTATGAATACATTGACAACTGGGTGTTTTTTACCTTTCCCCTTCATCAGAAAGCTGCATTAAAACTAATAGACATAGTATGTGAGCAATAAAACAATGGGAGGGGTATAAAAGACAAAGTGGTGATACAAAGTTAAGTGGGAGCAGAGGAAATAAAAACATGAGACACAAGTGTAAATGAAACTGTCACAACTCACCAGCTGTGTTGGATCTGGACCAGGTTGACATCACGATGTCATCCCAGCCCACGTGATGCACATGTTGGTGCATGCTCAATGCTAATTCAGCACTGGATGCTGACATAAACATGGATTGGTTGGCTGGGAGGTGTGTGCCCCAGCCGGCCAATTCAGAACCTGTCTCTACACATTTATTCTGACTCCTCCCCATTAAGGACGCTGATTATGCTGCTAGTCTGAAGGTGTTTCTAGTCAAGTTGGTGACTCCTGTTCTGTTCCACTGTCAGACAAATCTATTTAGTGTTAAGGATAGTTGGGGTTTTGTAATCTATTTCTATCTATAGCCCATATCAGGGTGAGTGCTCCACTTTAGTTAGGGTCTCATTGCATTAATAAGTTAGGGTAAGATTTACAGTTCCCCTACTTTAATTACCAAAACTTTGTATTTTTCACATGAGTATATTGCATGTTTATCCATCCTTTTAGGACAGCGAATTACTTCTGATCTGGACAAGGTGTTTCAAGTACAGCTCGGACGTAATAAAAGCTTCTAGAGTCTAAAATATGATGCATATAAAAAGTGGAAAATCAATAATAAAACAAGAAGAGTACATAATAGATTTTATTTCCTGTTTTTCCAATTTAATTTGTATCCCCACTTCATCTTTTACACTCCTCTTAATGTTTTATTGCTCATATATTATGTCTATTAGTATTAATCCAGCTGTCTGAGGAAGAGGTCTGCATACCTCGAAACACGTTACCTGATGGCTTGTAATAAAGTAGGCCATAGGCTTCCCAGTAGCACTCCAATGATGGACCTTGTAATAAAGTGTCGTTGTATGGAATCAGTTGCATCATTTTTACTGTCCTTGAATCATCGCCACCCAACAGGTTACACCTGAGCTTCAGTATTTCTTTGACCTCCTCTGCCTCAGTTTGCAGCACTTATATGACCTTTGGTCAATTAGCACACTAGGTGGGCAGCACTTATTTCTTGCTGTTTTAGGACATTGCACTTCTGCACCACTTCCACCCCTTAGCAATCATCTGCCCAATTCCTCTTTTCTACCATTCTCTTTGTCAAATGGGTGTGTCTCTACAACCTAACATTGTTGGCATTGATTGGACAGAGTCAGACTGTAGGGACATGTCCCCAACTAGTAACACCCTGTTGTCAATTTATAGATTTATAAATAAATGTAGACATTTCTCAGAGGAACAACACAGAGTTCTAACAAAAGATGCTCCAGAATTGTTATTTGATGAAGAATACAAGTATTTACTAAAACAAACATGTCAGGACAGCTGATAGGTCCTCTTTTAAGAGAACTCTGTTACCTAGACAAGCGTAGGGTATCTGTATGGTATTCTTCTAGTTAAACTATTGAACGGAATTGCCCGAACTAAGTGCCAATCAGAGGGTTGGAATAATTTATGTCCTCTGCCCAACCTTTTTGGATGAATGGCTTACAAGTCCCACAGATCAAAGGTGAAATTTGGTATGAAGAACCCTAGGCAGCACTTTTTGGCTTATTTAGTGGACACAGTTGCACCCTCTAGCTCATCCTTGATATGAGACCAACAGATAATTTAAGGCAATCCCCTGGTTTCAGGATATATTTCTGTCCTGGGTATATTACCTGCTGTTGTTGTTTTCTGCTGATGTCTCTCAAATCCTCTTGCTCAGAATTCTGTATCTAGCCATCCAAGATGGAAGCTGCAATTTTCTATTTACCTAATGCCCACTGTACACTGCTTTCTGATTGGCCAACACTGATTTTGTGTGCAACACTGCCAATCAGAGAGTGTGTATAGTGCTTTGGTAGTCTAACACTACCAATGTACTGTGGGGATTAGGTAGTTTAAAGATTGCATTAGCCATCTTTGATAGCTACAAACGGAACTAAGAATCAGCAGATCGGAGGATCATTGGCACGCAAGACCAACAGCAGGAAATATAATTGCCTCATTTGGTCCCACTACAATATTTGGTCCCAAAACTAGAGGGTCGCTATAAAATGAGATTAACTCCTGAAGACTACAACTTTTTAAACAAACGCTGGCTTGACGATTTGTCGAACACCACAAGTACTTCTTCTGTAAGCCCTGGACAAAAATATATGGGGAAATGCATGGGACATGTAGTATTACATGACCATTCAAATGAACGTCCAATCACTGAAAGGGGGTTTCCAAGCGCAAAAAGGAAATTCTGAAAATGCTAAAATCTAGGCGGTGCAGCTAAGTAGTGGGAACTTGTACCTTTTATCTTTGGCTGTAGACCATCTTTTTCGTCCTGTGTAGCCATCATTCTGCCACTGTGTTTACATATATTACTTCCACAGTAAACACAATATCAAACTGCTACCTATATCTTCCAGCATGCATAGAGCATGTTCACCGCCCAAGACTGTAGCTCCGCCCACAGCTCACAGGTCCTACAACTTACCAGCACCAACCTCCCTCTTACTGATATTGCCAGAGAAAGCTATTGAAGCCGAGAGATTGGAGCTTCTGGCACTGTAAACTACACATAAGCAATGCAGCTCAGGGCTTCCACTACTGTCCTGTATGCCTCCATAAAACATATAGAAAGCTCTTTAAAGGGATATTCCAGTTAGTTCCAAAAAACTAACCTGCCCTCCATTCATTGCCATGGGAGAATAAACCAAGATCTGAGGAGGATGGGTTCCCAGTATTAGGACCCCCATCTATTGGATGGTTGAAAACTTTAAATTTCTTCAATAAGAGTGAACCCTTTAACTGAAACTGAGTCTATCCTTGTCATACATTCCCTTTAACCCCTTAATGCCACAGGACGTAAGTTTACATGCTGGCTGGGGGGCACTAAAAACCATAGGATGTAAACTTACATCCTATGGATAGCGGGGACTCAGAAGTGAGCCTGCGCCATCCCGCAGTAGGAGCCGATTATGACTGATAGTTGGCCACCTACTGCAACAGGGGGGGATCAACGAGATCTCCGCTGTTAACCCCCTACATGCCGACATCAATGTACATTGCACGTGTAAAGTGTTCACAGAGGGAGAGCGCTGTGACATCATCAGCCATCCACAACGTAATTGCGGAGGATCGATGTATTGCCACGGCAACCGCATGCAAGACACTTGTGTCTGACCTTCCTGGCCTATGATTGCTACTGTAACCGATAAGGCATTGCAGTACAGTAGCTTTTATGGTTCAAGTCCCCTACAGGGACTTAAAAAATGTCAAAAAAAAAATTACTGAAAAAAAACCTTTTTATGCACTTGACCGTTTATATATAAAAAAAAATTAAGCCTTTTTAAAATCTCCCATATTTGGTATCATCATATACATAATAACAATAAATGTACAATAAATTCAACACAGTATTTATCCTGCAAGGCTAAAACCGTTAAAAAAATTCCCTAAAAAACGTAACCAAAATGATTATTTTATTAATTTTGCCTTCCAAAAAATACAATAAAAGTGATCAAAAAAGCCCTATATACCCCAAAAGGGTACCAATAAAAACTGCAGCTCGTTGCGCAAAAAGCAAGACCTCACAGAGCTCCGCCCATGGAAAAATCAGAATGTTTTGGGACTTTGAATGCAATGAGCTAAAAAAAATGTTTTTTATTGTGTAAAAGTGGAAAAACCTTTAAAAAAAATGTTGGTATTGTCATAATCACACCAGCCCACAGAAAGAAATTATCATGTCATTTATGCTTTATAATTAAGGCTACCTTCACATGGGTGAGTGTGATATCGGACCGAGAAACCCAGCCCGATATCGCGCTTGTCAACATGCATATTACCTACGGATGCAAAATGTTTTTTGCAGAAACGCCTCGGATCACAGCTTTAAAATTGTGATTAACAGCCGGCCTATATACGCTACCAGTTGCTGTCTTCTCCTTTCCCTCCCTTTCACCAACTCTCTGCCTCTCTCCTCCCCTCCACTTGTTTGCAATGGGCGGGGGCAGGGCTAAACTCCACCCCTTGTCCACAGCTCTGCCACACCCCCTCCCATTGCTGGCTGCAGACAAGGGTTGAGGGGTGGGAGCTTAGTTCCACCCCGCGCCCCTCCCATTGCAAACAGCCAGAGGGGAGGGGAGAGGCAGAGAGCTTCCCCCTAACTGATCAGATGGAAGCGTATATCAGCCAATATACGTGCCTTTGAATAAGCCCTAATGCTGTAGAAAAAGAAAAAAAACTATGGCAAAATTGATATGTTTTTTCTTCCTGTCTTTAAAAAAAAAAATTAATAAAAGTTTTATAATACATCAGATATACCTCAAAAGGAGGGCTTAGTCAGATGGGTGTTTTTTCTTGCGATTTTTTTTTTTTTGCGCACAAAAAATCGCGTGACCAAAGCCAGCGTCACGGCTGAAAAATACTGCTAGCAAAAGGGCTTGGTCACACGGGCGCTGCCCGCTATCGTGGCAGAGGAGAACGATGTTCGCCCATTGAATTCAATGGAGCCGGCAAGCACCGTATTAATTTTCAGGGTAAGGCTTCAAATATAAGCCCTTCCCTGAAAAGCATTCCAAAAAAGTGTAAAAAATAAAAAATATATATATACTCACCTTTTTGCAGCTGCCGGAGATCAGCCGCGTCCAGCCGACTCGTCTCCTGAACTGCTTTCTGTAGTATTCAGCAGGCAGGTATTTAAAGCCCTTAGCCAATCAGAGGCAGCACTCACTCACCCTTTCATGAATTCATGCGGCTGATCTTTGGCAGCTGCAAAAGGGTGAGTATATATATTTTTTAATTTTTTACAGTTTTTTGGAATGCTTTTCAGGGAAGGGCTTATATTTGAAGCCCTTCCCTGAACATTAATACGGCGCTTGCCGGCAGCCCATTGCTTTCAATGGAGACGGCTGTATTGCCGGCTCCATTAAATTCAATGGGAAAACATGGTTCTTCTCTGCCACAGCTGTTACAGCTGTGGAAGAGGAGAACGATCTTTAGTATATGTTCTCAATGGGGTCGGCACTGCTGCTGCCGTCCCCGCTGAGTGCATATACAAGAACAACGATTTGCGCAGAACACAGTTACAAGCGTTCTGCGAATCGTTGTGTCATATAATTTTCGGCACATCCGCATTAAAAACGGACATGTGACTGATCCCATTGCAAAGCATTGGGTATATATATCTGCAGATCGCAAGCGCATCTGCAAATCAGTCAAAAAAACGCCCGTGTGACTGAGCCCTGATAGCAATAAAAACTCATTTGCCACACAAAAAACAAGCCCTCATACGGAAAAATAAAAAAGTTATGGCTTTTGAAAAATGGAGGTCCCCAAAAAAATCATCGCGTCCTTATGGCCAAAATAGACCGTGTCCTTGAGGGGTTAACAAGCATGTTCCTACCATAGTCGGTGACTGTTGTTCGTTTTAATACATTTTGCTCCAGACGGATAATCTAGGTCATCGGAGCAACGGGAAAAAGCAGTTCTTATTAATATAGTAGATGGTAATTGCTTCTCATATACTGTAACTTGTACCAATTCTTCAGTGGCCACATCTTCATCAGAACAGAATGTTGCAGAATTAACGCCGCCTTCTAATTCATTGTAATTATTTGCAGAGTGCTGGTGAATCGGCGACTTCCCGAGCTCCCACCGAGGCCACTAATAATGTTTGTGTGACTGTCCTGGTAACATGCACACACATCCCCGTACTGAATGCCTACCCCGCGGGGTATATTATGTACTCCCACAGCCTCTTTCTAAATTGTTTTTTAAAAGCAATGAAGTCCCTCTCTGCGCACAAATTCACGGGGCTTTACTGTAGACAAAGAATCCTCACAGCGTGGAGACCGGCCATGAAAGCCGATCCCATAAACCTGCATGCATAAACATGCAAGGCAAACCTTGTCACTGCGCCTTATCCTTGCACTAAGGGGCATAGCGTTAATTAAATTTCAGCCGGCTGAAGAGTATATAACTCTCAGACATTGCAAGAGCCGCAGGCCTTCTGGGTTTTATGTATTTGGAAAGGTCACCTCCTGATGAGGGATTTGGTGTTGAAATTGAGTTAGACAGTTGTGGAGAAATAAGGAAGAAATCAGTCATACCTCAAAGTAAATAAGCAAATGCGGGCATTTTGGCAATATTTTATAGGCTTTTAAGCTCCGTACTGAATTGTAACTTATTTTTGAAATGTGTGGAAAATGGAGTATATTGTGACTTTAAAGGTGACATAGAGGCTAGAAATGCAACCAGTAGTAGCAGTCCTCAATTTTCTCCATTTGTAGATCATTTATATAAACATGGATCGATGTATGCCTATGTCTTTAGCAATGCTTCATCAACTTCATGTATCTCTATAACACATCTTCTGAAGGTTGTTTGCATCAAGACATGGGCTCACACTAACCAATCTAGCTTAAGAACAGGTTTCACAGTAACCAGGCTTTGTGTGCCTTTATTTAATAGGCAAAGCACCTGTGAAACTGACACTCCTAATTTTATCTATTTAATCTAAACAACTTTTACCAATTAGCTCTTCAAAAACTCATTAAAGGGGTTCTTCCAAAGTAGCCTTTTATCACCTATCCATTGGAATAGTTAATAAAAGTCTGATCGGTGGGGGTCTCACCACTAAGACCAACATACATCCAATAAAAATTGGGGTCCTGTTTTCTCCTCTCCTTCTCACTTCGGGCTCACTGTACCCCCCACAGTGAGGTGGAGATTGAACTGAGTGGCCATCACAAATGTGGCGTGCCGCTTCTTCCAACTTCAGTCATACTACTAGAGATAGCTGGATGAATGGAGCGGCACCCACCGCACATGTGCGACCACCACTCCATTCAATCTCTTCCTCGTTTCGGGACATGAAGTGAGCCTGATGTGATAAAATCTATTGTGGTCCAGCCCTTTTAACATAGTGGTTCACTTACTTTTTCACCTCACTGTGATTGTTTACGCAATGTGCAAGATAACTATTATTAGTTTAGTTACATTGTGTCTGTCTATAATTGTGACTTAGATAATGATCAGACCACATTTTATTAGTAATCAATGCAAAAATCCAGGTTATTCCAAGGGGTTCACTTACTTTTTTTTTTCTTGCACCTGTACCATATCTCACCCAAGCAGTTAATGGGTGAGATATTGCAGCATTAGGAAGAGAACCCCTTTATGGTTTTGCTGGAGGGGCTTCTTAGAGGACACCCACTAGTTGATACATTGTAGACTGGAGCTAATCTGAACAGCATGTGGTGTGTATATCAGATAGAAATATTAATATATCCCATCCAGAATATACTGAGCCCGTGTCCTTTTCATGAATGAATCAAAAAGAAAAAAATCCACCCATTCTTCTTGATTTTTCCTTCAGCCTTTGATGGAGCTTTTTGACCCTTCCTCTCCCGGGTTCTTCTGGTCCTTTGGTCTCTCTGATGCTCTTTTGCTGTTCTTCTACAAAGAGAACATTTCCACTAATTCATCACTGAATCACATTTGCTTCTCCTTCTATGTCAATATGCCATAGTCTTAAAGGGGTTGTCCAATTGCAAACTATTGATGGCCTATCCTTAGGAGAGAGCATCAACAGTAGATCGGTGGGGATCTTGCTGCCCAGGATTCCTGCTGATAAGCTATTCTCTGGGCCAGTGTGCCTGTGCACTGAGCAGATTTCTACAGGAAGCGGAGACTTCCATTATCACTGCAGTGGTATTGCAGGCCAAGTTACTATTGAAATAAATGGGTGTAATACCAAGCCTGGCCACTACAGCGAGAACGGAGCTGTCTGCAGAAATCAGCTCAGTGTATGAGCTCAGCGGTCTGGCAAACAGCTACCTTAAGGATAGGCCATCAGTAGTTTACAACTGGACAACCCTTTTCATTTCCCATATCTATGCATCCATTAGGCTACCAATTCTATTTTCATGGCATCAGTGTTAATTGTGTGAAGATAACAAATCATTAAACAAGTTATATTAGTAACATCTATGCAAATGAAATAATCTATGCGGGTAAATAATCCTCCACAGCGCCCCCTGTTGGAAGGCATCCACTCTGCGAGTTAATATCTGCCCTTTTAACAGGCCTTACAAAATGACGAGAGAAGTCAGTCAAAGCAGAATCCTCACGTACATACTGTTGTATCGGGGTTCTCGCTGGCTGGGGGAGTGGCCATCAGGTTGCCTTCACACGGGCGATAAAATCGTGCGATTTTCTTGCAATGTGAGAGTGTATAAAAAAGCAGAATTATGAAACCAATGATTTTCAATGGTTTCCTTCATGTTTGTGATGTTTTCACTGATGCAATGTTGCGAGAGAAAAAAATTGCGGCATGCCCTATCTTTCTGCGATGTGTGATTTTTTTTTTTTCCGCCCATGTTTTTCTATGGATCCTCCTTTTTATCGCATCGCAACGCTCAAAACTTGTGATTTTCGTGTGATGCGTTTTTGATATTAGAAAGTCCCATTGACTTTTACAATAAAAATTCACGCAATTTTACCACGGGCGGCAGCTCAAAAATCGCGGGAACAAAGAACCGTTTTTGCCGCGATTTTCTCGTTGCCTAAATCGTCATCACCCGTGTGAAACTAGCCTCAATGTGTGTCCACGGGGTAATGTTTGTCCTTGTGGAGAGCACTATGAGGGTATAGGGAGCCTTATATAGGCCATGCAATCCTTCCTGGGAAAAAGTTGTATAAGGCCGCCTGCAGACGGGCGGAAATCCCGCGGCGGTATTTCCCGTGGGATTTCCGCCACTGAAAGTCTGCATAGGAGTGCATTACAATACGCACTCCTATGCAGACGGCCGCGGTTTGGCCGCGCGAAATCTCGCGCGGCAAACAAACCGCGGCATGTCCTATTTTTGTGCGGGGCTCGCACTCACCCGGCCGCCGGCTCCAGTCTGCGCATGCGCCGGCTGCGCGGCAGCCGGCACATGAAAGAGGCGGGGCCGCCAGGCGCGGGTGAGTACGCGCTCGTCACTGCAGGCTCTCGGGTCGGGTCCCGCGGCGAGAATTCTCGCCGCCGGATCTGACCCGCTCGTCTGCAGGCGGCCTAAATGGAATAACTCCTCTAGGGCACTAGATTATAATGACTGGTTAAAGATCTTTTTTTTTTAAATTAATAGCAGTCTGTAATTTACATTTCATCATGCAGTGTGTGGACCCACTGTGCCACTGATTGATTTACTATGGGCTGCTACTGAGATTAGTATTTAGAGATTTCAGGTTTTTACCCCTGAACGCCCTCCAAGTGGGATCTGGTCATAGCTGCAGGAGCCAGGTAACCCCAAATTTACCGTAGTCTTGGTGCAGTGGCAACTGACACAAACAGGTCAGAGATACCATAGTGCAGTACAGAGGGACAGGCAGAGACCTAGTTGATACACAGAATAGGGTCAGGACAGGCGGAGTTCTTGCATAAATGGAGAGACAGGCCAAGAGCAAAGAGTAGGCAGCAATCAGATATATAGTAGTCAAGGTCAGAACAGGAAAGATGGGAAAACTCGGCAAACGGGCACAGGTCAATCGTGAAACTATTACACCAGTGGGAAAGAGTTCCTTAAATAATCATAGGATTATCTGAATTGTTTGGGGATGGAAAAGCTGGGTACACATACTGGCCCTTTAAGAGGCAGGTTGGGTGTATGCGAGCACCACACTGACAAAAAAGACAGATGGTGCGGCGACTGCAGCACAGGAACCAAAGGGCATGCTTATGGCCATGACCAGCGAGAGGAGTAGGAGATAGGAGAAGCCGCCAGCCGTGGCAAGTGGCCATAACACACTAGTTCTTTTAGTTGATCTAAACCCAAAAAATTGTCCCAGTTGATGTCACCAATTTAACCCTTTTCAATCCACTGTCTGACATCTGAAGACATTCTGATTTGAAGGCTGTGCAGCTCCGATGTTGGAAGATGTCTGGCAGGGTATTCTTACTGTATATTACTGGCCGCTCTGTTGTCGGGAGCCTCTCCAGCATGTCACATACCGCAGTACTGGCTCTAGCCAGCAGATGGTGCCATTATATAATGGCAGAAAGAGAAAGCCCCCTAGGAAACCCTGAATCCAAAATTGGATTGCAAAGGGTTAATGCACAATGCTTTGATCTTTCCCTACTGTACATCTTTCCTATAACTAGTTTTTTTCTTTCTTTTACTGATCAGCCATCGGCATGACCTCCCATTTCCTACCTAGTTTTCACACAAGACATATTCCACCTTTTCTAATTTTTACCAAATTCTGAGGTGCGCGAAGAATATCACGATGAAAGGCAATTATAAAATGTAGCATTTCCTTTTCTAAAGAACTTTCCGTCTGAATCTACTTCATGCGTCTTCTTTTATTTAAATGTCACTGTCACATGGGAAACACAATCAACTTAAGAAGTATCAGGAGGTGAGAGTTAAAATGTCAAGTACAGTAGTTAAATGATATATTGTTGGATCAAACCATGTTAATTAAAGGTGACATAAGCAGTTCAATAAATATTTTTTTTTACATGGACTTGATTCCTGCATGTCATACTAATTTCTGTTTAGAACCAGAGTTAATCTAACAACGGTGAGCAAGTTGAGGGATACGGATGGTTGGGGCAGGATCTAGTATGACCCTCCAGCTCTGCTCTAGCAGGGAACCCCGGCAGTCACGTGACCCATGTATATTCCACAACACTTCTGCTCGATTCAACCCAAACAACCAATCACTGGGAATCAGCCAACCAAAACAGCCATTCAGGTTGTGAATCGAGCAGAAGTGTTGTGGAATATAGATATATGCCTCCCAGAGTGAAAGTTGCACTTTACTTTCACTTTCTAGTACACAGTGCTCAATGAGCACTGTGTACTCGGGGGAATCAGAAGGCAGAAAGGGTTAAATACCCCTCCTGCCTTCTCCTCTGGGTTATCAGCTCTCACTAACAGCTGATAACCCGTTCCTGCCTGTGATTGATTGCAGAGCCAGGAGGCTTAAAGCGCCGCCCTAATTTTACATATGACTAAGCTTTAAGCCCAGGACCAGGCGCCATAAATTTACAGTGCCTGGTCTTAAAAGAGTAAAGAGATACTAACTTTTCAGACAACTTCTGTTCTCATCATTTCGGTAATATACTTGCATTCAAGATTTTCTTGTTTTACCACTATAAATCACTTTTAAAATGGCTGCCACCAGGGGTCTCTCTTCCAGCTTCTCTGCAATCCACTGTCTGTTGTTAGGTACAGAGCTTCTGCAGTAAGAAGGACACAGGGATGTTTCCTAAACAGTGGGGGAACGAGCTATCTTCACAGGCGGCTCCCATGCACTCAAAGACTGCAGGCTGACAGATCTGCAGACACTGTGATAATAATCTCTACAATCTCTGCCTATCCAGGGTGTGTGTGTCTGTGTGTGTACAAACATTAAATTGGGTTTACTTGCCATTTTAACAAATCCTATCCACATGCAATGGAAAATTGAACTGTAGTGCAGATTTTACCAAAACCTTACACCTTTAAATGTAGAGGACTGAAATCTACTGCAAATCCACATCATGTGTTTCATGTGGATTTTGCTGTGAATTCTCTGTGGACGTTCAGTAAAATCTGCAGGCGGATTTGCAGTATATTTTTCTGCCCTATGTAGAAGTACTGTAATTGTTCTATTAAGGAAAGAAAGTCCTGATGACCACCACACCTCCATTGTGAAGAGGGGCCGCAATAACTGCTCACGCCACAGCTTTCTTAACCCTACTGAATAGGACTTAGGTAAATTTAATACTAGGGTAGTTTCAGTGCAACATCAATTTTCACGTTTTCAGTGGAATTAAGTTTTAACCAAGTTTTTTTCTTACATCATATTTTAGTTTTGCAAACTACTATCTAGAACTAGAATGGAAATACACCGAATGGCCAACTTATTATAAACATCAGACCTTTCATGATTGGAGCCTGCATGGAAATCAGACCTGTGACCCCAGAATCCAGCATAAAATCAAATAACACATTTTCCGTGGATCAGTTTCAGTATGAATCCACATTACATTGGAAAAATCCAGCAATGAGGCCCGGTCATCGGTGCTAGACTAGCTGGGGGCAAGGATATTCTACAGTTTCAAGCCTTGTGTGTCTTTGTTATGAAACACATCCAGTTGCCTGGGGTCCACACGAATTAGCCGGCATGCCATTTATTTCAATGGGAAATTGCCATGCAATAAAAAGTCGGGCCACTGCAGTAAGAACAGAGCTGTCTGCTTCACGCAGAAATCAGCCCAGCACATGAGTGCATTGGTCCCATGAACAGCTGAACGGCAGGGAGCCCAGGAAGCAAACCCGCGTCTATCTACTACTTGATGACTTATCCTGAGGATAGGCAATCAATAGTTTACAAATGGACAACCCCTTTAAGTGCAAAGGATGTCTAACAGTCTATTAGCATATAGAATTCTCTGGAGATAAACCTATAGAGGCTTTCTCAAAATTCATTTCTTAACAGGGTTGACTGACAAAGACAATTCTACACACTCTTTATATAAAAAAAAATCAAGCACCTAGAAGTAGTTGTCATTTTGCTGCAAAATTCGGTATGCAGTTCCATCTCAGGCAGATATGAAAATGATTCGAGTTGGGGTGTTATTAGATGAACGGTCTTGTCACCTGAGGCCCTAAAAGTGGTTCCACCCTTGGACTATAAAATGGCTCTCAGAGACTACTTCTGTGTAGTGACCTCTTTTTACGCTTGAGTAGAGCTTGTGGACCACTAGACATGCCTCTGTAATATAATTTATGGTTAAGCACATGGGCAGGGGAAATACAGGTCACTGTTAAATGGGAAACCACTGGGCAAAATTGGCATGGAAAAGGACTTGGGGATTTTAGTTAACTGTAAGCTTAACTACAGCCACCAGTGTCAGGCAGCTGCTGCCAAGACAAATATCATCATGAGGTGGATCATCATGATGAGAACATTGTCCTTCCTCTTTACAAGTCACTGGTCAGACCACACATGGAATATTGTGGACAGTTTGGGGCACCGGGACTCAAGAAGGATATATCAGAGCTTGAGTGGGTTCGAAGGTGGGCAACTCAAGTAATAAATGGAATGGGCGAACTACAATACCCATAAACAGAATGGGCGGACTACAATACCCAGAGAGGTCATCAAAATTGGGGTTATATAGTTTTTTAAAAAAGCTGGCTGAGAGGCGACCTAATAACTATGTATAAATATATCAGGGGACAATACAGAGATCTCTCCCGTCACCGATTTACACCCAGGACTGTCACTGTAACAAGGGGGCGCCCTCTACGTCTAGAGTAAAGAAGGTTTCTACATTGACATAGAAGGGGGTTCTTTACTGTAAGAGCAGTGAGACTATGGAACTCTCTGCCCGATGACGTGGTGATGGAGAATTCGATAAAAGTGTTCAAGAGGACCCTGGAGTGTTACAATATTACATGTTATAGTCACTAGTTGATTCAGAAGGGTTGGTGATCCAGGGATTATTCTGATTACCAGATTGAAGTCAGGAAGGAATTTTTTCCCCTTAAACTGAGAAAATTAGCTTCTTCTTCCTTTTTGTTTTTTTTATCTTCCTCTGGATCAACATTGTGTGTGAAATAGGTTGAACTGGTACTATTTTGCCCAATTGACAAAGTTTGAGAGGGATGCATTATTGTAATGCGAGAAGCTGGAGGGATGGATTGACGAATAGCCGCCACCTGGGCCGTTCTGATCAGTCTGTTAGGAGGTGATGGGACCAGTGGATGTGTAAGGGCACACAAGGTGACCGGGCTCAGGACCCCCGATAGACCACCAGTAGAGAGAAGTGTCTGACCAGACTGTTAGGAGCTGTTGGGACCAGTGGATGTGTGAGGGTACACAAGGTGACCGGGCTCAGGATGTTCTCGACAGATCAATGGTAGAGAGAATAGTCTGATGTTGTAATCACTTTCTTATATCAATATTACAATCACACATATAACTTTTATTCTATTCCAAAAACTCTTTCTAGATGTCATCACAGTGGCTCAATGGTTAGCAGTATTACCTTGGAGTCCTGGTTTCAAATCCAACTGCGGGCAACTTTGTCAGAAAGTTTACATTTTTATGTAGATCTCTCGCATTCCAAAAAACGTACTAAGTTACTTGACTTTTTTACGAAATTGTCCTTTATTCAGAAACAAACTTCTGTTCAGACATGCAGCTTGCTAAACAACTTGTGGTTCTTCCCTGCAGGTCCCTCTCAGGTCGCATAGTTGGTGGTGTCTGGTGGTTCTTCACTCTTATCATCATCTCATCTTACACAGCAAACCTAGCAGCCTTCTTGACGGTTGAGAGAATGGTGTCACCTATCGAAAGTGCTGACGATTTGGCCAAGCAAACAGAGATAGCATACGGGACACTAGATTCCGGGTCCACTAAAGAGTTTTTTAAGGTTAGATGACATTTTCTTTATTACGTCAATATTTAGAATTGTTTTGTAAGTATTTTTGAAACATTCTATTCAGAGTCTGTGTCACTGGAATGTTACGCATAACTAGTACTTTGGGTACAGTGAATCTTACGAAGAACATGGAAAGATCTATGACATGACCATTTTTGGGCCTTGAAGACCAAGCTTGTTGCGCCTTAACCCTTTCCAATCCAATTTGTATCCTGGTTTTCCTAGGGGGCTTACTCTTTTTCTGCCGTTATACAACGGCGCTATCTGCTGGCTAAAGCCAGTACTGCATGAGGTGACATGTTGGGTAGGCTCCAACAGCAGAGAGGCTGGCAATATACAGTAAGAGAACCCCGACGGACGTCTTCCAACATCGGAGCTGTACAGCCTTAAATCATAATGTCTTTAGAGGTCAGACAGTGGACTGGAAATGGTTAATGAGCAAGCCAAATTTTGGAAATCTGGTATGCATAACCTTAAATAAAGAAAAACTCTGTCAAGGTTCAATGCACCAAAGTAATTCTGACATTGTTTTTTGACACATATTGTACTCTATTTAGGTGGTAAAATATATATATATATTTTTTTAAAAAGCACCAAATTGAGGAACATTTTAAAAACTATTGTTTTTTTTTTCATATTTTCAACTGCAGTATGTCACATGTATACATACATTTTGTACTACTTTTTTAGATATAATTATCCATTTGTTTACTTTTTTTTTGAAGCACATTTGAAAATGATTGCATGTTTCTGAACAATTTAGGAGACTTACTAATTTAATATCAATTGTTACAATGTTAAAATATATTCTGATATATTATTTAGATTTAATTAATATAAATTATATTAATTAAAGAAAATTAATTTATGTAAGAACTAATTGATTTAATAAATTAGTGTAAGGGTACACTCACAAATTGCGAAATTGGTGCATTTTTTTCTTGTGGAAAATTTGCATCAAATTCTGTTGCGATTTTGACACATATTTTGACGTCGATTCACAACAGACTTCACCCATTCATTTGAAAGCGTGAAATCAGCTGTGGATGCATCTCCAAAACAATGTCAAAAGCCATATCAAATGGTATGGACTTTGGTGCAGATCTGTACCAAAATCCACAGCGCAAAATATGCTATGGATTTTGGTGCTGATCTGCACTACGTGCGAACATATTCTTATGAAATTATTTCTAGAGAATTTGTTAAAGATGATCCCTACTAGAGATGAGCGGGTATACTCGCTAAGGCACATTACTCGAGCGAGTAGTGCCTTAGCCGAGTATCTCCCCGCTCGTCTCTAAAGATTTGGGGGCCGGTGACAGGGAGCGGGGGGGGGGAGAGAGGGAGAGAGAGATCTCCCCTCCGTTCCTCCCCGCTCTACACCGCCGCTCCCCGCCCCCCGCCGACCCCCGAATCTTTAGAGACGAGCGGGGATATACTCGGCTAAGGCACTACTCGCTCGAGTAATGTGCCTTAGCAAGTATACTCGCTCATCTGTAATTCCCACACAACACGATAACCTATACTAACTAAATAGTATAGATAATTGTAATAGAAAGAGTTAATTTGGGGTTAAATTGTGGTGTTTCACAATACTTTCAACTTCTCTCTTCTTTGATCTCACACTGACAAGAGAGAGAGAGGCTATTACAGCCCTGAAATGCCGGGAAAGTTTGTTGCGGCAACAAACTTTCCACATCGGCGCTAAGAGTTGCTGTTACTCTGATGACATCATCGGGCCTGAACCAATAAGGTCCCGATGACGGCACCTAAATTACAGGCTGTTAAAAACAGCCTCTTTCAGGTGTTGTACATGCTCCGTGGAATGTGATTGGCTGCTGAGTGAAATACATTAATTTACGTAGCTGCTGCACAGAGCCCAGCATGCAGCAACGTAAATTTGCAGTAGGCGCCCACAAAGTGGTAAGGCCCAAGCAACTTATTTTTGTCCTTTCATAAAACTAGACTTCTGTTTAATGACCATCAAACACCAGTCAAGTTTATTTCCCTGCTCTTTGTACCATTTTCGGATTTAGTGCCCTTTAAATCCTCCTATCTAGATAAAGTGTGGTTCTATCAAGGCATTATGTATCCTGACCCTGTTCTTCATACAGATGTTTGCTTTGAGGCTGAAGTGAACGAATTAAACACATTCATTTCCAAGAAGTAGCTGGGGTGTGCTGCTAATTAGCATTGTAAATTTCCTTGTGTTTACTTTTCTTGCATTTCCATAACCCATCATAAAACTGTGATCTTCCTCGTCATCATTAAGCCTTACTTATCAAACGCTACATCTGGTCTCCCCGCCATAAAAACTGGCACAAAAGAACCATTTTCACAACTTGTCTCATGTTACTAAGATATCAAAGTGTTTTGTACCTAATTTGTATTTCAAGCCTCGTTTTTTTCGCTTGAAGCGGCATTAGTGTAAGCGGACGACGTGCTCAGTCTACATCTGATGAAAGGACTTTAATGAGACATTAAACTTTATGAATGGCCACCTCAGAATTATGTTTTCTCTGCTGAATCTCTCCCACCTGCTTCGTTAAACATCTGCATCCTCGTTGAGTTCTCCTTGAATTGGTGAAAAGTCCTCTTTCTTTGGTCTTCTGTTTTCCTAGAGATCTAAAATTGCCGTCTTTGAGAAGATGTGGACCTACATGCGTTCTGCGGAGCCTTCTGTGTTTGTTAAGACAACTGAGGATGGAATGAACAGAGTTAGAAAGTCCAAAGGCAAATACGCCTATCTCTTGGAGTCCACCATGAATGAGTATATAGAGCAGAGAAAGCCATGTGACACCATGAAGGTGGGAGGTAACTTGGATTCCAAGGGCTATGGCATTGCCACCCCCAAGGGGTCACCTCTGAGGTAAGTAGCTGAGCTGTGCCTCAATGTCCACTGATTTGCTCTTTGGCTGTAAACCCAGGGGTATATGGAACACAAACAAGTTCTCCTTGAAGAGGCCATCCTTTCGTATCATTCATACCATATCGTCCATCTGCTTGGTGTCATGTCATCCTGTAAAACATTTCTTTGTATTGTTCGAAATTCAAACATGGTATAGGGAAAAAATAGTCAACGAAATATTGATGTTGGTTTGGAATGTAATTTATGTTCTGTTTTAGAGATGTTTAATAGAAGAAATTATAAGCCGTCCATATGTGCTGAGAAAGAAAGTGACGTCAAATCAGAGGAAACTCTATGAAAGAAGACCTGACGCTAGTAAAGGTCCCATGAAATTAGAACATCTGAAGGGGTGCGGACATTTGGGCCTACTTAAAGGGGTTGTCAAATTATCAGCTACTGATGATCTGTCCTCAGAATAGGCCAACAATAGTAGATTGGCAGGGACCACAATCACAGATCCCACCTATAAGCTTTTTGCAAGTCCGGTGCGCTCGTGCATTGAGCTGATTTCTACAGAAAGCAGACAGCTTCATTCCCACAACAGTGGCCAGGCTTGGTGTTACAGGCAAGGTTCCCATTTAAGTAAATATGAAGTTTGCCTCTAATACCAAGCCAAGCCATTGCAGTGGGAATGGAGCTGTTTTCTTCCTGCAGAAATCAGCTCATTGCACAAGTACACTTGCCCAATGAACAGCTGATCAGCAGGGATTCCAGGCAGTGGACTCTACCAATCTACTATTGATAGCCTACCTTGAGGATAGGCTGTCAATAATTTTAAACTGGACAACACCTTTATAGACCTAGAAGTATTTATAGCGATCCTTGACAATAGCCTGCAATATGTACCTCTTGCCTCTGAGACTCTCCTCGGCCAAAACCAATATTGCCCATGACTTAAGCTCCATTCACATCACTTTTCTCCTTTACGTTCCATGGATCCAGTGGGTAAATATCCCGACATATGCCACCATATCCATAAACTCCTATAGTGAAACAAAGCGTATACCCTACAGTAGTTTTTCCGCTGTAGCCCACAGTGCAGTTAAGTACAGAAGACTACGCTATCTTAGGGTATTTTTAAGATGGGGCAACTGTCATTCAGTGAATGGAGGAGGATGTCACTGATTAGTCGCTTCGTTTTGGTGAGCTAAGGTGAAGCAACTAGTGACTAATGAGTGGTTTCTCATTCAATACCCTGTTGGGTCCTGTGTTTACGGACGATACGGCTCTATACCTGCCCAGAAGATGTCAGAAAAACAATGGGGGAGATTTATCATCCTTTTTGGTGTGGAAAAGTTGCAAAATTTGGCCCCACTTACACAAACTTTTTGCAACTTTTTAAGCGGTACTCCGCTCTGTCCCACCTTTCCAGAAAAGGGTGTTTGGTTTGTTGGAGAGGTCTTGGCCGCCCTGCACCAACACCATTATGTAAAAGTTACTCCAGAAACTTGCATAAATTATACCAGAAATATACTCCAGCTCCTACCTACCGTAGATATCCCTGTAGGGGCATGGAGCAATTGAAATACACCTAATATATAAAGGATGCGCCTCTTTGTAAATTAGCGCTTTGTGCCCTGATGGGGATAATATTAAAACCGGTGTATGAAATAAATCCCCCCAATCTTTTAGGTCTCAATTGGATCCATAATGTCTCCCGGCACATATGATGATCATTCATGGTAGTGTAAGCAGAGCCTAATAAGGCAGGCCATTTAAAGGGAATTTCCAGGACTATAATATTGGTGACCTAGCTTTCAGTACCATTCCAGGCCCCTACATGATATAGAGAGTTCTGGTAGTCTCAATGCCCAGTTCCTCTGGCAGGCGTACAGCAGCTCCTGTCAACAGCGGAGTAGCAGGGGGTAAGAGTGCCAGTTGTTGAACACCCATCATTCTGATATTGATAACATATTTGAGGAAAGTCTAGCCAAACCCCTTCAATGTATGCATTTATGGCCACTAGTTCAGTTTCAAAAGGATTTTGATCCCCTAATTTAAATGGTCTTCTCTTGATGACATGTTTTTGATGAAGGCATTATCCATGATCGGAAAAAAGGGTGAACTTTTTACCCAGAAATACCACCATTTAGTCCATAGGCTCCATCTGTGCTGCAGCTTAGGCTCATTTACCTAAATGGACATAAGCCACAATACCAGACACAGCCCATGGACAAGAAAGGTGCTGTGTCAGGGGGAAAAAAGTAGACCCTATTCTACATCCCAATGCATATGTTGGTTTAGCCATGAAACCGTGTAATGACGTGTTAATATTTATAACCATCAACTTGGCACCAGTTGATGTAAGGTAGGTTTTCTGTTCCCCATGAAGGTTGTCTGTGTCCTGTACATCCTCTGGAGTTTGTCAGCGTTCTTTCACCTTTTATGTCACTTTGCATCTATAGCTAGCCATCTTTTTCATCCTCTTGTCTTTTCTGCCAATTTTGACTTTTAAAGCAACCCTTTAGTCATGGGCAAAGAAAGATGGCCTCACCTGATACACACTGTGCATTGAATGCATCGGTAGTCTACGACAATACGCCGGCTCAGACTGGCCAGCTCAGCTCATGTGCGCCCCACCGACCAAATAACATAGAGTGTAGTGTCTTAGACCAATGATACATACTAATACACAGCGTGCATCAGGTAGTAGGGGATTCGATGCGGCCATCTTTGTTTGTCCAGGACTCAGGGGTCGCTTCAAGAGTACCTGCACTTTCACTTTGAAGCACTCCTGCTTCATTGGCTGTTTTTGGCTCCGTACGGCAGCTGAAGACAACCCATATAGCCCCATATAGTTCTATATGTGGTCGTCTTGAGCCACATCAAGGAGCAGAAAATGGCTGACGTAGGAGTAGCGCTTCGAAGTGAAAGTGTAGGTACTAGGTAAATTCTTAACATGTTCCTGAGTGTTCTTTACATTTAAGTGGTTTGACAAGAAAGATATTTAGGAGTTTTTGAAGTCCAGGTTTGACTGAGTTATTTGTGAAATGATCTTGACTAGAAGGTCATTATTAACCTCAGAACAAACTAAAGGACTGATAAAAGCAAGTAGGTGGGTCTTGTCCAAAAATATATTCCCAGATTGAGGACAATATTTAAATTTTTTTGATTTCGCCATTTAGATAATTTCCTGAGCTGGTTTACAGAAAATGGGGCCTTAGCAACAAGCAAAGTAGGATCTCCTAATTACCATTTTTGCTATATTTCTCATAGGTTCTTCCCACATCATACCGCCATTCCTCATACCATGATATAATGCTAGGATAATACTACCATATAAAACCCGTATTATATAGCTATTTAGTGGCAAAGTTATATGCAGTATCCAAATAACACTCCCTCAATTCCCAGATAATATCACTATACACCACTAAATACTGCGCTGTTTCAGTTGGGCTCTTGTCCTCAAGGTCTTTTGTCAGTTGCCCAGTTTGACACCTCTTAAAACTGTTTTTGATTGACTAATTTGTATATATTTTTTTATTCAGGATTAGAGATGAGCGAGCACCAAAATGTTCGGGTGTTCGTTATTCGAAACGAACTTCCCGCGATGTTCGAGGGTTCGTTTCGAATAACGAACCCCATTGAAGTCAATGGGCGACCAGAACATTTTTGTATTTCGCCGATGCTCGCTAAGGTTTTCATGTGTGAAAATCTGGGCAATTCAAGAAAGTGATGGGAACGACACAGCAACGGATAGGGCAGGCGAGGGGCTACATGTTGGGCTGCATCTCAAGTTCACAGGTCCCACTATTAAGCCACAATACCGGCAAGAGTTGGGCCCCCCCCCCCCTCCCAACAACTTTTACTTCTGAAAAGCCCTCATTAGCATGGCATACCTTTGCTAAGCACCACACTACCTCCAACAAAGCACAATCACCGCCTGCATGACACTCCACTGCCACTTCTACTGGGTTACATGCTGCCCAACCGCCCCCCCTCCCCCCCACAGCGCACACCAAAGTGTCCCTGCGCAGCCTTCAGCTGCCCTCATGCCACACCACCCTCATGTCTATTTAGAAGTGCGTCTGCCATGACGAGGGACCGCAGGCACACACTGCACAGGGTTGGCACGGCTAGGCAGCGACCCTCTTTAAATAACTGTGCTGTGTCCCTGCTAATGTGTCACAGAACGTGAGGGTAGCAGAGTTATTATAACTCTGGCAGAGCAGGTATTTTTTTCCAAATTAAGGAAAGCAAATGGCGAAGCCAGCAGTAAAACGTAGCTGGGTGCGTCTGATTTTTATACGTTGCACACGCAGCCGACACGTGTCCACAGCCCTTAGGACGGACAGAGGCAGGTCAAATAGAATTTTTTTCACTTGTTTTACAAGCAAAAGGCCGCACTGCGTATATTCAATGAATAATAACTGTGTTGTGGCCCTGCCTACACAATTCTTTCCCTGCAGTATCAATGGAGGGTGCAATGCTCTGCAGAGGCGATTTTGAGAAGAAAAAAAATATGCAGCACAGCTAACAGCAGCCTGCACAGTACTGCACACGGTTAAATATGGCCCTAGAAAGGACCGTTGAGGTTCTTGAAGGCTACACTCACTCCTAACACTCTCCCTGCCTATGCAACACTTCTGTCCCTAATGCCGGGTGCAACGCTCTGCAGAGGCGATTTTGAGAGAAAAAAAATAATTGCCACTGCTAACAGCAGCCAACACACAGCTATCAGTGGCCCTAATAAGGACCTTTGGGGTTCTTGAAGCCTACACTAACTGCCAATTCTTTCCCTACAGCAGCTCCGGTACAAACAGCACTGTCCCTCATCTAACTCACAAGGCATCTGAGGCGAGCCGCGGGAGGGGCCGACTTTTATATTAGGCAGACACCTGATCTCGCCAGCCACTCACAGCAGGGGGGTGGTATAGGGCTTGAATGTCACAGGGGGAAGTTGTAATGCCTTCCCTGTCTTTCAATTGGCCAGAAAAGCGCGCTAACGTCTCAGAGAGGAAAGTGAAAATAACCAGAACACCGCATGGTGTTCGTTACGAATAACGAACATCCCGAACACCCTAATATTCGCACGAATATCAAGCTCGGACGAACGCGTTCGCTCATCTCTATTCAGGATCTAAAAAAATATATATTTCTAGTCTGTAAGCATTAAAGGAATTATCCAGGGAAGTCATTTTTTTACATAAGGGCCCACATTGACAGAATGACTCAAAAGAAATCATACTTATCTTCCTCGCATCCCTACCACTCCTGTTTCGATAATGCCCCCACTAGTCTTCACTACCTGCTTCAGCAAGCCAGTGATGACGTCACCGAACTCAGGGATATGTGACCACCTGCAGCCAATCACGACTCACTTTAGCCAGTGACTAATTGCAGCAGTCACATCTCCCATTATCTGAATGTCATCACTCGGCAGCTGGATGTAAAGAGTGGAAGGTGACTGGGCACTGGTGGAATGGAAGTGCCAGGGAGATGACTATGACTTATGCTATTCCACTACTCTGGGCATGCTTGGAGAAAAAAAGTCCTCCATGGATAACTTCTTTAAAGTGTGAAATGTGGATGCTCTTATGCCTTCATAATTACAAGAACAAGGGCAGAAAATAATAACCTACTTGTCAACCAGACCACATAGGCCCCTCAAAGAATCAGGTTACCCATGGTCTACCTAGTGCCCAACAATAAAGAAGTCAATGAGTCATCTCCAAACACTGGTCACCCTATGAGCCATGTAGTTGCTGTAAAGCATCTCTCTGGACTTCTAATAGCAGATCAGTAGCTCAGGCAAGATGGCCACCCCCTAGTCACAAACCGAAAATGGAATTTAAAAACTTACAATCAAAAAACAAAAATGATCAACTTATTTAGACTGCCTAAAATTTCTCATCAGTCAGTAATAGTTCATTTTGTTTTCGATTGATCACTACCTGAAGGCAAAGTTCCTGGGCTCTAAAACAAAATCTGTAAAGGGTCCCCTTATAAGAGGGACCATTTGGCCACATGGGGCACAATGGTGCTTATGCGATGCCTATCTCTATCTGTAGCTACATCCCTATTGCTACCTATAAACAGTTACAGAAAGCCAAGAAGGGAGTCCAGATTTACTCCTTCTGCCTGACACAAAAGACATTCATCTACATGTAGGCTGCAGCCCTATACATTTACCGACACATGTCCTTGTTCTGTTTCGCTCACAAGATATTTTCGTAGCCTGAGGCAGTAAGAAATAAACTGTCTTGCTGCAGCAGGAAAAAAACATGAAACGTGTGCAGACCGTTCAAGAGAAATGATGGAGGATTGCTGTAAGTGCTACCGCGTTGAGCAGACGTATTTTCAGGCATTCGAAGGCTTGTGTTTTGTATCGCTCAACCGAGAAAGAAGATATCTCATCTACTCGTGCTCCAAAATACGAATCAATCAAAATGATTTTTACTATTTTTTTTTTTGCTACAAATCTACAACCCTTTTGTATTTTTTTTTAGACCCCACATATACTGTATATGACTTATGACCATATACTGTAGAGAACATTTGTGGCTACCACAAGGGTCATGGATGAGGAAGCCCCAATTCATAAACACCCTACCACCTTGCATAGTCAATGCTAGGTTAGCAAACAATTTAAGCAGGAACCAGCCCAAGGGCCCCAACCCTAAGTGAATGGCAACTAGCATAGAGGGAGGCGTGCGCTGTAGCAACCGCAAAAATTAACAAAGTAAAAAAAAAAAGCTCTGCGTAAAAGCACGCAAACAACAGTTGTTCATACGCTAACAAATTGCTGTAGCAACTACTTTGATCGACTGTTTGGGCAATAGTTGTCCCTTGTAAGCCCATCCCATCCTTATGCGTGTTACACAAAATAAGGAAAAAAGTCATGGCATGCTCCATCGCATGCCACATTAGGCCTTGCTTCTATGGGGCAAATAGGAAGTCCCAAGTTTCTATTGATAATTCCTCATCACACAAGTTTGGAGTCTAGGCAGTTTGCTATGTACCTGATTGCATGCTGGTAGCCTACAGGCTAATCATGCTGGGATTTCCTGCTCTGAGGGGGACAGAAAGAGCTGCACTATTTAGTTTATGGACACAGAACGGTCCATATATCTACTGTTCTGCCGAGAACACTTAGTGAATTGCAATATAAAACACTCACCCTGTGTTTGCTTGAATTTCATGTATTTATTTCAAGTACTACTTTAGGAGAACGTAATTAGCAGTATACGTCATTAATAATCATCTATGCCCCGTCTCTGCAGCTGCCAGTATTTAAGTAAAATGTGCATGTCATATGGTTTTTATCTGTTTTCCGCAATGCACTGAGAAGACTAAATCCACTGCAAAAGGATTATTTTGAGTGTGAGTTTAAAGTTTAATTCTAATCACAGAGGATTATTCATAGGGTAAATGCAACCCTATTAGAAAAGACAGATTTATGCAGAGGATGTAGACAGGGATTCTCTGTAAGCTTTTTTTCACAAAGGGCATATACAGTATGTGTCATAGTGTTCTGGTGCCATAGAGGCAGGTTACGCAATTGCCTCTAGAAAGTCAGACTAACTCTGGTTGGCCCATTCTCCCTAGATTATGTAAATTTATACAGGGCACCCAATAGAGCAGGAACCCCATCCAAAGTTCACTCCACCCATAGAAAAAGGAGTAGAAAAGCTAAACCTTTCCAAAAACACAAAACAATCAGGAGGAAGAATCCACTTTGACTTTTGCTATGGGCCTCTATATCTTCTATGCACACCCATGTGTTTAATAACTAAACACCAGCATAAAGCCATGAATGAACCTTGACTAACTAGCTTTTTAATCATTGGAAACTTACCGACCTAGTAGGACTGGTGGATGAGGATGACCATGTTCCTGTAGTTGTATGTGAAACCACCAATAGCACAGTGTGATACTCCATTGGGTCTTTCCATCAAGAGACTGGCCCACCAGAGAACCAACCATTGGATTCAGTGGTGGGACAAAGCTGTGACATAATAACAGGAACCATGAGGTCCAACATTGACAATGACCCATTGAAGATGACAGTGCAGTAGCTCTCGTTTCTCACTTTTTAATCCCTTATGGGGGTTTTATATGGCAGGAAATGTCCTCCTGGTAATTAACGCCAACGCACAATGAGTTTGTAGATCACCGACTATTTATTATGGTTAGATGATTGGTAGTATGGGGCGGAACCATTGTTACTACCATCATTTATGCCTATTTAGAATGAATTTGTCAGCAACACATCTTCCTAATTACTCGGGCTGCTGAAGAGGGAGCATTTTTGAGCTCAGATGAAAGTTCTGGTCAGTTGACAAACAAGTACTTACATGTTTGTCAGCCTGACAAGAATTGGGTAAATGAACGATTGCATGGACGTTTATGCCAGATCACAGTCTTGTGTAAAAAGGCCTCTACTTTGGGTTATTTAACAAATTGCCAATGAGTCCCTATTTTGTTAGGTGATGGGATCACATAATGTATTCCACAGGAGAACCAAAGCTGCTTCATTCATTATATTATCTTAAATCATAGTTTTATTTATCAACTGCTTTCTTTTCGACACATAGCATATTAATATGACATAGAAGAACCGGGCTGGACTTGGAAGCCATGTAATTCAGTACCCAAGTGTCAATGTTAGGAGATAGAATTGTCAAACCACTTCAATCAAAGTAAATTAAAGGGGGTTGTCCAGTTGTAAATTATTGAGGATAGGTCATCAATAATAGATTGGAAGGGATCTGCCATTTAGGCTCACCGTCAATCAGTGTTCACCAGCCCAGTAAGCTTGTGCCTGGAGTTGATTTTTGCAGGAAGCAGATGACCTTATTCCCACTGCAGTGGTGAGGCTTGGTATTACAGGCAAATTTCCCATTGAAGTGAATGGGTCTTTTGTATAATACCATGCCTGGCCACTGCAGAGAGAACGGAGCTGTCTACTTCCTTCAGAAATCAACTCAAGGCATGAGAACACCAGCCCAGTGAACAGATGATCAAGGGGATCCTGGGCAGTGAATACCTGCCAATCTACTATTGAGGGCCTATCCTATGGATAGGCTATTAACAGTTTACAACCGGAAACCCCCTTTAAGCAAATTAAATTATGAGAAAGAAAAAATCAGATTTTTCTCTACTTCCATCCCAACCCACATATCCTTCTTCCATTAATCGTACGGCCGAAAGGCCTTGTCACCTTGCCAGAAACCCCACTCACATTCATATCTCATATGTTCCACCTGTTACAGCCTTAGGCTCATTGCTAAAGGTTTGGTCTGTGTATGTGTGTTCTGTGTCATTAGAGAATCACTCAGAAGGATTGGTGATCCAGTTTAATCTCTATTTCTCCCCTATATGCTTTCCAAAACATGAGACACCTCACCCCAGCCCCCCGCTGCCAAGGAACAGGGATAACATGGAGGTCTTAAAGGAACACGACGGTCAATATTGCAGATGACCATTACCGTTGTCCAGTAATTGGTTTTCACATAATTATTTTTTTCCCACTGCAAGATCCATCCTGATTATTAAACTGTAATTAGAAAACTGCAGTTGTTTTCCCTTTTGCTGCGGCTACTCAGTTCAGTAAGGCTACAGCTCCGTCACCAAAGTTAACAGTGGCTACATGGTAATGAAAGTAATGTTTAGAAAAATTGTTTTAGTCAAATTCATCATTAATATGCACATTAGCGCAGTAAATGAATATGCTCCTTGGAAGGTCACTTAGAAATTATTATGTGCAGAGGTTAATCAGGTGTATAATGTACTTATTAGTGATAACAAGAAAAAAATACATAATTGATTGGATGAGACTCGGAAACACAGCTATGGGATACAAATAATGTTTCAAGTAGTAACCGGGAACTGTTCACATGAGACAAATGTGCTGATCTTCTGACCATAGGTGGGCCTTAGGACAATGTATACTGAGGTACAGTACAGCCCTATAGACGTCTATGGGTGCCATCATATTTTTCAATACAACTGAGAAGTTATACGAAGGCATAAAAAGGCTCATGTGCACAAGACCTAAAGTTCCAGATGATATTAAAAGTAATGAGAAGTTGTAGCAATAATCTATCTGTGTTATGTCCATTCAGGGATTATCGTTACATGGCTACACAAGCATAAATTTAATGTCCTAAAAGAACCTCTTAGGTCCAAGCAGGGCTTATTCTTACAAGGCCTACATGAGCATAAATGTAATAAAACACAGATAAACAAAATGTGTACACCTTATTAAGTACAAACGAGGATAACACAATATGGCAAATAAAGAAACATAAATGTAGGAAAACTAACCCTGACCTATTAGACATGGAAAACTCTACCTATAGGTGGAGTGATCGCCCTGATCAGGGCGGCCCTACATCAGAAAGCTGGGGCAACCCTGACTCTCCCTAGATGGTTAAATGGAACAATGGCAAAGATGACACATAACAGAATACCATAGAGTACAGGAAACATGATCTTATAACACTCCAGTATATAAGGAAAACCACAGACAGTCTTATCTTAACAGAGGTGCAGGACAGAAGAAGGTGCCACTGGCAAGACCAGAAACACCTTCAGAAAGAGTATCTTCAGACAGGAATCAGATAAGACTTAGAAGTCAGACAGGAATTTGACTGAGTCCAGACAGGACTCAGGAGTCAGGCATGACATCTAACTGGGTACGGACAAGAATCAATCAAGAAACAGAGAGGACTCAGACAGTCAGAGATCTGAGCAGCATGCATGTTCAAACTTCACTGGAGAATAACTTGTGCCCTCTGAGAGGTGGGGCCAGAATAAATGTGCACAGATCGATGGTGATTGGCTGACTGGACTGATCCACCCCTCAGCCTGCCAATCCAACGAAACACCTGTAAAGAAGTGTTCCTGTCACTGCCTAGCACCAGAATGACCGGAAGCACACACTGACAAGCATATGAATCGGTTTCTGGAAAAAGTTAGATGACAAACAAACAGTATCAGAAGTTCCAAAAGAGTTGTCACCTACTATTCCTAGAGCAATGAGTGGTGAGTTATGCAGTACAATATAACCCATCACAGTAGACTAAGAGTGTTCTGGCACCATATGCATGAAAGGGGTTATCCCAAGATATGAATTTATCTTTATCAATAGGAAGTGTCTGATTAGTTGGAGTCCTCAACTGGGAACCCCTCTTATCGCAAGGACAGAGGTTGCATGTCCTACCATATTAATGGAGTGGCAGTCGAGCAGTCACACTGTTGTTTTATTTATCTCCGTTGGATGCCAGTATATTGTTGAGCATTGTACTGAGCTGCTTTAATCTCATAAGTGTGAGTAGAGAGGTTATGCGAATGCTTGGCCATTGCTCCAGTCATACGGGCGGAGGTACGTTGGTTCTTGGGTTTGGTCCCAGCTGTAGGGCACCGGCAATCAGATACTGAGGATAAGCTCATATCTTGAGCTAAGCCCTTTGAGGGTCACGGGACATGATACACTTGACTTGGGTTAATAAGTCTACACTTGACTTGGGTTGATAAGTTGCATTTTAATATATCACTTGTCTCTTTTTGGTTCTTTTTGGTTCTGAATGCCATGCACTTAAACTTTAGGCAGTGCAATATAAAAAAGCAAGCAATTGTGTGTGTTCCCAGCCATAGACTATTGAGCACTAGAGATGAGCGAGTATACTCGCTAAGGCACATTACTCGAGCGAGTAGTGCCTTAGCCGAGTATCTCCCCGCTCATCTATAAAGATTCGGGGGCCGGCGCGGGTGACAGGTGAGTTGCAGCGGGGAGCGGGGGGGAGAGAGAGATCTCCCCTCTGTTCCTCCCAGTTTTCCGACCGCTCCCCGCCGGCCCTGGAATCTTCAGAAACGGGCGGGGAGATAGTCGCCTAAGGCACTACTCGCTCGAGTAATGTGCCTTAGCGAGTATACTCGCTCATCTCTACTGAGCACCACCCTAGGGCCCAAATAATCAGTGTATGTTTGCCCCAACTCACATTTTTCCCAGTTAGGCAGAATGCCTAATTTGTTTGAGGAGAATAGGTACAACCCCTATGAAACTGTAATGATAGCCAAAATTTAAACCAAAATTTCCAGATATAGCTAATAATAGAAATTTAACAATATAAAAAAGAGGGAAACCAATGGCTCATACTTACTGAAGATCTCATGGTTTAAAATTAAAATGTTACCAGTGTTTTTGAGAATAGCAGACTTAGCAACAATTGGCATTACAATAGTGGTCGAAAAAATTCAGGACATTTAAATGATACTCCCCATGGCAGCCCCAAATGCACAGAAATGCACATAAAGCAAAAATAGTGGGGTAAATATGCAGCCCTTTGGGGCTTTTCCTGGACTGTTGGCTTCATCTACCCCTATTTTGAAGATTTCTCCTTTAAACATAAAGTTAGTATATTTTTACCATGTATATTTGCCTATAAATTATAGATATTTTACCCTACCATTAAGAAGAAGTTCAATATCCTTCGACTGGAAGTTAGTGGCTCCAGTAATCACCCACATAGACATGGGCTTCTAGTTACCTTTAGATGAAAACCACTGATGACACACGCAGACATAATAAGGTATTGCCTTCACCTATGATAACAAGCCATAATTCCTCTGGCTGTGATGTGACTTGTGAACAATAATAGCTGGTAGCACTCCCTTGGTAGTCGAGCAAGTATTTGTGGTGCAAATCCAAAATGTTCCAATGTCAAAAACCAAAAACATTTCTAATATACCAAAAAGAACAACACACACTTATTCCGATTGCCTAATTCTTGTAAATAAGTTTTAATGATGACTCCAGAAGTGCAGTGTTGTACTGTTTCAGGCCTGAAGCCCATTATCAAGCCAAAAGTAAATGGAGCAGGCCCGGCAGTACCAGCTGGGACTCCACAGCAACTACTGGGTCCCTCTTCATATACTTTTAACTTGATAAAGGGGTTCAGGATGAATATGTTGCCACACAGCATTTCCAAAGTCATCATTCTTTACAAAGAATTTCCCTTCAAGATAGGTGGGTGGTGATTGTTTTGCCATGTGATTATGAGAGATGGCCACTATTGGCCCCTTCCTCCAATTGAGGTGGATTATGATCTAGGGACCCCTCAACTGTCAGGCTTTTAGTTATCATCTAATTATTACCCAACTTCTTAGCAGGGTTGGTGTCGTTAGCAGGCAAACTAGGGCAGAAGCCAGGGCCAACAGGGCTTTGGGTGCCTATGGTGATCTCGATTAACATTATATTTGCTTATCAAGTTGAGGGAAGGATAGGGTATCTTAGGGTCTACATGCACGTGTTTCAGGCCCTACTTTTTAGCTAATTTTCTTATTTAGTGACTTTCTATGTAGAATTCTGTCCACTCCCTCTTTAGATCTGAAATACAATATTGATACATTCATACAATGTATATGAACCATAAAATAGTTTTGCATATAGTATGTGTTTCTGTGACACTTAGGCCTCCTTCACACTAGTGTATTTGGGTCTGTGTCTATTTATGAACAGCATACAGACCCATTATAGCCTATGGGGCTATGCACACTGCTGTTTTTTCCCGCGAACCAAAGTTCATCGCATGTCCTATTCTTGGCCGCATCATAGATGAGAATTAGGACATCTAACTGTATGTCAATGAGTAGTCCGTCCGTATAGTGGACCGCATAGGTGCCTGTGTGGTGTCCAATGCAAGTTGTACCCAAATCTCCTCGGACGCAACAAGTATGTCGGTGTAAGGTAAAAGGAATATAAAACTACTGAGTCTATCATGTAAATCTCGGTAACACCGTGGCTGTATATCATTGCATTGCATGGATCACATGCATGGCTGTAAAACTACTGGTACTCAGCATGTTGATATGCCTGCCGGCACTTACATTGCAGATCTGGTATCTGAGATGTATATTATAGACACAGTATATACGGATATACTTCTAAAATGCCATTGGCCCGGAAAAAACTTGCATGGACTGCAGTGACGGAGCTGGAGTAGGGATGGGGGCACATGGTGGCATAGGATGAAACTTGCAGCTGGTTCACCTATCCTTTGTCTCATGACCTCATGAGTGATTTCTCAAGCTGTAACTTATCGAGTGTTATCTATTCATTTTTAAAGAAATCCAGTAAACCTGGCAGTATTAAAACTGAACGAGCAGGGGCTTTTGGACAAATTGAAAAACAAATGGTGGTACGACAAGGGAGAATGCGGCAGCGGGGGAGGTGATTCCAAGGTCAGCCCCAGTAAGAACAAACTAGCGGGTAACAAAACAGCATGATAGTAACCAGCAACTGCCCTGTACACCTCTTATGCCAAGGCCCCGGTGCCATTCTACTAACATATAGGCTCGCATGAAAAAAAAACACAGTGAACCATATTAAAGAGAAGTGACTCAATTATAAACTGATGGAATGGAAAAAAAAAACACAAAAATCTTATCCAAAAAGACTCTTGAGGTAACATAGCCTCAACTGTACTTCAAGAAGCTTCTGTCCAATCGGTAGCTATGGACCAATTAAATATGCTAAAAGGCTGAAACTTAAGTCTAAGTGCTTCTAGTAAAACATTTCATCTCAAATGTAATATTAATGTATGGAGCCATGTAGAACACCAAAGACTAAATCCAAAAAATTTCCAGTTCCCACTTTTTCATGACATCCACCAAATTTTTGCCCCAGTTGTCCGACGCCAAGCAAGAAGAAACTAGGCAAACCGACTCACCGGGTGCAAGAAAGTGGGTCATCCACAGGCAAGGGACGGGTGTTGCTGGTTACTCAAAGTGATATAGTTAATACTCATCTGGCTTGGCTGGAAGAGAAATGGGTAGTAGGGGATGGAGGGTAAGGGTGGGGGCGCTTGATAGAGTATTGAAGCGTATCACTTTGTCATGGTTCACGCATACGTCAATGAATGCCTCAATGAAATGTTGCTATGCTACTGAATAACATAAAATAACATTGGTGATGTTATTTATGTTATTTCCCATGGTTTGAAGAGGTGCTGTAAACCTAGCGGTATTGAAACTCAGTGAGCAAGGCGTCTTAGACAAGCTGAAAAGCAAATGGTGGTACGATAAAGGGGAATGTGGAAGCAAAGACTCCGGAAGTAAGGTTAGTCACGCCCATAACAGAGTTCCCGCCAATGATCACATGATGCTACAGGGGCCTTCTGATTGGTTGAAATAGTTTTTATTTTCTTACATACATTTACTGCAGCAAGCCATGTGTTTTTTTTTTTCAGGTTTCCTTCAAACACTTGATCCATGTAGAAATGTAACCCAGTACATAAAACAGATATATCATGTATCTAACAATGTTAATATTTTATTAAACCCCCCCCCAAAATTTATATATATATTTTATGGGGGGGAGGGGGTGGTTAATAAAAAAATAACATATTACACTATGAAAAACTAATAGTAAAAAAAAAATGCGCAGACTTAACAATGACACAATGTTACAAAAATAGAAATTTTAAAATTTGTCATTTTTAAAAAATGTAACTTCAAAGAAAGTATTTAAAAAGTCTCTTTAAACATTAAAACCACTGCAGTCTTGTTATTTTGTCTTACAAAACTTTTCCTAACTTTTATTGCATTTTCATTGCTGCAAAGTACCACAAACATGTATATACACTATGATATGATTATAGGCCACTGATGTCTAGTGTAGATTGCATAAATTAATAATCAATTACATATACCTTAATTGAGTATAATGTACTAAATAAAAAATATATACTACAATGCCATTTTATTTTTGGTTTTATTTTGTATTTTTTCTCTAGTTATCCCAGATTTGGTTCCAAAACTTCTATTTAAAAGTCTTTTCCAATATTTACAAAAAAAAATGACCGCAGGGTAGGTAATAGCATAACAAAAACAAAAAAAAAACTCACCCTCTTATAATACCTCCAGTCCCTCCCTGCTGAAACAAGAAACAACATCACATTCGGTAACTGCTGACGCAAGTGATTGGCTGTAGCAGACATGTGAGCGCTGAATATGGCAGTATTGCGCCCTCTTTCAAAGGGAACGGGAGTGGAAGGGATCAGATTGGCAGTGCTAAGCCAGAAGCACCATGATAGAGTATGTAGGGGTTTTTTTTTACATTTTTTATGCCATTACTGTCCTGAGGCCATTTTTTGTGTTGAAATACCGGTTTAATTGGTCTATTTTTTATGTTTTAGAACCCCCACTCTTTTTCTATAGGTTATGTGTGGTATTTAGAGATGAGCGAGCATACTCGATAATGGCAGACCACTCGAGCGAGTAGTGCCTTATTCGAGTACCTTCCCACTTTCTCTAAAGATTTGGGTGCCGGCGGTGGGCGGGGAGTGGCGGGGGAGAGCGGGGAGGAACGGAGGGGAGATCTCTCTCTCCCCCCCTGCTCCCCCCTGCTCACTGCCGCAACTCACCTGTCACCCGCGCCGGCAGCCGAATCTTTAGAGACGAGCCACTAATAAGGCAGTACTCGCTCGAGTGGTCTGCCATTATCGAGTATGCTTACTCATCTCCGCTGGTATTGCATTTACACCATATTCACTCGAGCAGGAATGGACTGCAGTTGCAGTCCTATGTATAGCTGATAGACGAGACTGGCACTGTTTTTGAAAAAAAAAAAAGTTGACTTTTTACTAATCCTAGACTACTTCTTTAAAATGTTAATGTATGTAAATCTTCTAAAATGTATGGTACCGAATAATATCTGAGTAGATATTCCCTGTATTCATGTTCTGCAATGCTCTAGATATAGTGCAATGTGCCATTTACTAGTATTATAGAGGATAGAATTATATACCTTAGTTATTTGTATATATTACAGTTAAATTTGCTACCCAAGAATCTTAGTAGAACTTTAAGGACACCTTTAATTACTGAAATCCGAACATTTATTTCTTATATCTTTAAAGACCTCCCGTCAGCTGAAATGCCTAAAATCAATATATTGTTTTTAGATTATAAAGTCCTTGCCATTAATTGCCAACCGATGCCAGCCCATAAAGCTATAACCCTATTTTGCCTGCTTGGTATTACAGCTCCGTCAGCCTCGCAAATAAATCTAGTTTACACCTAAGAGAAAACTTCTAGGAATTAAATGGACACTTAAAAGAAACTTTAAGAAAACACCAACTACGTTTGTTATTTTTTAGGTAAAAATACAATAGTCCACTTTTGCTTTTTAGGCACCCATTGCAATACCAAAGTGGGCTACTATGCCATTTATCTCCCAAACATGCCCTTTTCTGAATGCCATGACATTTTCTTTTGGATCGCAAATACTATTGATTGACTTCAATATTTCATTAACCTAGACTTACAAACAAAAACATCCATGTGAGCCCTCACCAGCTTATGTCTCACCCACCGCTATGTTGCATGACAGTGACGCCATCCTGAATGCCATGTTAGTACTGCATATATTCTGGAATATAACCATGAGAATAGCTTGTAGACAAGCACAGTAAGCAGCTCAAAAAGTAAGACAAAAAGTGTACAAAATAATAATAAATACATTAAATATTTTATTAAAAGTCCACTTTCTTAAATCGTCAATATACCCGTACAGAATGTTGTGTTACATACAGGTAATGATATAATAATGCAGTTTGTATCATATCTGTACTTCATCTTCCCACTGGACCGTTCCCAGCACACGCAATATTTATTTTTCTTCAATTTTTTTTATTACTCACTTTATTTTCACATTATTTTAATTTTGTTTGTTGGACTGAACTGTGTTTCATGTGATACTGTAATTGTGAAATGTTCACAGTGTAATTCATTAGTTTTAGACAGGGTCTAACATTGCTGCCCAAAATGGGATAGGCCGGCAATGTTCGATGGGTGGAGCTCTGAGAACCTGCTGAACATCAATGCCTATTTAGGCAAAGGACATCTGGCTGAACATGTAGAGATGTTTAGTACAACAGCTAAGCTTCTTCCACTCTACTACTGATGGGGTGTGGGCTTTTAGATGCCTACTAGAGATGAGCGAGCATACTCGCTAAGGACAGTTACTCGATCGAGCATTGTCCTTAGCGAGTACCTGCCCGCTCGGAAGAAAAGGTTCAGCTGCTGACGCGGGTGAGAGGTGAGTTGTGGTAGTGAGCAGGGGGGAGCGGGGGGGAGAGAGGGAGAGAGAGATCTCCCCTCTGTTCCTCCTCGCTCTCCCCCGCTGCTCCCCGCCCGCCGCCGGCAGCCAAACCTTTTCTTCCGAGCGGGCAGGTACTCGCTAAGGGCAATGCTCGATCGAGTAATTGCCCTTAGCGAGTATGCTCGCTCATCTCTAATGCCTACCAATCAGACATTGATACCCTCTCCTAAGTTAATTGTTTTAGATATCTATACATAGTTGAGGTGGGACATGTAGGTTTTGTAGGGTTAGTCTACTCTCATAAGAGTGCCAACTATAGTGCTAACCACAGTGCCCCAAATTCAGCACCATTGCCTCCAATAACATCCATAGTGCCATTAGTCCTCAAAATACTTACCTTTCCATAGTCCTGCTGCTTCTACACACAGTTGAAGTCACAAGTGCATTCCTGTAGTAAAATATATCTTCCCAGTTGAAGTGACTTGTGATTAACCGAATGTACTTCAACAAAACCCTCATGTCCTAGGACATCAGTACTCTCCAGCTAAATTTAAAACACTTGGAAAGCGTTTCATCAAGACCCGTAATATGCCAGTGATGAATATTCGAGAAGCAATGGTTAACCACTCTCTACAGGAGCTCTCGTATATAAAATCCAAGGGCCAGTACAATAGGCTGGAATTGCACTGGAATTGTAATGATTTCAGGCAATTTTTTTGTACTTGAGTTCCATTATACAGATAAATTTAGCTCATTCGGTCAAGCCAACTGAGACAATTGCATTAGACCCATGTGTCACTGTTCTTCATTGTTCTTGACTTTTTAGATAGGCTTGAGGCATTTGTTCAGAAAGGTCTCTTAGCTTTTTCATATTTGGTACCTACAACTTCATACTGTCATTGAACAACTAGAAACATGCCAAAATATAATGTTTGAAGTGGGTTTTAATGCATATATAATAATTTGGGCAATTTGCATACAATGGACTTAATTTAGGAGAAACTAGCCGAGACCAAAGTGGGGCTGTTGCTCAATGAATCCAATTCTTATTCCTATGAACAATTTCTCTACTTTTTGTCTGGTTTTACATATCACATGAAACGTAATTCACGTTTTTGGGGGTCAATTACAATAGGGAGTGATTAGACATATAGTCATATCAAATAGTATCACTCAATCTCAGAGACAGTACATCTGTTATGTACTACAGCTTGTCATGGAGACGTTCCTTCAGGTTCAGGTATTTTTGTATTGGGTAGAATAGATTGGTATAGCAGGTACGGGGTCGTCAACCAGAATTTTTCTTTTTCCTGGACAACATATCCAAAAATCACGGACAGACAATACTTTTCACGTACACATTAGAAAATCATACGGAATTACGTATAAAGATTATAAATGGTACAAGTTTATAGGTCAGAAACGGATATAAACTCATTACCGTCATTTTCTGTGAACTGTAATTACATACAAATTACAGTCATAATAATTAGGGATGAGCGAGTATACTCGCTAAAGGCAATTGCTCGAGCGAGCATCGCCTTTAGCGAGTACCTGCCCGCTCGAGACTGAAGGTTCGGGTGCTGGCGCGGGGGAGTGGTGAGTAGCGGCAGTCAGCTGGAGGGAGTGGGGGGGAAAGAGGGAGAGAGAGATCTCCCCTCCGTTCCTCCCCGCTCTCCCCCGCAGCTCCCTGCCCGCCGCCGGCACCCGAACCTTAAGCCTCGAGCGGGCAGGTACTCGCTAAAGGCAATGGTTGCTCGAGCAATTGCCTTTAGCGAGTATACTCGCTCATCTCTAATAATAATCTGTTTAAGTATCACCAGACTCAAAAAAATCAAGGACACATCTATTTTTTTTTTCATGGACATTGTAAAAAAGTTTCCTATTCATTAAGGGCTGCCCAGGAAGTTCTTGACGGTTGGCAACCCTGAGCAGGTGTACTGTATAAGGGCTAATGCCCACAGCCAGATTTCCACCACGTGAAACGCGGCGGAAATCCATGTCGTAACACCGCAGCTATTAGGTTCTATTGAACCTAACAGTGCAATGTTCACGCTGCAGAATTCCACCGCAGAATTCCGCAGCCTGAAATAACCCGCAGCTAGCTTCCATTGTAGTCAGACGAAAAGCATTCAGTACCGTGTTAGCCAGTAGGGCAAAGTGTGATTGTTCTCAGTAAGGGAAACCAAGTAATCTTGTAGATATAATACTTTTTAATGGCTAACACAAAAATACATGATGTTATAGCGAGCTTTCGAACCTACTCAGGGTTCTTCCTCAGACCAATGGAACAAATCTAAAGACGTATTTATACTAAAACATATATACATGATCACATGGCAGGGCACAACTATGGTGAACTTAATTTGCACTTAGATATATACCAGAGGCAGAGTAAGAGGGCACAGGCATGTTGGGATTAATAGCACTTAGATAAATACCAGGGAGGGATGACCATAACAGTAAATAATTAGTCCAGTGACAAGGGATATGAAAGTTTATAGTCTCTAAATTGATGTTGGGGGGTCAACAGGCCAGAGATATTAGAGACAACTGGCACTCCAGAAACCCCTAATAAACAGTTCATTTTGCCAGGGTACGTTATCACTGACAAGGTAATTCCCTTGTAGTATTACAGAGCAGCCATACAGATAGCCGCCAGAACAGGAGCCACTAATACAAACCATCTATCTGTTCTAGCTAATAGAGGGGGGTAACAATATAATCTAATAGGGATTGTATTCATGAGACTTCCCCTTTAATTACTTTGCTCGCTCTTCTCTGTGCCTGCTCTAGTTCAGAGCCCCACAGTAGCACTAGGTACCATCCAAAAGTATTCTACACTACTGCGCGTAGCATCTATTGTAAGTGACCCCCAACTATTGTCTTTTTCGTTATACTTAGCTGTAATTTACAACTTATCCCCAGGTAAAACACATGTAATACAAACTAATAAATGTTATTTTTACTTTTCTTTCTGTTATTACCATCTCTATTATTTTATGTGTTGTAATCCTATTTCATTCTCTTGCTTTGGCTCAAAAAGATCAATATATTTTTTCATTTCTTCAGGTCCTAAGCATTTGCAAGAAGATTATTTTCACATTGCATGTTGAATCGGAGTCAGCAGAAATCACTCTACAGAAACATATCGGGTTTAGCACTAAATCACATAATACTGTTACTTTAGTGTTAAAATGAACTATATAAGAAGGAGACTTTTGACTATTAAGAGTTCCACTAATAATAATATAATTTATGCATTCAGCAATTCATAGACCTTCATAAACACACATCAAATCACCAGATTCTACCGTTTTTCTTGTATAAAGAAGGCCCTGAAAATAGAGATGGTGGGACTACTGTGTTCAGTGGGCAGCATTGGGTGCATGCTTAAAGCTGATGTTTTTTGGAGGGAGGTGGGTTTTGGGGCTGTGCACTGCAATGATGTGGTGGGTGGTGGGAGAATGTCTGAATATTGCAATGGCGTGATAGGTTCTGGTCGTGTATGGCAGACACTAAGCCTTTTTGACGTGGTAAAGCATAGCCTTAGTTATCCATTCTAGAGGGTGAATGTCTTCTTAAAAGTGATTTTGATGTTCTAGATTAATTCATGGTTCATAACTGAAACCATCAACCAGTTGTTCCAACCCCTAAAAATAATACCCATCAGGCTTTAATGAAGTACAAACCTTTTCCACGTGATGATTACCATAAACCCCACCATGTTTTGATTACATTCTCAGAGCAATGATGTGACATCCACACTTTGAGGCAACCAACCAATGATATGCTGAACACAATGATGTCCCTACTGCGAATAGTGATTGCCTGCAGTGGTCATATTTGCATACAACATGTAATCAAGTTGAAGGTTTACTTACTGAGAGGGTAAAGGGCCTTTCACACTTAATGATTATTGCTCAAAGTTCACTCAAAAGCCATTGTTTGAGAGATAATAATTGTGTGTAAATGCTCCCATCTTTAGTTGATTTTTAGTTGAGCATAAAATCCATTATTCAGCCAGAGAGAAGATAACACAGACTGGATGCTGTGTTTGCTGTCCATGGTGCTGTATTCTCCACAAGAGTGCTGATTACATTGTATTCAGCTTGCAGCAACATGGCAGAACAAAGGAGCTGAATGCAGTAAACAGACCACCTGCTGTTCTCTGCATACAACTTCAGGAGGCTTATTTACGTGCAAATGAAGGTGATAAGCTGCTAATGGACATTAGTGTGGAATAAATGGAGCTTAATGGAGTTCTGCCATGTTTGAAAGTTAACCCCTATCCACAGGATAGGAGAAAACTTTCAGATTGGTTGGGGTCCAACTACTGGAAGACCCACCAATCCTGATTATATCCAATGCATTCAGAACTGAGGGCAATGGCGGTCACACATGCACACCAATGCTCCATTAATTTCGATGGGCAATTAATGCTAGATTGACAAGCAATTTCTGATATAAGAAACTTGGTCAGCAAATGAACATACCAGGAAAAAAAATATTTCCTATTTTGTAGAGGGTAGATTTCTAAGTAGGTCAAATACAGTATAGGTTTCAAATATAAAGCATAAAGAAGTGTAAAAATAGGCAATGTACAATAAGTGTTGAGTACAAGATAGCAAAAGTAAATAGATAGAATGGTAGATATATGGTAAAGGAGAAATGTAGCTAAGCAAGGTAGAAAATAGAAAGATGAAACAATGAAAAGATCAAGAAATTCACACGGAGAGTCGAAAACAGAGTCTAAAGGGCAAGAAATTCCTGTAAATCTTTACTCAAAAATTGACCTCCCACTTCAAAAATAGCACTTAATAAAAAACAGAGGTGCCTGGGCCCTTATCTTTCAGGCTTTATGTGCACAAAGTGGTACCATGAAAAGGACAATATGCATTTCATGACTTGGTGCATCAGGCATTCATTCAGTCTTACTGTAGATGTAGAATGAAGAGTCAAAACATCAGGAAAAACTAAAACGTTTTTTAAGGGTGTTGTCACACATGCAGGTTTTCTTGAGGTTTTTTGATGCAGTTTTTGAGGTCAAAACCAGTAGAAAAAAAGAGAAGTATTATCTGTCCTGTATACTTTCTTTTTTGGAGAGAGTGAAGAAGCCCTGCAGGGCTTCGGGATTTCTCCACAGCAGGCAGAGCGGAGCTATGGGGGATTTCCCCATAGCAGGGAAAGACGGAGCGTGGCTATGAGTTAATCCCCCATTTCTCCGCTCTTTCTCCCCAATAAGGGGAAATCCCCCATAGCTCCACTCTCTGTCCCTGCTATGGGGGAATCCATAGTCCTATTCTATATCCCCATAGCGCTGAGAGAGTGGGTGGGTCTAGAGAGAGAGGAGGTGTGGCTATTGGAATTATCAGTGATCCCCCATAGCAAAACCATAGAGGGGCAGAGCTAAAGGCAGGGTTAGGGGCGCATCCCTCTAGTCTTACCCCCGCCTCCCATGTTCTTGGGGGAAAGCCCTGTAACCCCACCCTCCTCTCTCTCCCCACTATAGGGAACTCCCTTGGGGAGAGAGGGGGAGGGAATTTCCCAGCAGGGGGGCAGGAGGAATACCCTGCAGTTTACAGCAGGGCATTTAAAAGGTGCTACCCAAATGAAGCACATTTTAAATGTCCCATTGTAAATTTCTGTTAGACCCGCGGGGATTGAAGGAATCCTTGGGGAGTCTCCTAATCCCCACAAGGACTGACAGGAGTTTACAGCAGGATATTAGGAGTCCCATAGGAGTCAATGGAAACTCCTGCAAGGCACGCACCAAAGATAGCCAATGCTCTATCTTTGTTAGGTGCGCGCCGTTTTGTGCACCTACCTTCTCTCATGTGAGCGCCTCTATAGGAACCCACTGGTTCTTTTAGTAGCACTCTTTACCCAAAAACAACGTTCGTCTGACCGAGCCCTTAAAATTTGCTACACAGAGTGGATCCAAAATGAACAATCCCTTTAAGACTGTAGGCATTCCATGTTCGTGTAAGCCAATGCTCTAAATATACCTGAGGAATCCTAATAAAGTAAGTTTCTTTTGAGCTCGATTTTATTAGAATTGTAAATCAGCTTTTGCATTTACTGCTTTGCTCAACAAATTTAAACAAGCGTAAGATTTAATAGCTGTTCCCTTTCTTGTGCTGACACAAATTTACTGTTGCCGCACGGTCTTTAAAAAAAATATGGATCATTTCTAACCCATAGAAATTTCTTTTTATTCGGAGACTTTAGCTGAACCGTCCTCACAGGATTATTCTATAACATGCTTTAAAAGTGTACAGACCACGTCCAAAAGGCTTACCACCTCTACTGCCAACTGCATATTCCGGTAGGCATAAAGGTGCCCGGTGGTGATGCTGTCTGATGTATGATTCTGGCTTGTTGACATGGTATATGGCATATGAGAAAGGTGGGCATAGGTGGCTGAAGAAGTTTGGGGATGTCTTCAACCTATTTGTTGCTCTTATAACACATTCTTCCCCTCCCTCTTTCCCTGCTCCTTATCTTCTATGTCTGGTTCCAGGATAAGACAAGTGCACTAAGTCTCAGCAATGTCGCTGGAGTCTTCTATATCCTAATCGGAGGCCTGGGTCTGGCTATGCTGGTTGCACTAATCGAGTTCTGTTACAAGTCCAGAAGCGAATCCAAAAAGATGAAGGTGGCATCGCATCTCATATCACCCCCCTCTGTTCCAAACTCTTTTTATAATGCAGAGTGTATAATTCACTCCCGATTGTCTACAATGACCACTACTATGTTATCAACTATGGTCAAAATAGTTTAAATGTTATGTTCTTTCCTTTGTTCCTGTACTGCAGGTAGTCATTGCATACCCACAAAATAATGAAAAGCTTAAAGGGAAAATCTCACCTCGGTACAACACTATGAAATAAGTTAATTGAGCTATTCGAGGGAGGTAACAGGGAGACGAAGGATTATTTTTTTATACTTGTCTCCCCGCTTCCGCAGTGCTTGCCAGTGAAGTCTGTATGTGGTTTGAAAATCTGCCTCTTTTCAGATTGCTGTGCACACTCCCATAGAAGTCAATGGGAGAGCACATTTCAATGACGGAAATCCCGCAGTTCCATATCACCTACCCTAACAGCACCATAAATTAGTGTATGGTACTGTTCCGAGGTTACAGATTCCCTTTAAAGAGTATTCCAACCATTGACTGTACCCGTACAGTTGCCCTCTCACTTTTTTACTCCATCTCCCGGTTGTTGCCAGCCTTTCGGCTTGGCACAAAAGAGATCGCAAGATTTCCATTCTCTGGGTAGGGCGCTATCAGATATTATAATGTATTCTAGAAATAAAGGCTCATTTAGACGGGACGAATGTTGGGCAAACAATACCCGCACATACTCGCTCCTTTGCTGCTGCACGGGAGCTAGTATTGCTGGCTCATAGCGGGGAGGCTGCAGGAGATTTCTCTTCTTGCGCTCCCCCGCCCCTCTCCATTGACTTACCATATTTATACTGAGCGATCAGCGATGCTGCATAAACAATGGACGATGAGCTGAACGGCGACCATTCAGTGTAAATAGCAGCCGCTATGTTTAGTCAATTGAGAGGAACGGGGGAGAGCGAGGAGTAAAATCTCCTGCAGCCTCCCTGCACCCCTGCTGGCCACTCCGTGAGCGAAATGGTGATACTAGCTCCCGTGCAACAGCATGGGAGCGGGTGTATACAGTGACGAGTGTCGGGCATCGTTTGCCCGACATTCGTCCTGTCTAAATGGGCCTTAAGCTATAAATATCACTGCTTGAAAGACCCCTTTCAGGGTAAGGAGAAGCTTATGGTGCTCTAGCATTGATACAATTTCACATAGTACTGTAGATTTTTGCAGTGAAGGACCTTAAGACTCTTAAGGTCCTGTCCTTTTACACGGAACAGTTATTGTTGAAAAAATTGTTTAAAGGAGCGAAAATGAACAATAATTGTTCCGTGTAAACACAGACAGCGATTGAGCGATGAACAATATTTTGTTTGCTCTTCGTTCATCACTCATTTCATGCAAGCATAATAATTGTTGGCTCGCTTGCTAATCGTTCGGTTTAAACAGTGATCATTCAGTCATTCTCATTCATTGGAACCGAACGATCCTGTTGCAAAAATAAATAAAACTATTTATCTTTGTATCTAAACTGACTGCCTGAGCGAACAAGCAAACTGTGACATTGTTTGCTCATTCGCTTAGACGAACAATAATCGCTCTATGTCAAAGTACCTTAAATAAGGAAAGACTGGGTTGTGAATATTAGTAAGGTAAAAAAAAAGTACAAAAAAGACGTTAACCAGAGATGAGTGAGCACCCAAATGCTCGGGTCTGCGTTATTCGAGTCGAGCTTTTCGTAAAATTCGAGAGCTCTACTCGAGTAACGAACCCCATTCACTACAATGGGAGACTCGAGCATTTTTGTATGAGGAACGCAGGGTCCCAAGTTTTTTTTTTTCTCCTTGGTCTCTCTCGGTCTCTCTCTCTCTCTCTCTCTCTCTCTCTCTCTGTCTCTCTCGGTCTCTCTCTCTCTGTCTCTCTCGGTCTCTCTCTCGGTCTCACTCTCTCGGTCTCTCTCTCTCGGTCTCACTCTCTCGGTCTCACTCTCTCGGTCTCACTCTCTCGGTCTCACTCTCTCGGTCTCTCTCTCTCTCCTTCCCTCCTTCCCGCGAGAACAAAAAATTTCGAATGACGCGCACTGCAGCGGGGAGGGGCCAAAACAGGCACGTCACAGCAGGGAGGAGCCAAAAGCTGAGGCGGGGTCGAACACGATTTGATGCTCGTTCGAGTAACGAGCACCAATGAGTACGCTAATACTCGAACGAGCATCAAGCTCGCCAGAGTACGTTCGCTCAACTCTAAAGTTAACCTATCTTCTTTCCTGAACACTATTATCTAATTTAGTTAAAGGGTTTGTCTCATTTAGAAAACCCATTTTCATATACCCTACATGGGATTTTTTAGGTTACTAGAGGGGGATCCACAAAGGATCCTCATCTCTTGGCCAAAATGAAAAGCTATTACAAAGAGTGACTCTGGCTTTGGAGGACCTGTCCCGTCCTGCACTACATAGATAATTTAATATAACTTGAATGCACATGGTGTAATAATTCATTTCCCCTGTGGTGGTGCTGCAGGGAAATTGAACATGTCCACTTGAACATAATAGTTTAAAGTTGATCTTTGGAAATCCTAAAAAGGGGAACTTTGTGATCAACTTATTGTCAATGAATTCTTCTAAGAAGTTGTCATTGTGCCAAGCGGATAACCCCCTTGAGGATAGTTTGCCACTCACTGACTACATGGTACCATTATACTATGCGGAGGACCCAGTGTTCATAATGTGAATATGGTAGACACACATAGATAGGACATCACTGCAAAGATCAAATTCCATGACACTCACCTACATTCTCATTTCATCACACTTAACTAAATTCTTATATATGGACCAATAATGGCAGTTATCACAAGCTAAAAACATGTTCCTAGCCTATGACCATTACACATGCAAGTGATGCTTTGTCAGGTCACGATGATAATAGAGGAGTGGCCAGTATGAATTAGCCATCACAATATAATATGCATAGCAAATTGTAAACTCATAATATTCTAATAAATTGGCCAGAGCAGAGATAGGCTACAAAAAGAGAGTCTTTAACGCTGGAGGACCCAACATATCTGTGCATTACACAGACAGCCCATTAATTCAATGTAATGCTTCAGTTCTCCTCTGGAGATGCTGTAGAGAAACTGAGCACTTGCTGATGGATTTCCCCATACATGACAACTCATTGGTTCCAGCAGCTAGAACCAATAAGGCGTTCCAGCAACTAGACTGTGATCATTTTTTTGTAGAGGGACTGACCAGAAATGGATTGTCCAAGGAAGTCGGTTTCCTTAAATCACTTTGGGTCTTAAGGCAACCAGGTGCAGTCACAGTGTAGTTTCACAACACTTGGAAAACCACAGGATGCAGACCACTGGCCTACACCATGAGCACTGTGTTGGGTATCTTCTACTATTCATGGGGTTGTCCAGTTGTAAACTACTGATGGCCTATTGACGTTATACACTACAGATAGTAGATCAGTACGGGTTTACACCCAGTAACCCCTGCAGATTAGCTATTCACCAGGCTGGTACACTCATGTACTGAATTGATTTCTGCAGAAAGCAGATAGCTCTGTTCCCACTGTAGTGGCCAGGATTGGTATTAAAGGCCCAGTTCCCATTGAAGTGAATGAGAAAGAGCTGCAATGCCAAGCCTGACCACTGCAGAGAGAACAGAGCTAATTTTTGTGAGGATTTCAGATGGTAGACCCCTGCTAATTTATTACTGCTGGTCTGTCCTGAGGATAGGCCATCAAGTAGTTTACAACCGGACAACCCCATTAAATAATGAAGACTGCTCTAGGTGCTATTTTGCTATGTTGAGATAGTCCACTGCAATACTAGACCTACCTTCTTGAGCAAAGGTCAACCTAGTAAAGTAGATGTTTGAAGTTAGAGCTTTGATAAATAGTATCATGATCTAGAATTGTGATCTGATTTAGTTAGTGGGTGTAGTTGCTCTTCATGCTACAGTTTTATATTAAAACCCATAGTTCCAGCTAGCAATAATGTATCTACTGTATATTAGGAAATATTGTATCGCAGAAAGGACAGGGGGGTTAAACCCCTATCCTCCTCAAAAGGGTTTTTGTTTAATTCCACAGCAAACAGTCACAGAGACGGTCCGTATGGCAACCTTACCAAGACCTTCAACAGCAGGAGGTAGCGGAGAAAATGGAAGAGTGGTCAGTCATGACTTCCCAAAATCCATGCAGACAATTCCGTGTATGAGCCACAGTGCGGGTATGGCCCTAGGAGCAACTGGATTATAATAAAAGCAGACTTCACGCTGTCTAGTGAAGCAATGATGACCTTTCCCCCTTCCAGTGCCAAAAACACAAAGGACACATTTTATGGACTTTTCGCAGTCACTCAAAGATCTATTTTTTGTTATTTTGTTTCCTTTGTTCTTTTTGCCACCTGTGGCAAATCTACAAGACAGTAACTGCAATAAAGAGCTGATTGGGGAAGAGAAGAGAACCTAGCTTGTGGGCTGGACATTTGAATGTTATCAATAGACTCTGATCCCACAATGGTTCAACTCATCAACTCTTAGTATATTCAATTGTTTTAGAGGAATATTTTTTTTTTCCTTTTTTGTTCCTTTTTCCTTATGTTTTCCTGTGTTAGCTTTTCTGAATAAATTTGGGCGCACATTCTCCTGGCATTTCCTTCAAAGTTAGGAAATACAGCACTGGAATGTCCTTCATATGAGCAGTCCTTATGTATTGAAATGGGTGTCTTCTTCGGCTAGAACAAAGAACCAAGCGACAAGAACAAGAGAAAGTAGAGATTCACAATGAGATGCAGTAGTTGTACATATAAAATCCGTGGAATAGTAAAGAAATGGGGAAGACTTAGTCATCCACAGCATCGCAGATGGAAGAGAAACGAAGTGTCATGTTATGGTGGCCAAGATTATAGGACCACTTAAGAACAATACATAAGGTGGTGCTGAATTTGCCAGCAGAGTATTAAATGCTACCAGTAGACATCAGTTGTCTGTACTTGCTAATGGATCTCAACTCTAAAGCCATGACTATCAATACTTGAGGGCATCGGTCAACTAACCAACAGCGCACAAAAAAGTAGAACTTAAGGTCATTCAAGTCAAGAGCATCGATAACTGCATATAAAGGCATATCTATACAAACAGACCCAAGCAGATGAGGATACAGATACAAGTATTGAAGCTTGACAGCCCAATAAACTTGATATATAACATCTACAACATCTGGTCACCATCTGGATTCTCGGGGGGGTATAAAGTCCCACCTAAATGACCATGCACTGTTTTAGTAGTGTTATTTGAATGTTCACATTAATGCTGTTATACTATTTAAAAAAGTTGAAAAAAGCTGAAAAAAATTACACAATTTGCCAGCAATCATGGAAATGTCACCAACGTCAGGAGCTACGAATGGACTGTGCTTGGGCTCCTCTGTATCACGCTGACAGATGTTGTGGAGATAGAATTATGCATTTGGTATTCTACATTACTTATCGGCAAATACAAAGTCATTCTGCATTTGTTTTCTCCGCCCCTCAGTCTTTCTCTCACCTGGAACGGCTGGGGTAGGGGTAGTAATATCCTTCAAATGGCCTCTTTCAAAAAGTTTTGTTTTACTTTTTACATTTTTTGAGTTCTCGTTTTAGCATACGAAGAAAAACAGATGTTCTCCTCTGAACCTCTTCTAAAAAGCGTATGTTACCATTTTGTAGTGGAAACATATCCTTTCTACTTAATTCCTCAAAATGACGAGGAGCTATCCAGCCATCTGACTCAAGGGCCTTGCTACTATCGGAACTGAACTTGACCATGTGATAAGGGCATTGAAGTGAAGAAAAAAAAAAAAAAGATCTGTCTTGCACATAGAAGGTCTTACTTGCTCAGTGACTTCAAGACAAGACTTGGTGGAGTGCAGGACACAACAAATCAGCATTGGAGATGTTGAGTGTTTCACTTGTAATTTGTATTTTTATTACACTTTCTTAAAAACAGAGGTGTGGAACCAAGCTCGGTTTTTACCCCGAGAGTGGACTCCACATTTATTCCCTTCAAGCGTTTCATTCTGTTTTTCCTCTTTGATACCTGGATATTTTTCTCCACAGAAGCTGTATTTGTTTTAACTCTGATGTCAAAAGTGCTAAGCGAGATTACGTTTGGTCAAACAACAGAAGCATTCTTTGGTTTGTTTTTAAGATGTGATGGGGAGGTGGTATCTCTCATCAACATCTCCTTGCTTCTTGCGTATCTCCTCTTTGTTTTCTTTTTTTTTTCTTTGAATTAATATAAAATGGACGTGATTCCTTTCTTTGAGGCAAAGTTACTTCCGTATACACTTGTGTGTAAATGGTATGAATGTGTCTGTACAAAAGTGGCATTGACAATCAGCATACTATATTAGTGGTGAACGTTGATTATTCAGTGGTGGTCAATAATGATTCTAGGGTTACAGACCAATTTTGAGCCTGTTCTGCATATAGAGCTGGATTAAAGCGGTTCTCTAGGTCTTCGACCATTTTTTCAATTTATGACTTGTCCCCAGGATCCTCGCTGATCAGCTTATTCTTGGCACACCTGTCAGAAAGCAGATCATGCTATCCATACTCCAGCGGACCAGTTTGGTACAGTACTACAGGTGCAGCTCCCATTCAATTCAATAGGAGCTATGCCTGAACCACCAACCAAGCCGCTGCGGTATGGACAGCACTATCTGCTTCTTGTGCTGTCCATACTGGCAGCAGTGCCAGGAATAAGCTGATCATGGGAATCCTGAGCAGCGGATTTATTGATGATCTATCCCGAGGACAGGTCATCAATGGAAAAAAGTCCTGGACAACCCTTTTAAAGTTGGTGCATGCCTCCGGAAAAAAAATGATGGGGGCCACCACCTCTGCATCCCAGACCTCAAGTGATCCCCATATATAGGAGAGGGTGCCTGGTATACATATGGCTCTCTATACTGAAATCTATGGAATTTATACAAATATCCCAGCTAGTGCCTCTGTTAAGGCCCCATACACATAAAAGAGGAATCCACCAATTTTGGCAGGACCAGCTGACTATCTTATGCTGGGGGAGAGATGCTTCTGGCAAGTTGAATTTTAACACCCAATCCATTTGTTTTTAACTAAGATAAGCTGATGCCAGAGGATTCTGGCAATAGCTTACTTCCCTCTCCACACCCAGATGACATGGATGCTCGAATCAGCATGTGTATGAGTTGATTGGAACAGGGGTCATGAGCATTTACTGTTGTAGGGGGATCTTTAGACGTCAAAACAGAGAGCCACATACATCCATTTCCCCATCTTCTCAGATAAACGACCACCAAGGTTCCCTATTTTTTTAGGTAGGGGACCTCAGATGTGATCAGTATATACACTAGCCATAAAAGTATTACATTTCAGAAGCATAAATCGAAAATGCCATGCTCCATAGCAAACTTTTAAAAGTATCGCTTGTACCTTTTAGATTTTGGGGTCCTACAGGTTTTCCCTCCTGACTGTAAGGGTCTTCTTAGATAGATAGATATAAGAAAAAAAGAGACAGTGGTTGTAAGATCCCTGCATTTCCTTAGGTTTGTGGAGGCCCTCAGACATGGACTTGCGCCCTCCTTATAATCTGACTGGACCGTATACTGTTAAAGTGTATATATTACCTAGGGGAGGCTATATATATCCATACTGCCTATAGTAGTTGATAAGTGGGCCGACCTTTAATGCTTAGGGCCCAGATTATGCTATGTGCATCATTCAGACAATCCATTTAGAGGCTTATCATTTAATCGGGTCTTCAAGAATCATTAAAACAGGGGATTCAGTATTATTTTAGGGTTCAAATCATATTAACCCTTTGCAATCCAATTTTGGATTCAGGGTTTCCTAGGGGGCTTTCCCTTTTTGCCATTATACAATGGCGCCGCCTGCTGGGTAAAGCCAGTACTGCGGTATGTGACATGCTGGAGAGGCGCGTGACAACAGAGCAGCCAGTCGTATACAGTAAGAATACCCTGCCGGACATCTTCCGACATCGGAGCTGTACAGCCTTCAATCAGAATGTCTTCAGACGTCAGACAGTGGATTGGAAAGGGTTAATAGACATATGGAAATCAGAACTCACAGCTCACCGTGTGGACCATCCGCAGTACAGAAGAAAAGAAGAAACAGCAGGTACGCGCGGTGCTGGCCGCGGGCAGGGTCTGATTCCGGAATCTGAACCGCCTGAGTGCATTCGGCCTATCTCAGGATCAATAAAAGAAAAATAATGAATTATATTTAGAAATTTACTTAAAGAACTTTTCTGAATAATAAACACATTGGTGGCACTGGGGGATGAACCATATATAAAGATAAACCAACAATACTCACCTCCCTGTTACCGCATTGCTGCCCTGCTGTTGCCCCGGTCCCCTGGACTTATGTTTACTTCAGCTGCAGTGGTGACAGGGTTGTTTACTCACATGACCGCTGTAGATAATAGTAGGCCCACATGATAGGTTTATGGAACATTATCAGGCCAGAAGACCTGATGATTTCACATGACAGATGCGGTGGTGACGAAAACGGTGCTCCGGTACCATAGTGAGTATATTGCCAAAATATAATTTTGTGCGTAGGGGGCTCAAAATGATATAAAGAAATTAAGTTGGAACACCCTTTTAACTTTTTATTTAGATTATTTCTATATAAAAGTTGATTTCAAGGGTGGATATATGCTTTAATGGTTGATTTTTTTATATTAAAGAGCCTGTGCCATGATTGAAAGTTATCTCCAATCCACACGATAGGGGAGAACTTTCAGATCGGTAGGAAGTTCAACCACATTAATCCGGAGAATGGGGCTCTGGCGCATTCTGAAGTGAGGGCAGGAACGGTCACATATGCACACCACCACTTCATTCATTTCAATGGAACTGCTGCAGATAGCGAGCACTTGAACTTCAGGATGTGCCGAAGCCCAGTTCTTGGAATCAGTGGTGGTCCCAGCAGTCCAATCCTTTTAGAAGCTGTTGATAACCCTAAAGCTGATATCCATGTTCAAAATATGTCACCACATCAAAATAGCTTGTGTTGCAATGATAAAATGCAAAATGTATATATATATATATCCCAGTTTTATGCTTGGAATAATGGTCACCAGTAAATACGGTAAGTAAATGGGGGTTTATTCAAGTATACCAATAAAACAATATATCAACCCATCACAACTGGTTTCAAAGGCACTTACCTCCTAAGTAAAAATTGACCCCAGCCAAAGAACTGACTCAGGATTATTGTGGGATTACTTGCCAAGTGATAAGACCATTTGAACAGATAACAGAATTGTATGTAACAAAGATGGATGAAGTTTCAAAATGGTCTCTTTAACGTCAATAAAGATTAGTACCAGCAATGAGATACTAAAGGTAGTCATTAGCTGCTGGTATCAACCAGTAATAGACATGACTTTAGATGTCAATGATCTATTAAAAATACTCTAGGAAGTTTCTTCACACGAAGAGAAAGCAGGAAACTGAACTCAGAGCTTCAAAATGGCCTCATACACTCATATAGTGTTCCAGGGGAAAGTCGGAAGGCTGCCATACACAACTTACAGTCGGCCAGTCCCACCAAAATCGATGGGTTCAGTTGACTTTTGTCTAATGCGTACAGGGGTCTTTAGCTTCTAGGCAGGGGCGTAACTAAAGGCTCAGGGGCCCTGATACAAAAGGTGAGCTGGCCCCCTCTATCTGTATCTGTACCCGTACCCATACCTAAACCATGCTGCACAGAGACATAACTTGAAGCTCCTGGGCCCCAATGCAAAACCTGTAACAGGGCCCCCAACTATAATGCTTTATTCATAGTACTGGGCTCCCTAGATGGAGAAGAGAGGCCTTATGGGCCCCCTAAGGCTCCTGGGCCCGGGTGCAACTGCATCCCCTGCACCCTCTATAGTTACGCCCCTGCTTCTAGGGTTTTGAGATATCATTCCCAAAGTAATGCAAACACCATACAAATGCTGCTGAGGTTGAATTTGACCACCTAGTCCTATAAGACTACGAACAAAACTCTAGACACTTCTATTTACCCTTATCAAATAATTATTTCCTTGGCACCATGGGTTCTTTGCTGCCATTCCTAATGGACCATGTGAGTTGAGTTTCCACATATCATATAAACCTTTTAAGGCGATTGATGGAGGTCATGGCAATGCTGTCCCAAGGCCAACAGGTAAGTCTTAGAAATGGGTTTATAAAGCGTGTTTTAATATTTAAGATGACAATTACTTTTCATATAGGTGATCTAGGTGTTGTTTAAGTATGTTTCTTAAATCATATGTGGAAGTAGACTTGACCCCGATACAAAATATTCCAGAATTTGCGCAACTGTCAAATGCAGTATGACTCTGTTTATGGGGGTACTCTGACTATGTCTTTTAATGGGAACACAAGATATGTGTATTGACATCAGGCAGTACCGGAGATACAATATACACAACAAATATGCAATAATATGTCTATTATTATCATGAAAGGGCAAAGCCATTATAAAAAGCGTAGTGGCAAGTTGAACAAGTATTACTCTGTTTTAGGTCGAACTCTGCTAAAAGTTCAGTTCGGCATGAAACTGAACTGAGGTTTTAGATAAACTGGACCTGAAACAGAGTTCTACTGGTCTGATTCACTCAACACTTGTCCTGAATAGAGATGAGCGAACGTACTCGGTAAGGCCGATTTCGCAATCGAGCACCGCGATTTTCAAGTACTTCACTACTTGGGTGAAAAGATTCGGGGGTCGCCGGGGGGCAAGGCGTGGTGTGGTGGAGCGGGGGGTAGCAGCGCGGAACAGGGGGGAGCTCTCTCTCTCTCCCTCTCCCCCCCACTCCCCTCTGCAACCCCCCACTCACCCACGGCGCCCCCCGAATCTTTTCACCCGAGTAGTGAAGTACTCGAAAATCGCGGTGCTCAATTGCGAAATTGGCCTTACCGAGTACGTTCGCCCATCTCTAGTCCTGAACACTGATGTATAACACCCTCAGAGTGTTATACAGAGCTTTCATGGCTATAAGACAGTGTTATACATCAGTTTTAGGACTTTTGGTGAACTTTCGGGTGAGTTTGAACTAATTCGGACTGAACAAAACTTTTTGCAAAAGGTTGGCGAACAGGCCGAACTGAACTTTTCAAAAGTTCGCTCATCACTAGAAACAAGTTATCAATGACACTTATTTAATAAAGGATGGATATGGATGGATCATGGAACATTTAGCACCTTCCATCCGTACCAATGCCATTTGAGACCGATGTTGTGCATGAGTTTGAGTAATTGAATAAAGTCATCCTAATACATTGGTATACTTTTGCTAGTTTCCAGAAAAATTGCCAGCTTTTGATATTGGGTTTTAGGGGAATTTCAAAAATACCCCTCTTCCTCGAATTCTAACTCCACAATAGCATATTGCCCCAATTAACAGAGCCAGAATACCTCCACTGAGAAAACCAGAATGCCCACATTAACAGAACCAGAGTGCCCCAAATAAGAGGCAGAAAGATCCCGTTAATAGAGCCAAAGTACCCACATAAACAGGGTCATAGTGCCCCATTGACAGAGCTAGAGTGCCCCCATTAATGAAGATAGAATGCCTCCATTGACAGAGTCAGAGTGCCCCCATTAGCAAAGCCAGAATGCCCTCATTAGCAGAGCCAAAGACCCCATTGATAGAGCCACAGTGCCCACATTAACAGGGCCATAGTGCCCAATTGACAAAACCAAAGTACTCCTATTAACATAACCAGATTGCCTCCAATTGCAGAGCCAGAGTACCCCCATTAGCAAGGACGGAATACCCTCATTGACAGAACCAGAATGCCCCCAATGAGAGAGCCAAATTGCCCAGATTAACAGAACCAGAGTGCCTATGTTACAAAAAAACCTGAATGCTCCCATTAACACAGACCTGGCAGACCAAGAGGCCATCTTCAAGCCTCCCAGAACATCGCGGGGGTCGGATGGGCAACAAAAGAAGCCCCTCCCTCTGTCAACCCTTTACCTACTGTTTTTGCATTGACCATGACATGTAAAGGCTTAAACAGCTGGGATCAGCGGTTTCTACGGTCACCACTGTTAGAGCAATTGCCAGGCTGTCACCCATGCCAAGCTTCTGATGCTGTGCCGTAAAAACCACCATGAAAAGGCATATGGGCGGTTTTTAGGGGTTAAGCACTCCAAGTGGCAGAGGCCTCCCCACATTTTGACCCTAAATGTATAGCACAGGGTGGAGCATGAAAAGTAACCCGGCACCACACTCTCATGAAAGCGGTCCTAAACAAAATCTATGTCTGTTGCCCATAGCAACCAATCACAGTGCAGCATTCATTTCTTATACTGCTGAGGTAAAATGAAAGCTGCGCTGTGATTGGTCGCTGTTGGCAACAGACCGATTGGTAGTGCCGGGCTACATTTCCATGGCCGACCCTGTATCTAGTTGGAATGCCATTGTCTCACTGCTCTCCATACATGGTAGTTATCAGTGCCCACATAAGAGATCTCCGTACTGATTTCCCTTTTATCTGATCTAACACCAAGCAAGGAGCTGAAGCCTAATCAGACATTTTATTGTTGCTGCGGTTTAGTCTCATATTATAAAGGAACTTCTTGCATCACTCGGCTACTTGCACCTAATAATCATTTTGGTATAAAATCGAGAAGGCTCCAGGATTAAAGTATACGCCGCAGTGATATTTGAAGCATCTGTTGCTAGGCAACTCGTCCAGACCACGGGATAGAAGACGGCTCTGCTGCTGGCAGCAAAATGTCAAGGTCTAATAATACAGAGAGAATCCTAGTTTTCTAGTAAAAGACAGTTAATTAACCTCAGATTTGTAGCGGGAAGCTGATCTATGTAAAATACCCCTACCGTTCCCAACGTGTTTTAAAGGCCAGGAGGATCCTTCTTCCAATGGGTGTGATTGTATCCCACTAGGACGTGCCCACCGCTGCTGGACAACAAAGACATTGACCGTTGGGATTATACTAATGACATTTCAACCCGACTGTTTCCACCGCATTATTGGACCTGAAGAAATGCTGCAGAAACATATACACAATCATTCCTCTAACCAAGGTGCTGGGGTTTGCCAGTGATCAGTGCCCATTTAATATTGCCAGTCGTAATAGTGCCAGCCATTGGTCAGTCGACAGTCAGGGCCCACATCACATTCTCAGCCATACTACTTGTACTCATCATAGTGCTAGTAAACCCGGAAGGGTCTGGTTTCTCCTTAGGGAGAGCACCTAGTGAGGAGACCTATAAGGCCATGCATGGTCCCCTGGGAAATTTATGCAAATGGGAAGAGAAACAATGCCCTTACAGCACCACCTTATTGGAAGGCAGCATTCCTAAAAGCCAATGTCAGAACTTTTAACAAGCCTTGTAACACTGACTTGGAATATAAGCCAAAGCTAGAGTCTTCTCTCAAAGGAAAAGATAACCATGTACGGACAGATTGTATTGGGGTTTTTGGCCCACATCTCTCTCTTGGGCGGTGGTCCCCAGATTGGGGACGGCACTGCTCCTACCACATTCTATTCACAGCAGCCATCACCAGCTATCTGTTGCTGGCTCCCTTTGCTGTAGCTGTCAGCCCTTACACAGTCATTGCTGCCCAACGCTTTCTTCTGTGTCCACCTCCAGTGGTGCTACTAGCAGTCCTTATATAGCGCACCATCAGGTGCCAAGAACATTCTCTGAGATTCAGGGCTGTACCCTGTCCCTGCAGAGGAGCCAGATCTTCTGGCAGTGACTCACTGGTTATCTTACCAGCGTGTCACATGGGAGGTGGAACCTCCTTACACAGGGTTTTCAGGCGCCACAAATACGATGCCTCCAGTGCCTTCAAACGTGTCCTGCACCCTACTACTGCTGCACTGCCAGGGGAGAGGGCCTTTTTACCAGTGCTTGCATGTGCCTATCTCATTATCACCCATTTCCCTCTCCTAGCCACATCTCAGACCGGGAGGGGGTCGGGCTCGTGTGGGTCTTGAGCTACATCAGACAACAGACGTCTCCAGTACACTTTCACCCCACATCACCTCTTACTGGCGCTTTGCACTACTACCCCAAAGTGCCTAGCTCTCCCATTACAGTATAGCACATACTGTAAATAAGGGAGACGGAACAAAACCTCTGCAGCGCCACCTATTGTAAGGCAGCATTCCTGCAAGTCAATGTTATACTCTTTATACAAGCCTTGACATCATGACTGGGAATTGAAAGCCAAGCCAGAATCCATACACAGACAGCTGTTTTGGGCTGCTTCCTCCTCATTAGTGTGCAGTAGGTTTCTGGCTCGGCTAGCGAGAGGCCTGTGATGTGGGTCAGGAATGCCATATTTTCTCCATAGGGAGAGAACCTAGAAGGTGAGTGAGGAGACTTTAAGGCCATTCATGCTCCTCTGGGTAATATGCAAATAAGGGAGATGGAACAATACCTCCGCAGCGCCACCTATTGGATAGCAGCATTCCTGCATGTCAATGTTAGACTCTTTATACAAGTCTTGTAACAATAACTGGGAATTGTTGCAAAGCTTGTTACAAGGCTTGTAAAAAGAGTATTAACATTAAGGAATGCTGCCTTCCAATAGGTGGCACTGCTAAGGTATTGTTCCATCTCCCTTATTTGCATATTACCCAGAGGAGCATGAATGGCCTTATAAGTCTCCTCACTTACCTTCTAGGTGCTCTCCCTAATAAGAAAAGATAGCATTTCTGAGCATATGCTTAAAAACGCTCGGGAAGCGGCTATAGTAGTTCATCTACATATTTCTGTGCTTGAGCCCAAAAAATTTTAGCTGCAGATCTCCTTTCATATAAAATAGCATAAAAATAATAAAATAAACATATACTGGCAAGTTCTAGAGAAAGGTGCTCTCCCTACGGAGAAAAGGCATCAGATTTCATATTCTCCTACGAAATGTCACACAACAGCATAACAATTCCCACATCCCCCATATTACAGATACTCCCCCAGTCACATCAGTCTGTCATAGTCTCTATACTGTGCGCACACTAACGGTCTTATGTTCCATGCAGCTTGCTCTGCCCTATTCCCAGATCCGTGGTGCTGTCAGCATTTCTTAAGAGACCAAGTCCCCTGTGGGACTCCTACTCCTTCGATGTTGGGCCACTGGTCATTGGGCCCTTTCAGCATCTCTCTCTGGCGCTGCTCGCCATACTCAGGACTGAGAAGCTGGGCCTTGCTGCCAGCACTTGCATGCGCCTGTCTCCTTCTCTTCCGTCCCCCTCTTCCTGCTGCAACTTGGACCAGGAGGGAGCGGGACCTGCGCAGCTCCCGGGCTGCATCAGACATCAGCTGAGCTGCTGCTCTGTGTAATGGGGAGCGTGTCAGGGCTACTCTATTACACTTATGTGTCTCAGTGGTTACAGAATACCGTACTCCTGTGTGCAGTCTGATCTTGCAGTCATGTCTTAAGGTGCTTTTACACGGAATGATTATCGTTCAAAAAAGCAGTGGATCGCTCAAATTTGACCGATATTCTTTGTAAACGCGGACGACGATTGAACGATAATTGGTTCGCTTATCGTTCATTTCATGCAAGCATATGCGGCTCATTCGCGGATTTAAATGCCGATTAATGCCGATCGTTCAGTCATTCTCATTCGGTGGTACCGCGAACTGAACAATCCTGTTACAAAGACAAAAAATTATCATTATGCTTAACCCCTTAATGACACGGCCTATTTTGGGCTCAAGGACGCACTGATTTTTGGCGGATTTTCATCTCCATTTTTCAAAAGCCATAACTTTTTTACTTTTCTGTTAACGCGGCCGTGTAAGGGCTTGTTTTTTGCGTGGCGAACTTTTGTTTAATAGCGTTAATCATGAAGAATAAATGACACAATGCATTTTTTCTGCAGGCTGGTACGATACCAAAATTCTTATATGTTTTTAGGTTTTTCCACTTTTCTGCAATAAAAACCCTTTTTTTGGATTTTTTTTTTCTAAATCGCTGCATTCAAAGTCCTGTAACTTTTCTATTTTTCTATGTACGGAGCTCTATGAGGGCTTATTTTTTGCAAGACGAGCTGTAGATTTTATTGGTACCATTTTGGGGTACATACGTCTTTTTTGATCACTTTTATTGCGTTTTTAGGGAGGCAAAACGCTAAAAAGTACACATTGTTACAAACGCGACAATACCAAATATGTGGGATTTTAATTTTTTTCTACCTTTTTTTATGCTAGTATGAGAAAAAGCACAAAATAAGGGGGTTTTTTACATTTTTTTTTTTACATTTTTCTTTTTTGTACATTTTTATTATCTTTTTTTTTTTTTACACTATTTGTGTCCCTCTGGGGGACTTACAGCACAGCACTGATAATCGCTTTGATAAGGCACTGCAGGACTACTGGATAAGGCATTGCCAGATTATATCGCGAGAGCCCGGCAACTTCACAAAGGGAGCACGCTACATAGATCGCGGCCTGGGAGGGGTTAAAAGTGGGGGCGCATCTTCGATGCAGCCCCGCTGTTGCAGCGGGTGGCCGGCTATGACTGAGAGCCGGCTCCCACTGCCGGATAGCTCAAGATCACTTATGATCTCGCGCTATCCCCAGGACGTAAGTTTATGCCCTGTTGCAGGAAGTACCCCGCTGCCAGGATGTAAACTTACGCCTTGGAGCAAGAAGGGTTTAAACTAACCACCCGAGTGAATGAGCAAACTGTGTCATAATTTGCTCATTCACTCAGGCAAACAAATTCTCACTACATATAAAGTACCTTTAATCTTTTCAGCCGTCCCATTTTCAACTGTCTATAGGTTAGCAAAAAGAGGGGATGAAGTATCTCATGACTGCTGAATCTGACTACACTGGGGTTGTTTGTAGTCTGTAACTATAGAGACACAGTGGATTGCATAGGGGCTGTATACTCAAAATGGTAAGATATTTCTAAACAAGATGATTTCTCAGGTTGCTTCGTTTTTCTATTTTAGATACATTGGAACAGTAAAAAAAAATGGTTCCTGAAACTGTCTGGAGAATTTTAAGTAGAGAAAAAAGTAGAATAAGCAGAAGTAAGTGCGCCCTTCTCGAAGAAATATCTTTCTATTTACCTGAGCGAATTTAAGCAAACACTGCATTGCAGACATCGCTGAATATAATCTGTTATTTTCCACCGTTTTATCATTCAGCCATCGCCTGACTTGCAGCTTTCTGTCCTAGAACTGTGGATAAAAACCCAATTTTGCACAGACTGAAACTCACATCTGTCCAAAGTATAATCACAAAATCCTGAGAGATTGAGAATCTCTAAAGTTTTGACTTTTTAGACTGAGGAGAGATAGAAACAGTCGCTTTCCATAAGAATACATGTGCATGCAAACCTCCCTCTCTGAGAAGGCAACTCATTTATTCTAAAGCAGATTTTCAGTGAAAGGTTCTCAATTCTATCATAGATACAGGGGGTGGACAAAAATATGGAAACACCGTACAAAATACATGCTTTAAGTTACATGGGATTATAAATCATATTTCAATTAATCATGTAGAGACCAATTTTAAGTAGAGATAATATGACACATCTACCCAAGCAATAAGGTTTCATTGGTCAGGGGTTTGAGCCACTCAGCTGCTGTTACTAGTTGGCTTCCAAAACCACCCAGAGCAGGGCAAGAGGTGAAGTAAACACAAATTTGGCAGGAAAGCTCTCAGCCAAAGTGCTAATGATTAAAATACCGTGCATTTTGTATGGTGTTTCCATATTTTTGGCCACACCCTGTATATTGGCTCTCTGTCAGAAGGGTCAAGATGTCATTGCTGGAGGCCAGGAGAAACTAGCGGGGCAACAGGTTAACAAATCTGCAAACAAATTTGCACCAGAAAGATGTGAATTTTCCACTGCAGAACTTCCTGTGGATTTGCTACAGAAGATTTGCAAGGATTTTCCCCTGCAAATTGACCCCATATGAACATATCGGTAATATGTGGAACAGCATGGCAGCAATCAGCTGATCACTGTAGTAGTTAAAGGGTTTTTCCAGAAACTCAACAAAATCGTGACTGTGCATGCAGCCTGTAAGAAACCCATCCTAGGACAGATGAATGTACAGTATCTCTAAACCAGAGGGGGAAGGGAGCATTACCCGGGGTACAGTTGGAAGAGAGAGATGGTGCCTAATGCCATACCAGGGGTAAACTATATTGTGTGCAGTTGCACCTGAGCCCTAGAACTTTAGGGAGCCCATAAGGTCTCTTCTGCATATGAGAAGACTAGTCCTATAAATGAAGTTGGGGGCCTTTTTACAGATTTTGCATTAGGGCCCAGCAAGCTACGTCTCTGTGCCACACTGAGCATTCTTGTTAGGGCTTAATCACACGGGCTCTGATCCGCCCGTGTTTCTGTACGATAAGACGGCCACATCGCGTGCGGACAACTCTCCACACCGGCCGGTGAAAGAACACATGGCCGACAATGGAGCCGATCATGCAGGGAGTCGTCCGCACGCGATGTGGCTGTCTTATCGTACAGAAACACGGGCGGATCGGCGCCCATGTGACTGAGCCCTAAGGGCGCCCACCCACTGGCGATTTTTTTCCCTGCGAAATTCGCAGCATTTTTTTCTCTGCAGGGGTCTATGGGACTTGTAATGTTAAAATCGCGATCGCGCAAAATCGCGATTTCGCGGTAAATTGCAATTTTGCGCGATCGCGATTTTAACATTACAAGTCCCATAGACCCCTGCAGAGAAAAAAATGCTGCGAATTTCGCAAGGAAAAAAAACGCCAGTGGGTGGGCGCCCTTCGGCTGAATGGTAAGCCTGACAAGAACAAAGTGTGTGGCATTAGGTTTTGCCACGTTTGTAGCACCACCCTGAGCTCTGCAAGAAACCCATCCTAGTAAGGCTGAATATGTCTGTACATGAGAAGGGAAGGGCCAGGGGTAGAAGCCTAAGGCCACATTGTTCATTCTGGATAGTAATCCTTACAGTAATGAACAGTGTGACATCAGGCTCCACCCTTCCCATTTCGATCTAGAAATGCACTAACCCATCCTAGGACAGATTTATGATAGGCTACATGAAGGGCAGTCATTTTGTTGAATTTCTGGACAACCCCTTTAATTTTGCGAGGGGAAGTTGCCATTAACTACTTATTTTCCCTACACCAGGCACCATATGGTCCAGAGATTCAGAGGACAAAAGGTATCAGCCACCATGAGATCACCCCCAGGTTCCTCTAAACCAGAAGAGACCAACCCTTCATGTTCCGGGTCAAGCCAGAACATGGCTCCATAGGTGGCTGGATTTTAAAATGGGTTTGCCTGCAAGGTAACGGCCATAGGGTACAGGCTTAGTCATAGACTTTTTGGATGTAGCGGATGCAATAACCCAACTTTTGTTTATTAACAACAGCGTAAATGATAAGCCACTATGAAGTCTTTTCCCGCATGTACGGGTGCAGTGTCTCTAAAGAAAGCAATGATATAAATACAAGTGTAAAGTCTCTGATATAGTCAGACCTTTGAATCCTTTACCACCCAACCAGGTTAAGGTTTCTCCTATAACAGATTTAAAGTTTCTCTGGTATGAACGGGTATGATGCTTCTCCTATGTGCACGGGTATACAACGTTTATCCTTAGTGGAACAGAGGAACTCCCATTAGTTACCGGTACAAGCAATCATTTCTTAGCTGTTGTCCTTACGTTCCAAGAGAGGTTCCAGTCCGTAGGACCGTTCACAGCCACGTTGCTACTTTACTCTAGAGATACTTTATTCTTTACCGCCTCCCTCCTGTCTCTCCACGCTTGAGCCACCTCCTCTGTATCCACCCCCTCTTAAAGGTACCTGAACCCAAATCAATAACCATGTCCCCTTACAATTCCATGCAGTTATTCAGTCCTTCAAGCACCTCTGCCTCTTTGTTTAGCCTTCAGCGATGGTCTTTCATGAACTGTAATAACATACGTTACCTGTAGACATTTACTATATCATGCCACATTAAGGTAAATAATACCGTAGTTTTCCTTTTTCAGCTAACTTTGACTTTGTGTTAGTTTTGTGGCAGGACTTTGACTTTACAACACAAAGAGCTGGATTTCTATTTCTATTAGCAGTAGCTTAAGGAATCTCTGGGTCGAGGCGGCACAGTTTGTTTGGTCAATTTACGATGTATTCACCAGGTACGAGAAAACATGATGTCGTGCCAGACGCTTCTTCAAACAACTGTTTGGACACATGTCTTGCTGTTGCTTGGATGAGGATAGCAGAAAACGAGAGCAGATAAGCTGGTCAGTGGCAAATCTTTATCCCCAGAGCTGACACTAGGCAGGAACCATATGCAGCCTGGATGGCAGGCGGTCTCTGTTGATCAGCAGAAAATGGAAATGGAAGTCGCACTACAGATAAAGAGCCTCTATGACTACTGATTTACTCAGAATCGTGCAAAGGATGTTTACTTCACTATAAAGAAGGTCACTCATTAGGGCACATGCACATTATGTCGCCATATAATCTCCAAGTAGTACAAAGACGTAATATGTGGTCTTACTCAAATTTCATACGGAGACATACAGAGTGTTTTCTGAAGGATTCCTTACGTATCTATCAGGACAGAAATGATGCCATGTTCCCTAGTATGTTTATTAAAGAGGTATTCTTCTATAAAGGTGACTACGGGCAAATATGGTGCCATGCAAAGGGACCACATGGCAGCACACAGAGTGTCTAGGTCTTCGTACTAGAGTCAAATTCTGTAGAAGAAGTCATTCAGATGTGTACTTAGAGAAAAACTCCTAATGCGGAGACATCAAGCCCCCAACATAATATCCTAGTTATCCTTGATTACACACTGGAAGGCTGTAGGGTAGTGGAAAAGTTTCCTGTACTTAATGGAGCTAACTCACTCCACAGAGAAGCTGCCATCTTAATATATAACCGATGCTGCTGCAGTGCCATTTTGAATGCCGTAAGCTGCACCCCTGATGATGATATGGATGTGATTCAAGTAGTGCATTATCACTCAAAGAAAACTCTAGGAAAAGTACCAGCCCTCTTATGATACAAGCCCCCTGCTCAAAGCACACTATGGAAGGACCTTGAATAGAAGTGCCAGTGAATGCCATCTTGGGTGAGAAGTTTGGTGCATGCTATAGAGAAGGTATTTGCCATTCTGTTGAAGGTGAGCACCAGGAAGGTTTAGAAGACCACAGGAGGTCCATGGCCTGCCCGGTCGCCAGATTTATTACCAATAGAACATGTATGGGGCCATATGGGAAACCAACTTCGACAGCCTATGAGGCTCAGTTTTCAGCAAATGTGGACTAATATACCACAGGATACCATTTAGAACCTGTATATCTCCATGCTCACCCGTATTACATCTTGTATCCAAGCTAGAGGCAGTACAACAGGGTACTGGATCCTCCATGCCTGCCCGTATCACATTGTGCAGCCAAGCTAGAGGCAGTACAACAGGGTACTAGAGCCTCCACTCCCGCCTGTATCACATCTTGCATACAAGCTAGATGCGGTCCAACAAGGTACTAGAGTCTCCACACCCACCTGTATCACATCTTGTATTTAAGCTAGACATGGCCCAACAGGGTACTAGACCTTCCATTCCGCATGTATCACGTCTTGCACCCAAGCTAGAGACAGCCCAACAGAGTACTAGAGCCTCCATGACTGCCCGTATCACATCTTACTTCCAAGCTAGAGGCAGTACAACAGGGAACTAGAACCTCCATGTCCGCCGGTATCACATCTTGTATCCAAGCTAGTGGTGGTACAGCAGGGTACTAGAGCCTCCATCTCACATCTTGCATCTAAGCTAGATGCAGCCCAACAGAGCCTCCATCCATGCTTGCTTGTATTATATCTTGCATCCAAGCAAGAGACAGCCCAACATAGTACTAAAGCCTCCATGCCCACCCGTATCACATCTTACTTCCAAGCTAGAGGCGGTACAACAGGGTACTAGAACCTCCATATGCCCACCCGTATCACATCTTGTATCCAAGCTAGAGGCGGTCCAACATAGTACTAGAGCCTCCACGCCCACCTGTATCACATCTTGTATCCAAGCTAGAGGCGGTACAACAGGGTACTGGAGCCTCCATGCCCACCCGTATCACATCTTGTATCCAAGCTAGAGGCGATACAACAGGGCGATATTGTGGTCAGTTCTCCACAATAAATTGTCCTTTTGCTCTGATATTGTAATCACTTACTTATATCAACGTTACAATCGCACAGAGAAACTTTCATTGGATTCCGACAACTTCTAGAGGAGGGAGTGTATATAGCCAATCCTTGAGGCTATAAGGCCTGTGCCTGTGAATCCCTGTTACCCCATGTAAGCCCTGGCTGACAGTCCCTGGGGCAGGCAGAAACTACAGTAGCAGCAGTATATATTGTGGTGGTGGCCGCATTACGGGAGCAAAAAAACTGTACTATATCCCCATGCTGAATAGCAAGATCTAAGGGAGAAGTAGAGCCAGATGGACCATATAGACTCCTGTGGTCAGGTGCTCCCCAGAGGAGAGGGAGTCTAGCTCCTTGCATTGCCGGGCACTGCGGTGAAAGGGTAGGAGATCATTTACCTCGAACACTACCAACGACAAAAGAAATGAGAGCAAGAGGCAAACAAGGTTTCAGAAAAGCGTGAGAGAACTGCAGTATTCTGTAGGATTAAATCCATAGCCAGGGTGGGGGTAATAAACTCTCGGGACTGTACTAGCATAGTGATTGAGCTGTCCAGCACGTGATCAGGAGAGAGTAAATGAGGAGCAGCATGCAATAAGCAAATGTGATGTAACGTAGATGGGAACCCGTTAATATAATGCGAGACGACCTTTGGAGTTATGTGACACCAAAGACGTGTTTGATGTGTCTATGAAAAGTAACATCCTATGGGACATTTGAGGTCGAGGCCTACAACTATATTGATGGTGATGTATGTAGCAGCTTCATCGCAGATGATGCCCAAAGTCAAATTAGAGTCATGTGCCATATTGCTGCCAGGAGGACTAACAGATGATGCATTCGGATGGGGAGAGATGTCCAGTGAAATCAGGAGTACTGTCGCTTTAAGAGTTTATTGTGTGACAATAAAAATATAGGAATCCTCCTATGGAGCGATACATGTTCACCGGCCGCACCACCACCCGTGACCGGTTAGGCATAGGCCATGCTTTGCATCGAGCCCCTACAAAGCAGGACCAATTACATATTCTGGAGGATTTCCTAATAGATATCTGTAAAATATTTTTTAAGGGAAATTTTCCAACTCCAGGGCACAGTAGTGATGGAGTGCAGAGAATGTGCCGGTACCAGTCATTATTAATGCGGTGGACTCATGAAATTTCATGAGATGACTCACCGAGGTTACATGAGAACTCAAACTAAGTCTCCGAGTTTCAAGCTTCGCTCTGCCTGAGTGTCAGCAGGGCTGATGGGATGTCAGCACCCACCTAACCCCCCCGTTTTCGCACTAGGCACCTGCGCCATTAGCAAAATAAATACACTACAACCATCATTGTTTTTGCTGGGTGGGAGTTGGTCACAGCATTTATTAACTCTTTCCAAGCCACTGTCTGATGTCTTAAGACATTCTGATTGAAGGCTGTACAGCTACGATGTCGGAAGACGTCCGGCAGGGTATTCTTACTGTATATCACTGGCCACTCTGTTGTCGGGGGCCTCTCCAGCATGTCCCATATCACAGTACTGGCTCTAGCCAGCAGATGGCGCCATTGTACAATGGAAGAAAGAGAAAACCCCCTAGGAAACCCTGAATCTAAAATTGGATTGCAAAGGCTTAACTTTTAGAACTGCACATTTACAGAACTTTCAATTGCGTAAACTTCAATTTGCTCTGAAGCGAAATGCCAGCCGCAGGCTTATACGGGCAAGTCTACCTACCAAGCTTCAACTTCATCATTTCTCACCTCCACATTGCCTGCTGTGACTTTAGAGAGACATTGGTGAGGGGGGGGGGAGAAGGAGCACCTATTATTTGGCTCCCCATCAGTCCAAGGGAATGCTCCTTAATTCGTCGCACCTGACCATCAGACTGATGGGATGTCAGCACCCACCTTAGCCTCCATTTTATCACTGGGCACCTCCGCCCATTAGTGAAATAGATACACTACAACCATTATTCTTTTTGCTGGGAATTGGTCACAGCATTTATTGTTTTTTATAACATTAATAGAACTTTTAATTGCGTAAACCTCCATTTGCTTGGAAGAAAAATTCTAGCTGGAGGTAGACCCTGGGCGAGTCTACATTCCAAAACCATTTCTCACCACAAGACCACCATGTAAGAGGCTGTATAACACTAAACACATCCAACCACCACCCAGCAAAAATAGAGCCTGCTCCACTCTACGGCAGAAAAAATATGTCCAGTCCTATATCATTCAAATGATCTTCATCTGAACATGTCATGTTGGAATTCTTGCCTCTAGGAAATGGCACTGAACCACTACTTCAGACCTGGAAATAATGGTGCGCCGAGCCTTTTCTACTGCACTGGCATCCCTGGCACCTTGCCAAACTACAGGGGTCTGTCTAGGAACACAGCATGATAACCTCTTGAAAAAGGCCAAGGAAAAGGCTCCAAATCTGACCTTATTAGTGTCAAAAGCTCAGTCACCCACATGGAATAGAGGTCATATCCTCTTACATAAATAACTAGGATAACCATGCCCACCACCTCCTGGCTGATGCTGACAACTTCTGGGAGGATCTGGGACTATTGCAACCCACGGATCCTTCACCAATGTACATCCATCTCTTGGAAGCCCAGATTTCTGCCACCGGGCCTGGACTCACCTTTTCTGGGCCACTCAGAATATATATGAATAGGCTAGAAACCAAACAACTGGGCGACTAGGACCAAAAAGAAAACAAAGGAAGTTAAAACAGACAGTTTAAAGCCAGACAGTCTGGCCTGACGTGCTTCACAAAACATATCGAGTGCCACCTCTTAATCCACATGACAATCGTCTATGGAAGGCCTGCCCGAGCGACATCCATGGTCGCACCAATACAAAAAAAAATGTTTTTTAAATTCTAGGGCGTTCAGGCCCAAAACCATAAGTCAGTGCCAAAAAATAGCCTGGAATTGGGACCGTGTGAGGGGGGGGGGGGTGCCATCAGAATGAACCAGAAAATAAACACTTAGAACCCAAACTTCAAGAAAATTCTTGGCAAGCTGAACAGGGCAAGCAGGGCCAGAGAAATCACGAAGAAGAAACCATGCACCCTTGCCAAAAGAGTATGTGTTTGACCACTAAACCCGCAAATGCACAGAGCTGTTTGCCACAACTACATCCTCTAGCAGTAAACTGCCTGGACTTCAAGCCAATGGTGGGAGCAATTCACCCATCTAGAGGGCCCCAAAAAGGTGAGGGAAAAACTAATGGAAAAAAGGGTAATTTCAAATGGGGTTTAACACACACTGCTGCAAGAATTAATCAAACAACACAAGAGAGCGTAGGATATTGGACGGCGAGATTCTGTTATTACATACTCCTTTTTCTACCCTTGTAAGGACTGTCGCATCCGGCAAGCCCAGAATCTGGATGTAAAAGGCAACACCTGATAACCAACAAGGAGCAACCAGCCCCAGAACCCCTTTTTCGCACATGCACAACATAAACTCCAAGGTCACTTCCAAGCAAAGCGGATCTGACCTGGACACAAAATTGCTCCTGAACCAAGGGCAGTGATTCCGCCCTAGCCTTACCATGGTGCTGCCATATGGCAGGGGTAATTGTTGACCTCCACCAGGTTGTATAGGTAGTTTGGGCACAGATGACCTTCCATATCCGCTTCTGGGTGGAGCTACTGAAATTTCTGCCAATGGAAACGCGTCAAAGAATCAGCAACTGGATGGATCTCGCATGAAACCAGATGTTGAGATGCAAGCACTGGAGGACAAAATGGCGAAGCAAAGACAGAACGGGGAAGGAAGAAGACAGCCTATTGATAAAGTGAACAATGCCTAAAATATCAGTCCAAAAGCAGACCGAACAGTTGCTTTTACCCAAAATTTCTACAGCTACTAGAGTGGGGAACAACTTTAGCAACATCAAATTCCTGCACAAATCTGACTCTCGCCATTCGCTAGGCCATGAGCCCACACACCACTCCTTTTGGAACATCGCCCCAAAACCCAAGGCCCAAGATGCATCTCTGAATAGCTCGAGTGCTCCATTGGAAACCTCAGTGTCCCTCACACAAGTACAGCCATTATAAGAATGTGGTAATGCTTGCCAGACGCACAAATCAGACTTGAGTAGTAGAGGTAGGTAGCAGACTGAGGTAGAGCTAAGTGCCTGCCCTCTCCCTGCCCCTTGTCCATAGCCATCAATGTGAGGAGGCGGGGCGGATCAGCGCTTGGCTCCGCCCCACCCCCTCCCATTGCACAGAACAAAAAGGGAGGAAGACAGGTAAGCCTGCAATGAGGAGGGAGGGGAAATGGGAGATGGCCTGGTTGGGTCGGTGCATTTGCGCCGGCCTCACCAGGTTATATGAACGGGCGCACAAACGTTTGATTTGTGCGCCCGTTCACCCAATCAGCCGGACGTTTTCACAGCATATGCACTCGTGTGAAAGAAACCTAAGTGAAATGGGCCAGCCAGGGCAAAAAATACAGTAATATGTGTAAAGACGCACATGAAAGCTCAATGTTCATGGCGCAGATGCATTGCGCTAATATGTGCGTTTTTGTACATGCTCTATTTTTGAGTGCACGAGAGAAAATAAGCATTCAATAGGAGTCTAGCTTCGCGATTTCACGTGTTAATTGCTCACACCAGGGACCAATTTGGCTACTGACCTGGTTCAAAATTGGCATTACATCATATTAGGAGCGATCAAAGCATTGCAAGTTGTTGTCCCCTCTGGTGACTAAAAAACAAAGTAAAAATAAGGTCAATAAAGTTTTGCTAACTATTAAAAAAAGTGATAAAAAAAAAAAAAAAAACTTTTGTCATATTTATAATAAAAGAATTTAAATAATTAATCAAAAATACCTATTTGGTATCTATACGTTCACAAAAGTATGATCTATCAAAATAATGCATTATTTACCCTGCATGATGAATGTCGTCAGAAAAAAAAAATGACAGGACGTCCTGCAAAAAATGAGCCCTCACAAAACTATATCGTCAGAAAAATTAAAAAGCTATTGTGCGCAGAAGATGGCGGCAGAAAATAATTTTAAAAAATGTTATATCTTAAAAAATTCCAAGTAGTACAGCAAAAAAAAAAACACATAAGTTTGGTATCGCAATAATTGTACCGACCCATAGAATAAAGTTATCATGTTTTGCATTTTGTGCGCTGTAGAAACAAGACGCACCGAAATAAGTCAGAATTTCATTTTTTTCCCACTTCTCTCTACTTAGAATTTTTTTTACGTTTTTCAATACATTATATGGTACATTAAATAGCACCATTGAAAAATACAACTCGTCCCGCAAAAAACAAGCCCTCATACAGCGATGTCTATGGATAAATAAAGGAGTTACAATTTTTTAAAAGGAAGGAGGAAAAAACAAAAATAGAAAAAAACAAAAAGGCTACAGATAACGGTTCACAATGAAGGTGGAAATAAACCACAGTATTTTAACAGGGGTGTGTAGACTTTTTACACCCCCTGCATTCACTAAGCTCTTCTAGGGTAGATGTGCTGCTATTTGGCGGCTTGCTGCACAAGTAGAATAGTATGATGGGGTAAGGGGGCATCTAAAAACCTTTGACACAGGATGCAATCTAACCTAAAACCAGAACTGGAGCCCTAGTTAAGAAATGGGCACAAATTCTGTTTAAGCATTATTTTCCTGAAGTTCGGGACCATGATGCTTTGCATCTGGTACACAGCACTCAACTTCCACCTAGTGTAGACTTAGAACAACCTAAATACCCATCATCCCTCATATTGTATAACCTCTTGGAGTTTTTTTGGCTAACCATTTACAGCTGACTACTTTGTTGGAAATAAGGGCAATCGTCCTGAAAAGCCCCTCCCCTGAGGAGCTCCTGCAGAAAGCCATGCCATGAGTCTATAGCAGAGTTCTCTTGGTTCCAAAGTTACGTTTAACTACTGACTTTTATTGGATATAGCAGTTCTTTGTGGGCAATGACTGGCTATTTGGGCATTAGGATGTACCCAAAAGGCCTATCACCAGCTTCTAGATCAGTTAAAGGACTCTTTAAAGGGTATTCCAATGCTGTGGGAACTTAACTCACCCTGGCTCTCTAATATATACCTTGCAGAGAAAAAAAAATCACCTTGAGACATACTTACCCTTTTCAACAATCTTTATTAGCAACATAGAATTGACATTTTGCATCATTTTTGACCTCCATCTGTCATCCTCTCCCAGTATTGTCTTTTGCTATGCTTTATAATGCTAGACTCTATTTCCGCTGTGTGCCTGCTTGCACTCATAGACACTTTACTATGTCTAATCCTCTATTATTTCCATTTACCATGGAAGTCATCTCTTTATTTAACTTTAAGAGGTGAAATCTGACTTGTTTCGCCCCTCAGGCAGTTTCCTCGGTCTATCTCAGGCAATAAGACCATGACTCCTTTCAATTCAAGCTGCAAACAGGCAGCACTTTGCATGCAAGCAATTCCGAATGTCTAAAATCCCCATACATTATTAAAGCCCGATCCATCCCCGGCTGTGCCATTCCATGCAGTAATATCATTTTTGCATGCAAGTCAGACAGATATTATGTATAATTATGTGCAATCTGTGTCTTTTATCTTGCAGATGGGGAGATGGAAATTTTCTCCATTGAAACAAATAATAATATGCTAAATTGAATCCATTCTAAGATATGAAAATCTGGGCTGTAATTGGGTAACCTTTCCAATGGCTGAGGAATGCAAATCATCCAGCACGCTATACTTAGTCGCTAATATGTTACACGTTTTATGAGTATTATACAGTGCAGACCAAATCATAGACCGCGGTACAGTTTGTTCTGTTGGTTTAAATGGGGAAAAAACTGATTATTCTAGCAACGGGGAGCCAAGAGCAGTAACTTCCAACCTATTGTGTGCAATGTTGGATGTAACATTGTGTATTCTGCAGATCTATGGAAGCAGAATTTAATCATTTAGGTTACAGATGTCAAACAGGTGTCCGGCCCGCCGACTCATTTTCTTTGGCCCACCGACTGTGCAGTAAAGTTCCCTCACCTCCGTGCTGCTGTCAGTAGGTGATCTTCTCCCGGCTTGTTCTGTCTAGTGCAGACAGTAATAGAGGAGTGCCGATAGCAGACTGACAACGGCCGCGGAGGAGGGTAGAGGTGTGCAGAGAACATGATCTCTGCAGCGAGGAGAGCAGCGCTGAGGAGGAGCAGCTGCAGGGTGAGAGCCTGGTCAGCACTGAACTTTTCTCACCGGCCCTAACTCTGTTCATGGTTGCAGGCCTGGGAGACATCAGGGGCCCAAGAAGGACTGAGAGCAGCCAGTACACCTGCCAGTGGGCCCATATTGGATGCAGGTAAGTATAACAATGCATAAGTGTCCTTGGGTGTGTGCGTCTGTGCGTATATATGTATAATAGTGTGCGTCTGTGCGTATATATGTATAATAATGTGTCTGTGCGCATGTGTGCATAATAGTGTGCGTCTGTGCACATGTGTGCGTAATAGTGTGCGTCTGTGTGCGTAATAATGTGCGTCTGTGTGCATGTGTGCGTAATAGTGTGCGTCTGTATATATACATATAATATTAGTGTGCGCCACTGGCCGCTATGGGGGACCTTATTACCAATCGGGCCACTGTGGGGTTCATTTTTACTATACTGTCTTACAATTAACAATTAGAATCGTCCCTTTGAAGGCAACCATAAGGCTGATGTGGCCCTCGGTGAAAATGAGTTTGACACCCCTGATTTAGGTGATCATTGTACACAGCGGATATGGGGACCACACAGGTAATTACTAAGCGTGTACAGAGAAATCATGGGACCCTGTAGCAAAATGTCCCCCTACTAAAATCTGCCATAAGGGTACGTTCACACATGGAGAAATAAGTGTGGATTTCCTGCAGTGAAAAATCTGCATCAAAATCTGCTGCAAATTCCGCAACAAAACTGTCAAAATCCACACCAAATGATGTGGATTCTGACATATTTTTTTGGTGCGGATTAAAATATGCTGCGGATTTCAATGTGGATCCACACCAAAATACACTACATGTGAACACACCCTTAACCATTTGCAATCCAATTTTGGATTTAAGGTTTTCTAGGGGGTTTTCTCTTCCAGCCATTATACAATGGCGCCACCTGCTGGCTAGAGTCAGTATTGCAGTATTGGACATGCTGGAGAGGCCCCCAACAACAGAGCAGCCAGTAATATACAGTAAGAATACCCTGCCGGATGTCTTCCGACATCGGAGGCTGTACAGCCTTCAATCAGAATGTCTTTAGACGTCAGACAGTGGATTGGAAAGGATTAATATGCTCATTATTTATTTTTTTTTACGTTTTTTTGACACATCGTCGTAGAGATACGAAGTTCATTTCCAACACTGAGCTACAAAGTTCTTCACACAGGCAAATGTTAGTGGACAGTAGCTGCCTCTAGCTGGAGCTTATTGCATAGGAATTTATACAACTACCTTAGGTATCAGCAGAAGTTGTAAAATCTCGTATTGTGCTCCTCCTGAAGTAGTTGTTGCAGCAGGAAAAGGCTGGGTTGCCTCCTACTACTCCTCCATTAAATCACTACTGTCCAAATGAATAGCGTTGAAATCCCTGTTAGCCTGACAGCAGTCCTGCTGACTACCTAATAAGTCTTTAATAGTACACCAATCGGCTTTACTGGGGCCGGCCTCACTTACATATGTTACGTAGGAGTACTGGCTTCATCCTGAAATTCTGGTAGTTGTCCGGATGTCCTCTTGGAGTTAAAGACCCTGTGCTGGCTCTCTTCGGGTGGCAGCATCTCTGCTGACTTTGGCACCTTCAGTAGTGGTTCCTCCACAGATCCAAGCAGTCTCTAGTCCTCAAACAAGTGGACCCCTGTGTCATCACAGCAGCTTCTGTTTCTCCTCTCTCCCCAGCTTAATTGTGGTAGCCCTGAGGCACTCAACACCTCTGCTCACTGTTCCTGCTACACTGCCTCCTAGTTGTGATGCAGCTCCCACACCTTATATTGAGCTGACATCACCTCTCTCGAATGTTCCCAAAGAGTATGCTCAGTTCCATATTTGTGCAATTTTTGGTGCAATTTACCAACCATCATGAAGGCAACCACTTCACCTTTTAGGGTAACCATTTACACTTGGGTAAATCATTTTTACAACTGCATGGGTGAGCCGCCTCTTCCGAACACACCAGGTGGTAAACCAATGTAGACAAGAGAGACCTAGGAAATGATGACCAACAGGATGGTACAGAAAAAATAAAGGTTGCAGGTTTAAAAAGCAACCTGGCCGCACACTTTTCCGCTGCGGCCCGGCGCTCCCATAGAGGAGAGTGCGGCCATAGCGGAGGAAAAAAAAATGAAGATGCTGCGACCAGCGAATTCGCACCGCAGCGTCGGCTTCTGCTGGCTTTGCCACAGTGGATTCGCCATCCCGTGTGGAAGAGATTTCTTGTCCACATGGCTGGCTAATCCCGGGATTAGCGGCCGCAGGCGGACTTGCCGCGGCGAAATTCCAGACTGAATTTTCACAGCAAATCCGCCCAGTGTGAACCCAGCCTAACAATCAATCACAGCGTCAAACTTATTTGACCCATCATTACCACATATGCTTGTGCACATCATATGTTCTTTGGGGGACCGAATCATTTAGCATCATGTATGCATGGGGAAGTTTAGTGATGGAATCTTGTAATGTCCATGATAAGACATCGCGCATGGGGCAGTTTAGATACAGAGACGACGAGAACGTTTTAACTATTTGATTCTTGACATAAGTGATGATGTTTTGGATCCTGGACTTCTTCTATGGAGACATTGTGGTAATGATGGGGTCAAATAAGTTTGACGCTGTGATTAATTGTTTACAATTATCCCGCATGATTACCACCAGTATGTTCACCCATATATTGGTCCATATAAGGTGGCCTCCAGTCCCAACACCCGTATGGTTGAATAAAAGAACATATGAACCTGATGTTCAGCTATTTGGCAGTAGGTCCTGGACCCCAATGCGAAAACTGTAAGAAGGCCCTCCACTCACCATGTACTAAATACACCGAATGGCCACTTTATCAGAGCCCCCATCTAGTAACGCGTTAGACCTCCTTTGGTCTTCAAAACCATAGCGTCGTGGCATAGATTTCACTAGGTGTTGAAATTTTTCTGAAGAAATATCGGCCCCTGCGGACAGGGCGTGTCTCCTGTTCTGACAGGAAGGGGTCATCGATTCATGCTGCTTATGATAAATTCTGACCTTCGATCAGCACGATGCCACAGAAATCTGAATTCATCTGACCAGGAGATGTTTTTCCACTGCTTAGTGATAAACATTTTGCTCTCTACTGTTTTGTCTTAGACATCAATAGCACTAGAACTACTCATCTGCTGTTATAGCCCACCCATACGAAGGAATGTTGCATGTTTGGACACATTGGATGGAACACCAGTGTTGTATTTGGCTAAAATTCAGACCACCTGTTCATTAGAGCAATTCCTGACATTCTCCTCTGACCCCTTTCACCAACAAGTTCTTTACAACCACATGATCTCCTTTCACTGGATGTTTTCCTTCCATCACACATTCTCGGTATACTCTTCACAACGCTGCATGAGAAAACCCCATAAGGTTGGCAGTGATATCCTGGCCCCGGATAGTTTAGCACTGATAACCAGGCCTCGTTGGAAGCCACTCAGATCGCTGGACTTTCTGAGCCTTATGTGGATTCACACTGAAACCGATCAGTATTTGGGACTCCTCAGGGTCCAGGTGCTACCTCTACACCCGCTATAACTATGCCTTAAGATAAAATAACATTTTAAAGTAAGCTGATATCGTCCCCCCCCCCCCCCAAATAAGTCCTAACATGACTTTTCAGGACTTCGGAGGATGCTCGAAATATAAGCCCTACTCCAAAATAAGCCCTAGTTACAGTTCATTTAAAAAGTCCATTTAAAAGTGCACGTTACCTGTATTTTGGCAATTCGTCTGGATGGAAATAAAGCCCCTACTAAGGGAAAGAAGGATTGTGTTTCGAGCATTTATATTCTTGAAACTGAAAAAGCCTGGTGCACACAAGCCGTTATAAGGAAGTGGGTCGATTTAATGCTGCCGCTTGTTTTGCAAGGCGGCCAAGAAGGTCTGCTGGACTGGAATTCAGTCAACACACGCTGCGCTAAAGACATGAACAACGTCCTTCACGAGAGGAAAATGGATGGAATAATGATTCCCGCAGGAATGACTGCCTGTCTCCGGACTCTTGATATAGCTATATATAAGCCATTCAAGGACCATTCGCGAATGGAAATTAATGACTACATTCGAAAATTGAGAAATCAGTGTGGAAGCCTAGACTGCAAGGGATTGTGAAGAATTCATGGGATACAATCACTGACCGTTGCATTGCAAAGGCGCTACAAGCAGGCTATATGGACTGATTTAACCCCTTAAGGACCAGGTTGTTTTGTACCTTAAGGACCAGACACTTTTTAGGGATTTTACCCATGTGGCGGTTTTACTGCTCTATTTTTTTTCCTTTAGCTACCAAAATTATTTTTGCTGCGTTTTTTTTTCCATGACATATAGGACTATTTTTTTAATATCTTTTTCACTGACTTTTTTTTCCGTTTTTTAGTTTTATTGGGGGTAAAATGCTAAAAAAAAATGATTTTTTTAACATTTATAGTTTTTTTAAAAATTATTTTGATATTTACACTAAAATAAAGTATGGAAATGGGTTCCTCTATTTATTTCGGACGTTTTGATATATAGTATGTATGGTTTTGGTTTATAGGGCGCATACGGTGACGGTTTTTGTTGGCGTCTGCTTTGTGTTATTCTCTTTTTTATGTATGTTTTGTTGTTTTTTTCTTTTGTTTTGTTTTACTTATTTATGTAATTGTGTATTTTACTATCTATGTCCCCCATGACGTCATATAAGACCTCTGGGGGACACTCACTTTTTTTTTTTTTAACTTTATTTGACATTTTCCCACTGTAGCTGGGCAGTCCATAGGACCCTCAGTTACAGGGGATAGCAACCTCTGTGGTGACATTAGTCACCTGCAGAGCTGCCAGGGTCTAAGTCTGACCCTCCAGCTCTGCAGTAGCAGGGAACCCCGGGAGGTCACATGACCCCCCCCCCCCCCCCCCCCCCCCCGAGGCTCCCGTAGTGAAAGAACTTCTTACTTTCACTTTGCCCCGACAGTGTTCATTGAGCACTGTATATCGGGGAAGCAGAAGGCAGGAAGGGTTAAAAACCCCTCCTGCCTTCTGCTCCAGGTTATCAGCTGTCACTAACAGCTGATAACCCGTACCTGCCCTCTGACTGATTGCAGAGCAGGAGGCTTAGAGCACCCCCGTATTTTTACGATCGGTGGTCCTTTAAGCCCAGCACCAGCCGCCGTATATATACAGTGGCTGGTCGTAAATGGGTTAAGAAAAGAGGTGCTGATTTAAAGGGGTTGTCCCGCGCCGAAACGGGTTTTTGTTTTTTTTTCAATAGCCCCCCCGTTCGGCGCGAGACAAACCCGATGCATGTGTTGAAAAAAAAAACCGGATAGTACTTACCCGAATCCCCACGCTCCGGTGACTTCTTACTTACCTTGCGAAGATGGCCGCCGGGATCTTCACTCTCTGTGGACCGCAGGTCTTCTGTGCAGTCCATTGCCAATTCCAGCCTCCTGATTGGCTGGAATCGGCACACGTGACGGGGCGGAGCTACGAGGAGCAGCTCTCCAGCACGAGCGGCCCCATTCAACACGGAGAAGACCGGACTGCACAAGCGCGTCTAATCGGGCGATTAGACGCTGAAAATTAGACGGCACCATGGAGACGAGGACGCTAGCAATGGAGCAGGAAAGTGAATAACTTCTGTATGGCTCATAATTAATGCACAATGTACATTACAAAGTGCATTAATATGGCCATACAGAAGTGTATACCCCAACTTTGTTTCGCGGGACAACCCCTTTAAGGAAAGCGCTATTGCTAGATATGCGATATGGGGACCAATGGTTCTAAAGGAAATACAATCACAAGAAATTCACAATAGAAATGAGGGTTTGGAGAGTAAAGTTGATTTTCCAGAATGTGATGACATGATTATATTTGAATAAAGGTTGACTTTTTTCATGGAGAAATAAGACATCCCCTGAAAATAAGCCCTAACACATATTTTGTAGCAAAAATTAATATTAGACCCTGTCTTATTTTCAGGGAGACAGGGTATTTAGCTGGACCACCACTTCTATAGAATAAGAGAAGGCAAAGACATCGCAAATACACTATTTGCAAATACACTGTTTGCTGTGACAAAACAGTTGTGGTTATGTAAAGGGCTCAGATAATGTTTCCCTTGGACAGTAAAATGGCAACTACTGGTCGTCATAATCACTGTATTGTATGTATTTCTCTATGGAGTGCTGTATATTACTTCCCATTGGCTGCAGAGATCAAGTGGTGTGTCTGGAGGACTGGGGATGATAGAGAGGTGTTCAGGTGGGAATTGTAGGAGCCAGATACCAGGTGAGAGGGTGGCATTCTGAAGACTGATCTGAGTGTTGCTCAGCCTGGAGAGACTGCATTGCAGTGAGAGAGAGTTGCAGGTTGAGTGATGAGCTGGCTGAAGGAGTTATGCAAGACAAGCCCTGCAGATTTTGTGTCTGTCTGCTGGAAAGACAGTGGCATGAGAAAAGAGGCAGCCTGTAACTGAGAAATGTGGTCTCATAACACATCAGAAGAACCAATGCAGGGACTACAGGTAGAGAGTCTGCTACATAGAGTCCACATCATCCTTCAGCTCTGTGCATTGGTGTACCGCTAACAGACATCCACATATTTTCTCCTATGCTGTGGTACCAAATGTTACACTGCAGTGTCGTGTACGTAATGTTTGTGCTGTGTACATAGCAAGAAGTATGTGTACAAAAGACATGTATTGTAGTTTTACTAATAGGGTCTTAGTCACTGAGTATGCAGCTTTGTCATAATTAACCTTTGTAATGTTTTACTAAGAGAAAAATATCATACATGCTGTAGACTTTGAATTGCTGACTTAGTTCGGAAGGAGGGGTTGTCACACTATATAACCTCCTGCATTTGTAAAATAAAACAAAAGAGCGTAGAAACATTACTTACCTATGACAAGGCACAGACATGGATATGATTAATTTGGATAAGTAAATAAATAAAAACATACTTAAATAGTCCACTGATAGAGATGTGCAGTTTTTATGGTCCCTGAATTAGTGTTAGGGGGTCACAAGGCCAGAGTGTTATCTGATCTATAGCTGTCTCACACTCCCCAGTCACGCATGAATCCTCTTGAAGAATTTAACCCTCTGTTGAAAATGTCAAAGGTTGTTATAAATTTGTATTCCCAAATTCTTCTGTGGCTTTGGGATTTGAACTTTCATGTGTTCTATGTTGTGTCCGTGACTAGAAAAGTGTTCGGCCACAGGTAATTCTGTCGTTCTCTGTTTAATTGTGTGGTGATGAGATCTCATCTTTACTTTCAGTTATTATCCTGTTTCTCCAACATAAAGGGCCCCAACCGGATATTTACTGCATGGGATCAGATGTGAATGTCCCCGGGATCTCATAGTCTTGTTGTGGGTTGGGGATTTGTATCCTGTCCTTATTGTGTGATTTGTAAGATATTGTTACAATATTCTGCACACATTAGAGTTGTACATATCCTTCGATATAGTTAATGAGTTTATCCAATGGTACTGTAACAACTTCCTACCCATTATCTATTAACAGAAGGTCCTATCTCCAAGTTTATTTCTTACAATAATTTATATATCATATCTCTGTAAGCCTGGCATCCGCATACGTATTCTGTTTTCTGTGTCCCCTGTTCCTGACCATGACAGTTACATAGGTCAGGAACAGAAAATAAGATCTGAGTGGCAAGCAGCTTTCTTTTATACTCAAGCTACCTGTGCAAATGCATTGAACTTCATCCCATCAGGGTTTTTCCAATAAGGTCACTAAGTGGTCAAAGAACAGAGTCGCTCTGGGCAGTACAATTTAAACGGCAAGATCAGATTTGTATGAAAACTGTATGGTTGCGGATTTTCAATAAACCGAGGTTCTCAACACTTTAAAGAAAGTAAAAGTCACCAGAGGAAAATGTTTCATTACCGGTGTTTGTGACAGGACCCTGGGGCAGAATATGAGACCAGCTACAACATATCATTACATGAGATTCTCTCATACAACAAGCTGCCAGCCAGATCTGATTCCCCAAGCTCCAAGCATCTGCCTAGGGCCACTGTCACTGCCCGGTATGTGATGTGCTGAATCACCGACACGGCCGGGTGAGAACGCTAACACAAATACAAACAGACGTTCATATCCAATGCAAGCGAGATAAACACTGAATTAGCATGAAGGTAAAGAACCTTTCATTATAGTTATAGGAAACATCAATGGATATAGTGTCAACATATATATAGAATAAATCCCATTTCGCCCAACACTAAGCATATAAAATAATAAGACTTCCTTTGCCGTGTACTCCCATGGCTGCTAACATTCACATACTATATATTTGCTCTGTGCAGAAAGCAGCAAGATAGCAGCATATCCACACCAGAACAGCTTAATTGATACATAAATTGTACCAGAACCAAGCTCAGTACATAAGTACAGCACCAAAACCAAGCTCATAACATAAATGTCACAGTAGGAGCAGACAATACAGGGACAAGTGTACGATGTGGACACCAGGCTTACAAAAAAAGCATAATAATAATTTTATATATATATATATATATATAAACAACATATGAACTTTGCAATAGAAGCAATGTATTATAGTAATTAGAGATGAGCGAGTATACTCGCTAAGGCACATTACGTAGCGCCTTAGTCGAATATCTCCCCGCTCGTGTCTAAAGATTCGGGGGCCGGCGGCGGCCGGGGAGCGGCAGGGGAGAGCGGGGAGGAACGGAGGGGAGATCTCTCTCTCCCCGCCGCAACTCACCTGTCACCCGCGCCGGCCCTCGAATCTTTAGAGACAAGCAGGGAGATACTCGGCTAAGGCCCTACTCGCTCATCTCTAATAGTAATCTTTAATAGATCACAAAAATCAGCAATACATCTCACTTGTAAAACATGTGGAAGTCCCACTGAATGTTCCAACCCAGTAGGAGCTATCGCCAGCACATAGTCCGGCTATCTTTTTTGCAACTGGAGGATGAATATGTATTTCCTTGGCTTTGGCTCAAGCTTTTCTGAACTGGCAGGCCTTTCTGTGTGTGTACGTCAGGTTTTTTTTCTGAGGGTCCACCTCACTTACGCATCTCCAAAGTGTTTGGTACCATAGTGTAAGTAAAGCATCTTTGGACGACTGTTGGGGGTACCCTGATATACAGAGCTGTAGGACGATGTGGACTCTCTATAGCAGTCTTTCTAGCTGTAGCCCCTGCAGCTTTGTTCTCTCATCAATGTCGGTTCTGGCACGTTGTGGGCCCTTGCTTCTCAGTCACAGGTTCCCTCCTTTCTTGTGTAACTGTCCGTCCTTAGCAGACACAAAGTCTCTAGGGCATGTCTCGCACGGCTCCCTCACTCCAATGCAAAAAGTGACAAAAGTGACCACAATAAATAATGTCTGAAGACTAATCCCTTTATAACAGTAAAGAAGGTCTCACCAGCAAAGTGTCCCAAAAGTGCTCCAGCATTCTGATGCAATGCTCCAAATGTGTGGCTTCTCTTTACACATCCATAGATTCAAAAGGGTTTTCCTGGATTTTTAAAAACTGGCTGTGGGCAGGGATTGGCATAAAATCATAAACCATGTCCCACCACTCCAGTGCAGACGATCCATCCCAGAAAATCCATCAGCGGTCATGTGCTGTTCATCATTCAGATTATTGCTGCAGTCAATCACTGGCATCAGTGGTGGTACTGCCATGTGTAGTATGTTACCGCTGAGGTTGGTGATCGACTGTAGTGGGCAGTAGAGCATTTGCATTGGAGTGGTAGAACATTAAACAGGTAATTAGTGGATCATTTATCTTTTTTTTTTTAGCATTCCTTGCCCTTAGCCATTTTTTTAAAGTCCCAGAAAACTTCTTTAATGGGAAATGGGTTGCAGGTGATTTTTATGACAACAGTTATGGAGAGACTTTACACCAGGTCAGTTGAACAAACAATGCTTTACTGAATGAACGATAAAGAACAATATGGCAACAAAATACAACAGTATTATATGGATACAATTAGAGATGAGTGAGCACCCAAATGCTCGGGTCCACGTTATTTAAGTCAAGCTTTTCCTAAAATTCGAGAGCTCTACTCGAGTAACGAACCCCATTGACTACAATGGGAGACTCAAGCATTTTTGTATGTGGGCCCCCGGTCCCGAGCTTTTTTTTTCGGTCTCTCTCTCTCTCGCCTGCCTGACAAAAAATTTGCCGTTGACGTGCGTGCTGCCTCGGGGAGGGCCAAAACAGGCACATCACAGCGGGGAGGAGGCAAAAACTGGGGCGGGGTCAAACACGGTGTGATGCTTGTACGAGTAACGAGCACCATCGAGTATGCTAATACTTGAACGAGCATCAAGTTCGGCAGAGTACGTTCGCTCAACTCTAGATACAATACAAACAGTTTACTAATGCTTGAATAACTCAGTCCGTACCCTGCGAATAGGGTGTCACTAATATTGTGCACAGAGTGTAGAACTATCACAGTCAAAAAATGGGTTACCATGACCATGGAGAAATAGCTCCACAAAGGCTGGTTGAAGTAACTTAGTCTTGCAGAAACTTCGGTTAATCAAATGACTAAATCCGCTATCTGAAATTTGCAATCACTGCCTCCTGACCAAATTATTAGCACAGGACCTTTGGGGAGGCTGTACAGTAAAGAAGTCAAAACCTCCATTTCACTGGTGATGAGCCTGAGTTATGGTACAATTACACACTACCGAAACTTGAATATCCAGATACTGTTTGTTGGTCTATCTGCTCTAACTGGTGATCTCTCTTCCAGTGATGGCTTTGCATTTGTAGTTGGTAATTTCATCTGATGTTCCCTTGGATGATCGGCAGATCTCCTTCTGGCAGTCGGCATTGCAACACTTGCGTAGCCTCTCTAGGAATGCAAATTACGCTCTTACTCTGGTACAGTAAAACCCAGCTCTTCAGTAACATTGAGACAGCTCACTCCTCGCAAGGCTCTCAGCTCTCTGTAAAAACTGCTCTCTGCTGAGTCACACCAGAGCCTAGGAACAGGACCTGCCTTTTACACCTAGCCCATCAGCCAATCAACAAGTAGCTAGCTCCCTCCTAATTAAGAACTAAGAACATATATAAAGGCCAGCAATAATATACATAGATATATATGTATGGGTATTTAACCACCTATACCTGCAAAGGACAGCTTGGCACTCAACACGGTTTACACCTCAATGTTGGCTGAATCACAACAAAACATCCCTGGGAGCACAGATCAGGAGTTCCTACATGTCCAGAACCCAGTATGCGCAGGAAGAACGCTATTTAAAGAAATTCTATTAGCATAAAAGTCACTCTTACATACATGTGCACGAGCCACCATCACACGCCATTACAAATGCTTCGTTATCGCTTAAAGTGACAGTACACAATTACAATAAACTTTAATTCTGCACACAGCCAGATAGCAATGTGATAAAATACTGAGAAGGTCACTCTGCCCATGCAGACCCTTACAGATAGGTGTGTAATCAGTAGTTGTCGACCACTGGGACCTCACTTATTTCGAGAATGGTAATCCAATGTCAGTAGTATCAATAGATAGGCAGCTGAACATGTACATTGCTGCTCCATTTAACTGATGGAGATAGCAGAGCCCTGTCCTCGGCTTCTCTTTGGCAGTCCCATAGAGTTGGATGGAGTGGCAGTCTGTGAGCTCAAACTGCTACTCCATTCAAATGGGGAACACGGGGACCCTTGTGATCAGTGGAGATTCCGGCAATTAGACCTCCACCAACTATATCCTGTGAACGGGTGATAAGTCTAGATTTTGGGAGAAACCTCCTTAAGTGGTAAAATTCAGCGGCGCCACATTTGGTTGCAGCACTATGAATACAAAGACGAATATAAAGGCAAACGCAATACAAAAACTTTTCTGCTCTTCCGCGATTCCCTGAGAGCAAATACAGTATAGTGTAACTTTATGTTTTACCGCATCTGAGCTCATCATGGAAAAAACGAAATCATCTTCCAAACTTCCATTAAAATTCACTAATTTTGCAAGGTTGATGATAAACTCTCCCTTAAACAATACGACACGTCGCCATCCCGTCCTCTTCTATAAGGCGTACAATCGTATCTCCACCACAGTTTTCAGAGGGACAAGAGCGCGGGTGGAATTCAGAAGATAAGCGCATTTTCATGCTTAGGAATTAGAATAAAGATTGTTTACATTTTTTGCCGCTAACCAAATGATCCGCCTGTTTGCCGGATGATGTTATATGTCATTAGAACCATTAGAAAGCGGCAGATAAAAAAGTTCTTTCATTTGCGGAATAAAATTGTTTCAATTCTGATTTCCGCTGGGAGTTTTAAGTTTTGAAGGGCACTTTATTGCTGGTACGATATGAAGAACCATCACAAATTCCGTCGCTATGGCAACCATCTGCGGCCTACAGCCTACCCTTTTATGCGCAGCAATCATACAATTGCTGGTGAACATATTGTGCCTGAAGATTTACAGGGGGTGCTTTCTAGAAGCGTAAATGGCTCTTATTGTCATTACGCATTTACTAGATTCACTTGTACAAAGGAATTGTTCCGAATTCCGTTATTCAGTAGGAAAAAAACTGCAGAAACATTATTTCTATTTCCACTTCTAAAGAAGCAGTCAACCTAAAGGGGAAAAAGCTAAAAGGTATAAAAGAATACTGATGGATGATATGACTCACGTAGATGGATGGAAAAAGTTTCCGAAAAAGAGGGGCTTATTTACTAATAGTCTCCAAAAGTTAGGCAGTGCAGACCTAGACTAGAAAGTCTTAAAATGGGCCAGATTTATCACCAAATGATAAATTTGTCATATTTTAAGACTAAGTAGTCTAAGTTTGGACCACATAGAATGGTAGAGTTGGAAGGACCTCCAGGGTCATCTGGTCCAACCCCCTGCTCAATGCAGGATTCACAAAATCATCCCAGACAGATGTCTGTCCGGCCTTTGTTTGAACGCTTCCGTTGAAGGAGAACTCACCACCTCCTGTGGTAACGTGTTCCACTCATTGATCACCCTCAGGCCTCAGTCAGACGGCGTTTTTTCAAACACGATTTGCGGATCGCATGACGGATGCGCATCCGCAAATCGCGTGACCAGGGCCGACGATTCGCCGAAAAATCTGCAGCTAGCAGCGTTTTCGGCGAAACGGCCTAGCGCTGCCCGCTATCCTCTGCCACAGCTGTGGCAGAGAAGAACGATGTTCGCCATTGAATTCAATCGAGCCAGCAATACAGCCGGCTCCATTAAAAGCAATGGGCTGCCAGCGAGCGCGGGATGAATTTTCAGGAAGGGCTTAAAAATATAAGCCCTTCCCTGAAAAACATCCTAAAATGTGTAAAAAAAAAAAAAAAAAAGTATACTCACCTTTTCCCTGCAGATGGAGTTCAGCCGCATCCGGCCGGCAGTTCTCCTGAACTGCTCTGTGTAGTATTCAGCAGGCGGGGATTTAAAATCCCCGGATGCGGAATGGGCTGCCTCTGATTGGTCACAGCTCTCACCAATCAGAGTCAGCTCTCACTCACCCATTCATGAATTCTTGAATGGGTAAGTGAGTGCTGCCTCTGATTGGCTGAGCGCAGGGACCAATCAGAGGCAGCTCTCAGCTATTGAATGACAATTTGGTGCAAATTTTGAATACAAAGTGGCGCATTTTTGGCAGCAGCCTATGTGGTGGTGCTGTAGATTAGCAGGATCCGGCTGCATTCTTGCAAAACTTTTTATTAACAGCATCACAGGCTGGATGATACAAAACTGGTATTGGTGGATGGCTCTTACGACGATGCTTTCTTGAAGCAGCTTCCCTGTCAATTCACAACCTCTTGTATGACTAATCGCTGTCTCTCTTCATGGTGGTTCCTGATCTGAGAGTTTACTCGCTCCCTTGCTGCTTTACAACAACCACTTGCACTCCTACATGGAGTTTTATATCAGTCTGAGGCTGCTCTATTTTAGTGGTAACACCCGATACCACATAACATCCACAGCTATGTACATTTCCGTAATGAAGTAGCAAATGGGCCAATGGTCACACATACATGACCGCACCTCCATTCATTTCATTGGGACTGATAGAAATAGTTCAGCAGAGCACCTGACTATCTGTGCCTGTCCCATTGAGATAAATAGTGCTGCGCATACACGCTACGGTTCCATTCATTTCAATGGAGCGGATAGGATAGCTGAGCATAGCGCTTGGCTACTTGTGTGCCTCACTGAAATAAATGGAGTCATGGCTGCCCATGTGTGACCAATGACCCATTCACTGCTATATTCTGGACATAGGGAGAAACAACACTACTTTGTGTAATAGGGGGGGGGCACGGGTCCCACTTTTTGGGATCAGTGGTGGTCCCAGTGGTTGTACCCCCACCGATCCTTCAATTTTTACCCATTCAGTGGAAGGTTATTAGACTTGAACTGGTGAACAGACAAGTAGGTCACATAATAGAGAACCTGATTCTGAAACCAAGACAGATGTCATCCTCTCAACAGTATGATAGTAAAGCTTATGGGGGTGGACTAAAGATGGCACAACAAATAGGAGCTCATTATAAACCAATGACTAAGATCCAGGGTCCATGGTGACAAATTGAATACGAAAGATTGCTAAAAACATCAATGTTTTCCTATGGGAAAGAAGGTTCAAGCAACCTTTGGTGAGAATCAGAGGCGTAACTTGAAGCTCCTGGGCGCCAATGCAAAACCTGTAACAGGGCCCCCAACTATAATGCTTTATTCATAGTACTGGGCTCTCTATATGGAGAAGAGAGGCCTTTGGGCCCCCCAAGGCTTCTAGGCCCGGGTGCAACCGCATCCCCTGCATCCCCTATAGGTATGCCCCTGGTGAGAATTTAACCATGTGAGAATCTTTCAATGGTCACAAATTACATGTTTGTTTTTTTTGTCCATAGGGAAGCATTTAAGTGATGCCACAATTTCTTGCAATGCTGCTTTTATAAAGGAGCCTTATGTTTCTGTATGTCCAACCTCTTTGAACAAGTTCTATTTCCCAGGGTCAGCAGCAACATAGTAGAGCAATCCGAACATAGTCAATCCATTAACACATTTAAGGCTTGCGAAAATAAAGTAATCCTCCTCATTTTCAACCCATTTAGTCCATGTAAAACATACGAATGCAAATTTTTGCCCTAGAATGAATAAAACTAGGTAGCTGACTTCAGCGGAGCACTGTCACTTTAATTCAGCAACATTATATATGTTAATGCATCTATTATCCCACTCACCAACATGCGACTGCGCACACACATTCCCTTATCTCGCTGCAAGCACCTGCCACTGAGAGATGGTTTAAACTTGCAAATCCACAGCTCAAACAGGCCAATATTCTTACTTCAATCAAGATGCCTAGGAAAGGCAATGTATGGGCTAAATTTGGTCTTTGGATTAAACATTTTTGCTATCTGTAAAAAGCAAGCACAAGGCGGTGTGTGGATAGCGGCTTAATACGGGGCCGAGAACAGCGGTTATTCTGATGCAGCATCATTTTTTGCAAAAATGTAAAGGATTTAATCCTGGATAAAAGTTAAACATTCATCAGAAAACCCTCGTTACTTTGTGAAAAGGCTAAAAAAAGACAACATCCGTCAAGAGTAAAATGTAGAATATACACATCAGCCTAATCGCCCAGGTATTGTGGACACCAAGCACAGAATGGCATTCGGAATACATAGATGTGTGAAGAATGTGCATATGCAGGTCAGAGAAAATCATGTAAAGGAGTGTATAATAAATGCATGATTGCTGGAAACCCACCGATCCCAAGAATGGGGTCCTGAGACCCATTCCTCTGGAGTTTGAACAGAGGGGCGGTCATGCATGCATCTCTCCGGCATGCCACTCTGTTCAGTATCTATAGGAATGGCAGTGTAAGGTACTCAACCCAAAGGGTTAATGTTGCCATAGAGAAAGACATCAAAATTGTAGCGTACGTCAAAATATGACGCAGCGTAACTGGGCATACCCACTGGACACTTGCTGATTGGCTAATGCCCTAACAAAGAAAAAAACAATTTTTGCTGCGTAGGTGGCAGCTGTGCAGGAACAGTAAGAAAGACTGAGGGAGCTGGAGAAGAACAGTTGCAGCGCTCAACTCACTCTCGGCTAAGAGTGAGTTGAGTGCTGCCACTGAGAGAGAGGAGTGGAGAGTAGCAATCCTGGCCCCGGATAATGAGGCTGTAGAGCTTGAGTTAGTCGAAGCTGCAATTCTTGAGTATCAAACAGTAAGTGAGGCTGGCCTCATAATTTCTGAGCATCAAACAGTAAGTGGGGCCGGCCTCAGGAAAAGCACTAGGTGTGCACACTGACAGGGACAGGTCCCAATTACCCAGCAGGCCTGCTGCACATACTCAGAGTGTACTAAGGGAACTGGAACTGTTAGACATTTGGCGTTGCATGAGTTCCTTATTCACGGACTGAGATATTTTGTAAGGGAAAATAACCAACGACCTTAGAGGTGAAGGAGCAATAACCCCTAAAGAGAAACTGTGCATTATATTCTGTAATCTATCTTTCTGTAAGATGGCACAGATATTAACAGAGTGCTATTAATATCGTTCAGAAGGTATTATTATGTTCTAGTTAACAGTAGATTGTGTCTAGATAATCAAAGGCAATAATTCCGTTGCTTATTGACTATTACTCCATTGTTCTCTTGTTCATTACTGTGTCCCTGAATGAATATTGTATACTTTGGTTACTCCATCTGCTAAATCCTGAATCCTGCACTGCTATACCTCCACCCACAAAAACAGAGTACTCGGTTATCTCTGCCAGTCCTATAGATATTAAATGGTGCAGCAGTGCACATATATGACCACAACTCCATCCAAATGTCTTTCTAACTGGGGCTTGAGATCCTCGTACTAGTAGGCAGCAATCATACATTTATCTTGTGGATAGGTGATAAGCGTTTTTTTGTGAGTGTTTTTGGGGTTACAGAAGTGATAATCGATAATCAAGCAAACCCCAGCCAATGGACTCATTAATTTGGAATCCTATTCAGGATGATGGATAGAAACCCTTCATTACAATGGGGGTTTTCGATGCATATGGCTGTAAGGGGAATTTGTGATTGAGACCATTTGTGCTAACACTATAATGGAACGTGGTTTCAGCTGTTTGTCATAGAAGGTGCATGGACAGATATCAGTCTGGCTCCTGGTTAGCAAAAAATGTAGATTAAAAAAAATCCCCAAAATCCCAGCACCAGGATGACATATATGCATGTGCACTGCATTTTAGAGGAAAGTAAAGAATTAGCCGCAATAAAAGCAGAAGCAACGTGGGACAGAGTATGAGAGTCAAGGAAAACGCCTGCCCAAGATTGCAAAAAGCCCATGGTGGTGAATTGGATTTCTGACCAGGAGCCTGGTTAGAGAGACTCATTAACAAAAACTGTGGGACTGCTCTGCTGTGATCTCTGTTTTCCCATTTTGTAACCAGATGGTGAGAGCCTTTAGAATTGTTATTGAGTCATTAAAGTATTGCAAAGAACATGTGGCTCTGTTCCTCTCTTTTCGCCAGTTGGATGCTCTAGCCCCTATACAAGGTGAAAAGGAAGGCCTTCATTGCCCAAATGACCATGCCAAAAACTCCAGTGAGCATTAGTGACTTAACCCTTTCCAATCTAATTTGTATCCTGGTTTTCCTAGGGGGCTTACTCTTTTACTGCCGTTATACACTGACGCTATATGCTGGCTAAAGCCAGTACTGCATGAGGTGACACGTTGGATAGGCTCCGACAGCAGAGAGGCTGGCAATATACAGTAAGAGAATCCCAACGGACGTCTTCCAACAGCGGAGCTGTGCAGCCTTAAATCATAATGTCTTTAGATGTCACACAGGGGATTGGAAAGGGTTAAAGGAATTAGATAGAGACTGAGTCAGTAAGCTTATTCTTTGAACTGAACTGGACTGGTTTAAGACTCTTAACTGTTTCTCTTTCATGGCCATTGAGAATCGGAAATAGATGTCTCTCATTCTTTACATCAGGGTCAAGTAGGTTCCGTAGAAGCTGAGGAAACTATATCAATTTTGAAAGTCAAGAGGCATCTTCACATTGGGAAGACTTGGTATAGTAGAGAAACTTCACGACTATTTTACTCCAACGATGCAGTGAAATCCAAGAAGTCACAAAATTTCAAAGAACTGAAGCCTTTCGATCATCATTTTGGTGTCATCACATGAACAATTCAATACAAGCGGCCATGATTTTGCAGTAAAGAGTCGCAACATAAAAGAAGCGGTTCTATGAGGCAAATCTAATTAGTACATCTGCACACAGTTTCAAAGTTCGCCCTATGCCTGGGTGAGGGTTTCGCTAGGACTCTACTTTTCTTGGACATGTTTTGGTTCATTGGCCCTTGATGAACTTTTCCTTAGTGAATAGTTCTAAGTCCTTGAGATAAAGACACTACACCATGAGTCCATCTACAATAAGGGGCCAGGCTTGGACTAGTCTACCAGAGAACATGCTGTGACACAATAATGGACCCTTAGTACAGTCCCAAAGGTCTAATATAAAAGCTTTCCCATTCGCAGTTGTCTGTCATGTCGATCACTTAAAACTGCGACAAGTTATAAATTTATCTACTCTCGGCAAGATAGGAGACAACTTTATGATTGGTGGGGATCCAACCATTGGAGTTCCAATTCCCAAAGGTCCTTGCTTAAGTGATGTTTATGTCTGCATACTCCTGCTCCAAACAAATTAATAGGAACATAGGAAATTACTGCATTCAAGTGCTGTGCAATCTCTAGTGTTTCCACTAAAATGAATAAAAAAGGCAATGCAGATGCACAACTTCCATTCCATTCATACATGGACCTTCGGGACAAAGGGTTGTGCCAAGTTATAAAATTATTCCCTAACAACAAGAGAGGTGATAACTTTATGATCAGTAGGGGTCCAACCACTGGGATTCTGATTCCTCAGTGCCTACCTGAGCGAAGTTCACACATGTGCACTGCTGTTCCATTCATATCACTGGGAGTGAAATTGCCAAGTTCTAGCACTCTAAAATCTCTGATGCTCACATTGAAATAAATGGAATGGTGATGCAGATGCACGACCTCTGCTCTATTCATGCATGGACCTTTGGGACCAAGAGAGGTGAGGGTCCTATCAATCTAGACACTACCAATCATATAATTATCCCCTATCCTTGACACAACCCTTTTAACACCAGGGTTTGATTCTTATAGGTTGATTCACAAATAACCTTATTGATGATATGCCTTTCATAACGAAGGATGGATAAGTTCTGATCGAACCTGGCCCTGGAGAATGAAAGGACCCTAAAGATCCCTCTGCCCCATATGAGGAGACCAGAACTGTAAATTACATGAGAGACTTAGAAGCCCCTGGTACAGATTTTACACTGGGGTCCAAGATCTTACACCTCTAATGGTAGAGACTCCCACAGTCCCAAATGTGATGGAGACCCCAGTGCTATTGTCCTTCCTATAATGCCACTCACTGATTTAGAAATTCATAGAAATGCGTTATGCCTTGTTTCTTGAGGTTTGTGTTATGTTGCCAGCCTCAGTTCCTTATCTTGATCCATCTTCCTATTATCACTGTATCAATATTTTACTTTAAATGTTGTATCTCAAGTCTTGAGAACTGAGTGTTGCCATTTTAAAGAGAACCCTTGAAAATCCCATTGCCTGCCAAGCACAATTATACTTCCAGATAAGTTCAGCAGTGCATATCTTCCACCCACCCACACAAGCTGGCCTACTAAGGCTAGTAATTATTTACTGTGCCAACATTCTGCCAGTCAATGCAGTGATGCGCTCCGTGAACAGCCTCTACATGGAATATGGAAATACACACATTGCTTCTATATAACTGGAAGTGAGAGACCACTGTCATTTATTTATAACCACTGTACAGTATACACAGGCACTGTTACAGTATATAAGGTTTATACTCTTCAACATTTGAAAATTAGGAAGCTGTGCTTCCCCCAGCCACTCTCATGTGACCTATTGTTACATCCATGCAGGGCTTATCCTATGTGACCTACACAGGCATAAATATAATGTCCTAAAAGGACCAATACAGACTAATACAAACACAACTGAAACAACATGTACGCACTGTATTAGTACAAATGCAGATATCACAAAATGGCATATAAAGAAACAAATGCAAAACATAAATCCTGACATCTTAGATAAGGAATACCCTACCTATAATCAGAGTGATCGCCCTGATGAGGACGGCCCAACGTGGGGCAGTCCTGACTCTCTCAAGATAATAACAGGGAACAGTGGCAAAGATACTATTAAACATTCTATAATAACACAGAGTACAGAGAGCATGATGCTATAGCACTCAAGCATAAATTAAAACAACAGACAGACTTATCTGAACAGAGGTACAGGGCTGAACCAGGTGCCACTGATAAGACCAGAAACACCTCCAATGTATTTTCAGATAGAAATCAAGCAAGATTCAGTCAAGACTCAGGAGTCAAATAGGAGTTTGACTGGGTTTAGATAGGACTCAGGATTCAGACATGACATCTGACTGGGTTCAAACTGGACTCAGACAAGAAACACAGGGCTTGGACAGGACACAGACAAGGATCTGATGAACATGCATGCTCAAACCAAACTGGAGAATAACTGGCGTCCTCAGAGAGGAGGAGCCGGAATAAATGCACGGACAAATGCTGAATGTCTGATTAGACTGATCTACCTCTCAGCCAACTAATCAACCAAAACAGCTGTAGAAAGTAGTCCTGTCTGTGGCTAGCATCAGAATGACAGGGAGCCCACTTCGATAAGCCATGACACCTATGCAGCCGCAGTTCCGATATAAAAGTGTCAGATGCATTATCCCCCATAGACATCTGCCACAATAACCATTTCCATCCAAATGTAAAACTGGATTACCCTGTCAGCAGGGTGATGACATCATAAGAGGGGGCATAGCAGGTGGTGACATCACAAGCTCTTGAGACTCACAGTTGCGAAAGAGCTCCATGCCAGAAGAGTGGTGCATCTCCGTAATGGATGTGCCAAAGTCACTGATTTAGTGCATCACCACTGATGATGTGATCAGGAGACTTATCAGAGCTATGGGTCACTGAGTTCCCTACAGGGCATCAGGGCATGCAGAGATGTCAAGAGGAATGACCTCAGGAATGTAAATCTGTCTCAATGGAAAACAAGCAATGTAACAGGCTGACATGGGGAATAGCATTAATTGACAGCTAGCTTGTTGCTTTTTTGATTCTTTGCACCATTTTTCCATTTGTTTTCACCATATTTGGACTATGGAATAGCAGTCAGCTGTGTTATTCTAAACTACAAATATAAGGGAGATGAACACAGCCCTTGTAAAATGAACAACAAAGTAGTGACCGGTTAATGCAAGTGAGGGGGTTTCTTTGGTTCCGTTTGTGGAGTTTCATCACAGTTCTATATTCAGCAGCTGTGACGGAATCCCCTGATGTAATGACAGAGCATAGTGAAAAACACTGGCGGATATTTACAAAAGGCTGAACGCCAGAAGACTGGAGTACAAAAGTCCCACATTTTTACACAAGCACTGCTTGCACAAAGATTTTATGACTTTTCTTGCTTTTGTGCCGGCCCTGCCACTTTTTTTAAAAGTGGGTGTGGCATTTCAGGAAGGGTTGTAACCACCCCAGACCAACAGATTTATGTCTAATTTACCCCAGAAACTGGTATAAATTAATCAAGGAATGTACGCCTGGTCAGGACCAGGCATATATTTCTCAGAAGGCATAAGGGCCTGCAAGGTGTACCTCCATGTATTTAGCGCACCGTGTGCTGGGGTAAATTATACTAAGCCTAGCATCGGAATTACCGGGCTTAGTAAATTTCCCCCATTGTAAGAACACTCTCTTAGTCATTTAAGACAGACTATTAGCTATGGTAGAGTGCCTCAGGGGAAGACAGTCTGTGCAGACTATACAATTGCACAGGTTTCCAAAGAAGGAAAGGGGCCAACTCTAGACACAGAGGTTTTAAGACAAGAATCCTCTTATTGAGTCCTGGAGGAAGGAGTCTAGAGTCTTCTGTACAAGTAAAGGGGTTGTCTGGATACTTATTAAAAAAAACACTTAAAATGCTTTAAAATAAAAAAAGTGGGGGGGGCGTGGCCAAGCCTGCAGAGCGGGAAGTCGCACGGAGACTGTGCTTCGGAGCCATTAGGAGCTTAACGAGACTTTGGAGGCTTTTTGGGCTAACATTTGTGCCCAACAACATCAGGAAAAGCTTCCCTGCAGTGTGAGGAGCATTTTGAGACATTTCCCCGCAAAATCGGTGAGGCGGGAGTATCGGGACACAGCGCCTTCACGGAGCTCCGGTCTGGTCCCTGTGAGAGGAAGGTGAGCGGCAGAGCGGAGGAGCGCTCATCTGCCGTTAATTCTAATCACCGGTGTTCTTTCTGCTGGGAACGGAGCCTGCAGAGAAGAACGGAGGTGAGCTCCGCTACAGTGACAGCTCACAGGGTGCCTCCTTCACAACCCCGCGTTCGGAAGCAGCGGCAGCCGGCTCGGTGAGGAGCATCAGACAGCACACTGAACAGTGAGTAAAGGGGTCCTCCGGGAACCCATCCACCCTGAATTGAACTGTTCCCGAGCCACAAGGAACACCATTCCCACTCTGTTCCTCTGCATCACTCCACAAGACCAGTCTTCCCGCCCGAATCTCCCGCCATTTCTCTCTCCCCCCCCTTCTCTCCCCCTACTAAGCCTGCAGCCGTGAAGGGGAGCAGAAGTACTAGCTGCAAGAAAGAACACCCAGACAACGCTGAAACTACTACTTTGCAGTGTACAGGAATATAGAAGAGGGTGCTACCCTAATTTTTTCGGAGCTGGTTACCCAGCTCCACTATTAACACAATTTTTCTCTCTGGGGAATGTAGAAGCAATTTGCCTCCCATTTCACCTCACAAACAATTTTTTGCCGCTACGCAGCACCATATCGTAGCCACAGACAGCCTACTGACCCTCAGTACAGCAAAGCACTCTGCAGAGCTTCGCTCTAATTTTTTCAGAACTGTTTCATGCAGGTCTCCCAATAATACAATTTCAAGGACTCTTGATACACGTTTGCCGCATTATAAATTTTTTAATTTATCCTGTTCGGACTCCTGAGTAGGATGGAGTGCTGAATGCAGAGCCTCGTCTGAGCGGCACCCTCGGGACCTGACCTACAGCTGCTTCTAATCCAGGAATGGGGAAGACTGGCAGAGAAAGAGAAAGAGGGGGAGACATTCAGAGCACCCCTAGACCACACAAAAATCAGGCAGATATGCAAAGATACCTCAAAGACCGGAGCACCCGCTCTCCACGACCTCCCTCCAAGACGGCGCAGGCGCAGGAGAGTACTTCATACAACAACAGGGAGGGAGAGGATGAGGCATCCACAGATGGTGAAGAAGGAGAAAATGTCTCCAAAGGTTTTATGAGAGAGCTGTTCTCCCAAGCACTGCAACCCCTAAAAACAGATCTGGGAGAAATTAAAGAAGACCTCCGACTCATGGGCCGTAGGGTGGAAGAATTGGAGGCAACAACCACCTCTTTAACAACTCACTCGCTCGAGCTGGGAAAAACGCTGAGAGAGCATCATGACCAGATCAACAAAGCCCTGTTACAACAAGAAGACATCGAAAACAGAAACAGACGCAACAATATCCGCATCAAAGGGCTCCCAGAGTCCTGGGCGTCTGACTGCCTAATGAAAATAGCCAAAGAACTTTTCAGTCTACTACTGGGAGAGGAAAGAGCTTCCGGCATCGTTATTGAGCGCATTCACCGAGCACTCAGATCTCCTCCCCCGCCCTCGGACCCTCCCAGGGATGTCGTCTGTAAATTGCTCTCATTTCCTGACGCCGCGGCAATTTTAAAGGCAGCAAGGCAACACAAAGACCTTTGCTACGGCGACACCCCGCTTCAATTCTATCAAGATCTGGCCCCTTCCACCCTGCTCAAAAGGCGACTGATGCGCCCCCTTCTGGAGGCCCTTAAAGAAAAAGGAATAAGATACGCGTGGTTGTTCCCCTTCGGGTTGGGGATAACCCACGTGGGTCAAAAAATCAACATCCGCTCTCCTGGCGACCTCCAACAATGCTGGCAGTTGCTGGACATTTCACCCATTGAAATCCCGAGCTGGTTGCCTCTACCCGACCTCCCTACATTTTCCAGTCTACCTGCTACTGGAGGCTGGACTCCGGTTTGCAACCAAAAATCACCCAAAGGGAGGAAAAAGAAGTCCAGAGAAGAAATGGACACGATGGACACCTGAATCCACATGAGGTTTGATAAAATTTCCCCCCCCTGAGAGGAAGAGGGTTACCACCACCTGTGGACATTATCATATTCCCGACTCTATTTTACTGCTAGTTGCACCAGTTGAAGAGTCGACATTGTTGATTTGAATGTGTTGGTGGAGCCTGACCCCTTTGGCCTTTTGGAGCTGTTCGGGCTACAGAGGAAGCGGTGGGCACGCTTAACTTTTTCCCTGAGTATTTGAGGGGATGGCTTTCTCTGGCCCTTACAGTTCCATACAGGACCTTTAAGGTCTCCGGCTATTTAAAACTTCTGCCATAGATATGGTAATATTCACTCTGTGATTGTGTTGCTTTTCTCTTTGGTACCTACTCATCTTTGCTGGTTGATATACCAGCCCCCTGCCTGATTCCCCACCATCAGCAAGGGTCCTTGACCGTGTTTATCGGACCAGGCCGTAAATTCACTCTATTCAAGTACTTAGGTGCTGTGGGTTAGCTGCTTGTTGTAACTCATACACCTAACAACAGGAGTTTTATACAATTTTCTCTTACTATCATATATTGTATTGTTTTAATTGTCTGTCTGTGTAACTATCATTTTTTCCTAGTGTCTTGCTCCCTAGTGTATAATTCCCTTTACACTCACCTTGGTTCCCACCCCCACCCCTCCATTTGTTCGCTCCTATATCTTGTCTGGTAAGAAGGCTTCAATACAAGACCGGAATCTCTACTAAGCAATCTTCTTTTTTTTCCCTACACCTCTCTCCAGTAAGCAGGGCGACATGGATGACTTGAAGATAACTTCTTTTAATGTGCGAGGCCTCAACACACCGGAAAAACGACATCGAGTGTCTCTACTCCTCAAAAGATACGCCACAAAGATCCTTCTCCTCCAGGAGACCCACTACAGGGGGGACAGGTGCTTCGCGTTGCCAGGTAAACAATTTGCCCAGAGCTTTCACAGCACTTACACCGCTTCAGCCTCCAGGGGGGTCTCAATATTTTTTCACAAAACCCTCAGTTTTATCTGCAACTCGCAGTACACTGACGGTGAGGGAAGGGTCATGTTTCTGAAAGGGACCATCAATAACAAACAAATCACAATTGCAAATTTGTATGCCCCCAACACCGACCAGGTCCCCTGGTTAGTCTCCCAGTTAGAAGTACTTAAACACTTCGCAGAGGGACATATTATATTGGGAGGAGATATTAACGCCACCCTCAATCCCATACTCGACTCTTCAACCGGGCGTTCTCATTTACCTAGACTGAGACTGAGAAGACTCAATAAATGCCTACATGATATGGGCTTGGTGGACGCTTGGAGACTTCTATACCCAACAACGAAGGATTATTCCTTCTTTTCCCATGTCCACCTATCCTATCAGAGACTTGATTACCTGTTCGTCTCATCTGAGCTTCTCAAGGATTTGGTGGGTGCCGAGGTGGGTTCGATGACGGTCTCCGACCACGCACCGGTACACATAACCATACGCGCTCTAAGGCAAACCCCCAAGGAATGGAGATGGAGGCTTAATGCTACTCTATTCGACTCAAAGGAAGAGACCATAAAACTAACCAGCCAAATTGAAGAATACTTCCAACTCAACGCGGGAGGAGAGGTAGAATTGCCCATGGTGTGGGAGGCCCATAAGGCTTACGTTAGAGGCCTGCTCATCGCTTTGGGCTCTAGAACAAAAAAAATAAAACAAAAAGAAATAGATGATAAATTGGCGCAAATAGCTAGGATAGAACAGTTAGCAAAACTTTCGCAAACCAATTCCCTCATAGATAAACTGTCCGAGCTAAGGAAAGATCTTCGACTGTGTTTGGATTCTAAATTTAATAAAAATCACTTCTATAGGAAACATATTATTTACGCACAAGGCAATAAAGGTAGCAAATATACGTCTGCTTTAATTAAGAAAGCACGGGCCAAAAGCACAATCCATGCCATCAAAACTGGGGCCAATACAATAGTAACTTCCTCCAAAGCCATAGCCGATCAGTTCCAACTTTTTTATACGGATCTGTACAATCTACAGAGACAACTCCCAGAGGACCCGACACACAAAATTAAAGAGCAAATTGACTCCTTCTTAAGCCGCCTCACCTTGCCAAAACTAAAAAGAGAAGAAGCTAATGATCTACTTGAACCTGTGACACAGTCGGAGATAAAAGATCTAATAGCCTCCTGTCCACCCAATAAGAGCCCAGGACCTGACGGCTTAACCCTGACATATTATAAGACTTTCGAGTCGGCTTTGACCCCCAGATTGACGGACCTGTTCAATGCACTTCTTTCAGGGTCCAAACTACCCAAACAGGCGCAGGAGGCACATATAGCATTAATTCCCAAGGAAAATAAGGATCCTGCGCTCTGTGGGAGTTACAGGCCCATATCTCTCATCAACCAGGACGTCAAGCTGTGGGCGAAGTTATTGGCTAGAAGGTTGGATAGATTCTTACCTGCTCTGGTCAGTGGAGAACAGGCGGGTTTCGTGGGGGGGAGAGAGGGTAGAGACAACTGCCACAGGCTCCTCTATGCGGCGAGATATGCACGGACCCAAAACATTCCGTTAGCCTTCGTAGGAACCGACGCCGAGAAGGCATTTGATAGAGTTAGCTGGAACTACATGAAAAGCACTCTACTTAACTACAATATCCCAGAGAAGTTTGTGTCTGCAATTTTCTCGCTGTATGAGTCCCCCCACGCTAGACTTCGGGTTAACGAAGTTCTATCACTCCCGTTTGACATTAAAAACGGCACTCGCCAGGGCTGCCCTCTCTCTCCCTCACTTTTCATACTGACACTTGAGCCGCTTCTGACACAGATCAGACAGGACCCGGATATTAAAGGCCTAAAAATAGGAGAAGACACTTTGTCCACTGCGGCTTTCGCGGATGACATAGTTTTTCTCATAACCAACCCCGAAAAAGGATTTGCTAGGCTAGTCGAGATACTAAATGCATTTGGAACTATCTCAAATTTTAAAATAAATTTTAATAAATCCACTGTTCTCAATATCTCCATCCCCGTTTCTCGTTGCGAAATACTTAGAACAACATTTCCCTTTGCGTGGTCGGAGACTTCTCTGGACTATCTTGGTATAAAAATACCAAAGAAAACCAAAGACATATACGAGGTAAATTTCACTCCTCTGTTGGATCAGGTGAAGAAGCTACTGTCCGAATACGATTTACCAATTATGTCCTGGTTCGGTAGGAGAAACATTTTGAAATCCTATGTCCTTCCCAAAATTCTTTACAAAATTAGGATGCTCCCTATACACCTTCCGAGTAGTTTTTTCAGGTCTCTACGCTCAGCCTTCGCGGCATATGTATGGAGGCATAAAAGACCAAGGCTGGCTTACAGCCTAATGATTAAGAGGAAATCGGAGGGTGGAATAGGACTCCCCAACATACTCGATTACTATAGGGCCTCGCAGCTGAGCCACTGGCTGGACTTAGTCCTTCCGGGTAAAAACAATCTGCTTCCTAAACTAGCCTTGACCAGGAACGGTGGGGTACTTTTGGAGGATCTATGGTATCCGAGCAGAAACAATTATAGACAAAGGGACTTCTGCCCCCTTTTGAGAGGACCTTGTGAGGTGTGGGACACGGTGAAGAAGGAATTAGCCCCAAATCCATCTCCAATTTTCCCGTTAAGCACTATTCATAAACTGTTAGATTTACCATCTGACTCATGTAATGCCTCAATTTGGGTGAAATTCCGGGACCACAAAATCGGTGATCTGCAGGAGCTAGCGCACATACCCCCCTCGGAGATCCCACAAAGACTGCTTCCGAGCTGGTCCCCCTCCTTCCTTACTCTTGCTTCAGTGACCAAGACATTAGGAGACTTTCTTAAGAGCCATGGTATAGCTAGACCCTTGACCCCTTTCGAAAGTACACTTAAGCACATTATGCCAAGCAAAAGGAAAATCTCCCTGATTAGGAAACACTTCATCACTCCCCATATTCCAACAAAACCTACATTTATCACCTCATGGGAAAAGGAACTGAACATAACTCTCTTCCCTAATGAAATTAAAGCGGTCCTGAACACCTCACTCGGCTTATCTCCTTGCATTCTCGCTCAAGAATCCCACTATAAGCTCCTGGTCAGGTGGTACAGGACTCCGCAATGGCTCTCAGCTTACAAATTATCTTCTCAGGACTGCTGCTGGAGGTGTAGGAGGGAAGTGGGATCGTACCTTCACATTTGGTGGACGTGCGAAGGATTGAGACCCTTCTGGGAGGGGGTGGGGAAGGTCTTGGTAAAGATAAAACCGGGATTTTTACTCACGCCTGACATAGTGTTCCTCTGGAGGCCATCCTCATCATTTCACCCTTATAGAGATAAGTTGATGGCCATCCTGATAGACGCTGCAAAGGCTCTGATCCCTCTCCACTGGCAACGCGAGGCACCCCCCTCTCTGATACAATGGAGAGACAAGGTAGACACGATCTACAACCTGGAGGAGCTATCTAGCTGGCACAACAACACATATGATAAGTTCATTAAAACCTGGTTCTCCTGGCGTGAGTTGAGACTCCTCGACATTTTTTCTACTTAGCCTAACTACGTATCTTCAAGATATAGGTACCGCCAGAGGCACCCTTACATAACACCCAAATTCCCCCCTGCTACCCTCTCCCCTCCCCCCCTGTCTTTGTTTTGTCTTGTCTTGTCTTGTCTTGTTTTGATTTGTCTGTGTCATTGTCCTGTCTTGCAATGTTTGCCACAAGGTTTTAGTTTTTTGAGATATTCACATATTGTTCTGATATGGCAGAGTTAAAACGTTTCCTCAGCCTATTAATTATCCTGTTATTTGTCAAAATGCTGCATAGTCTCTTGATATACCTAATATCCTATGTACCTAAGATTGTGTACTACGATTGTGATCAGCCCTTTGTTGTCTGAAGATGTTATACCGTAAATTGTAAAACTGAAAAACTTAATAAAAATAGATTCAATAAAAAAAAAAAAAAAAAAAAAGTAATACTCACATTCCCAATCTACGAACACACCCGTTCTGCCACATCCCAAGGTAACGCACTGTTTTCCTTGTTTCATGGTCCCTGTTGACACACATGTGACTGCTGCAGCCAATCACTAGCTATTCTGGTCCTTATTGACATGACCACTTCGACCAATCAGTAGCCGTTGCAGGTCACCACTGTGGCCAGCGACTGGCTGCAGTAGTCACATGTCTGTGCCAACAGCAACCAGGAAATATAGCGACCAATGGGGGACCACAAGAAGCATCAAAACATGCACGGCGGGAAATAGGTAAAGTGAGTTTTACTTCTTATATGAGTCATAGTTGACGGCACAAAGGGGGCTGTATTAATTAGTGGGGGCACAGAGGGTGTGGAATTACTTTGTTGGTGGTGCAGAGAGGCTCTCTTACTTTGTGTGGGTACAAAGGAGGCTCTATTACTTATTCAGGCCACTAAGAGGGCATTACTACCTTGTGAGGGGGGCACACAGAGGAATTATTATTTTGTGGGAGCATAAAAGAGGAAATAACTACTATGGAGTACAGCCGAAACATTAGTTCTTTTCATGGGCACCATGAAGCAATTATTACTATTACTTTATGGGACACTAATACTCTTTGGGGCACAAAGAGAGGCACTACTAGGCAGTGAGAGTGGTATTGGTGGTAGCAGCAAGATGG